>NW_027526203.1:314350780-314856407 GCF_048455015.1 Haemaphysalis longicornis
ATGCAGTTTAAAGAAAAACGTCTTTGCATTTGGCGGAAGACACATATATACGTGTGACACGCTTCAAAACACTGTCCTTCTGGTGGCTAATGTAAGGATGACGATAAACCGGCACTGGGAACAGACTCTCTAACAGACTCTTCGTCAAATCATTCCTGGAAAGGGTAAACAGATATTGCAGATATTGCAGATTTTGATAAACCTCGCCGTAAGAAAGTGAAAGGTGTCAACCGCCTCCTTTAAAAAGCCCCACGGTGGCTGGGTACTAACTTCACCCGTGGAGACAAGCAAAAAAAGTAAATGAAAACTTATTCGCTGTTGAAAACTTATTCACGTTTAGCAGAAGTGAATGATGCGTCACTTTTTGAAGAAAAACCGAGACACAAGATGGTGTACAAGCAAATGCACCAGCCCAGCACCCACAGGCACTAATGAAAGAAACAAATCGTCCCTACGCATAGGTTCGAATTCCCATTGAGACTCCCACACAAAAGTCGGAAAAACTCTATGTAGAGCTTGTACTTTAGAACGCGCACAGTGAAGTACTTGCAGCATATAAACAAGCTTTGCGACAAGGAAGACATTACAAACCTGCGCAAGCTCAAACACAGAAAGTTCTTGACCCATCCATGCCTGCGAGGCTCGCTTGACTTTTCGGAGCGCCAATGACCACTGCTGCCCGGCGTTTCGTATTTGGTGCGAAGGTGGCATTGAAGTGCGTCCTTATCCCAAGTAATGCAAGAAAATAAGGAGGGTTTCGTAACGCATTCACCAAGCCAAAGTCCCTTTGTTTTTTTTTGTGTGTTTTTTTTTTCATATTCACAGCCGCTCCAGACGCGTCACAAAACTGCCTGGTCAAATTAAGGGCTTCTTGAACGCTTGTTTTATCAACACAAAAATAGGCGTTGTCATCCGCGTAAGCAAAGACCTTAACCTCGCAGGATAATGAGGAAAAACCCCGTACCCTTTCACTCTGCTGAATACTAAGGCACACTGGTTCGAGATATAAGGTAAACAACAAGGGTGAAAGGGGGCAGCCCTGTCTAACAGACGACTTAATTGCCACTGGCATAGACAAAACACAGCATGTGTGGGTGAAAACTGCTCCATAAAAGTCTCTACGTATTTTCAGTCCAGCATCCCGATTTGTTTCCGTAAATTCTAAACGACCCAGAGCTTTAATCGCCAACTTACTGTTGAACGCTTCTGCAGTAAGCGATAGAGAAGCATATCCAATTGACGAAACAGCGTTAACCGCATTGTTTATTGCAGGAAAGCAATCGAACTGCGTAATGATGGGACTCAGCGACACGCTGTATCACTGCTTCTCACTCGTTATTTTTGCGCTTGAAGAAAAAGATGGGTTGGTTTTACTTTCCGACTATTCGAATTTCGTTCGATAAACGTGTTCAGATAGTAAATTCCCATTTTAAATTTATCTCGCCAGGTCAGGAAGTTCACGTTCGCGTAACTCACATTACAGACTATGTGAGGCAGATGTCGGCAAGCTTGAGCAAGAATACCGGCTAGCAGATGGACCGTATGAATAACTAGGAGCCGCCTATTTTTGCCGTTATAATCAATAGGAGGACCCTGTGAAACAGCTTAAACAGTTTACAAATACCCAGTTTACTTTAAACATGGTTGCTTCTGCCTGCGCCACTCTCTCGCGTTGTTGACCATGTTGATCAGTCGTGTCAGAGATCAGACATCTCCCGTTCAGTTGCGGGCAACTTTCATCATGGCGCCGATGTTGCAGCTGTATCTGGCCTTTTGCAAGCTCGCTCTACGCCGACATGCTGTACAGACAAGGGGTAGCTATGACTGGCTTCTTAACATGACGTCACTTCACGACCGTAGGAGGAAAGCCTAGGTGAAACCAGAACTGCATTTTTTTACCTATTTGCCAATAACGTGCTACGAAACGGCAATTCATAGTTTGTTTATTAAGGTTTCACAGTTCAAAATACCCACACACCACATTTTTTAGATCTCTTCACGACCCCTTCAACTGCCTTACTGCATGGCAAGAGATGAACATCGACAATACAAGAACAGCCCCCTTCCTGGCGAGCTTACAGCATGACTCGAACAGAGAAATTCATCGGTGTCCGATGCTGGCGATCCAATGAAACGCGCTCCTAGGAAACGCGTACTTATAACCCGAAGCGCCAACGGTCAGTCAGCTTTCACGGCGCTTTGCACGCTGCACGAAAAGAGTACAGACACACACGAACACTCTTTCCCGGTGTCATGATAGCGGCGGTGGCGTACGTTGAATCTGAGAGAGTGGGGAGAGGAGATATCGGCTACTGGCGTCCGCCCGCAGATGCATGTCTCTACAGGGCTCCTGCGCGGCCCAGAGGGCGCTGCACAACCGACTTCCGGGTAGTACTTCCGAGTAGTACAAAGGTGCGGGGGTCCCATAGGATGCCCTGTTGACAGAAGCAAAATGAGCTCGATACGCCCGGTTATTTTGCGTCATGGTCTCCAATCCATCCCCGACACGTCCGATCTCGATCTTCCGGCGATAAATTTGGCATAAGAGAAAAAAATTAGCAGTGGCTTAGCTCGGCTATGCCAGGGTATACGTAGCGTGAGCTAAGGTACAGCTGGTTATACTTAGCTTTCCTGGTTGTCTAGGATTAGCTTGATTATCATGCTTACTGCTGCTTCAATGACACACACACGGTGTACGCATTATGTGACACATGTATATTTATCAAGCACGAGCTATCGGTTCCACACCCGGCCACCCCTCGCATGATCATCAAGTGGACCGGGCCGCCACGTGCGGAACGGAGGTCGGCGAAGACGCTGGGAGCGTGGGGTGTGAGAGAGGCGCCGGGCAGCGAGCAGCATTCTGTGCGCCGTGTGACGTCACTGCTCCTTGCGCATGCGCAGCACGGCTCTCCAGAAGCCACGCGAAACTGCTCAACCTCGGCCAGTGTAGCTCACGCGACAAAAAGGTTTGCAGCACTAAATACGTTTACACCAGACTGCCTGCCGAGAGCAGGGGCACACAGGGTTACAGTCTGTGTACGCCGACGACGTGGCCCTGTGGGTGCTGGGCCCCAAGGGGAGCTGCTGAAGTGTTGTGCTGCAGGTACAGGTGGCCATGGAGGTGGTGCGGGCCAAGCTGGTCAATGTTGGCCTACAGCTGTCAACAAGCAAGACAGAGGCGATGCTGGTCCACCCGGATGCCCAGTCCCGTCGCAGGGCCAGGTGCTTGCACATCGATGGCGAGGAGCTCAGCTGGAAGTCCCGTGTGCGCTACCTGGGGCTCACACTGGACCACTGCGTCACCTTCCGGCAGGCCACCAGGGAGCTCCGAGCCAGGGCACAGATGGCCACCACGGCCGTGCGTAAGATTCTCGAAGCGAACGGTCCTGCGGCTCTACAATGCTGCGGCTGTGGGACTGCTCATGTACGGGCTACCATTGGTCACCCTGCGCAAGCCCCGCTGGCGGCAGCTGGAAGGCGACCACCGCAGGGGCGTCCGCACCTGCCTTGGCCTGCCTCGAGATTCCCAGTGTGCTAAGACGCTGGCTGAGGCGGGGGCATGTACGCTACAAATGGCGGCGGACCAGCGCGCCCCGGGCCACATTGACCGGCTGCGGCGGGCTGAGGGAGGCAGCCCCCTGCTGCTGCGGCTGCGCACACACCACCACTCGCGCATGGGGCGCATGTTGGCCCTGTACGAGGAGGTGGTGGCCCCCGTGGAAGCAGCCCCCCCCCCCCCCCTACTCCAGCCGCCCCCCTGCCCTGGAGGCCGAAGTGCACTTGGACATCCCGGGCCTGCGTAGCAAGCGGTGGACGTCGCACTGCGGGCAGCTGCAGCTGGCCCGGGGCGTCGTGTGGGGCGACCTGGAGGGACACACCTTGGTATACACGGATGGCTCCGTGCGGCAGCGACAGAGTTCGGCCACGGCGGCGGCAGTGCTGGGGGAGGCCACCAGGCAGGCCCGGCTGCACTACGCCGCATCATCCCCCACGGCCCAAATGGTGGCGTAAGCCTTGGCCTGGACCTTCTAGAGCTGGAGCCGCCCCCCGAGCGCTGCGCCCGGTTGTGTGATTCTCGAGTGGCCCTATTTCGGATACGGGAGGGCGACCCGCGCTCCCTCCTGGTGTGGGCCGTGCGGAACAAGTTGGCACGGCTGGCTCAGCGGCGAGCTCGCATGCGGCTGCAGTGGGTGCCAGGCCACATTGGGCTGGAGGGCAACGAGAGGGCAGACGAACTGGCCGACGACGCCCACGAGCTGCCCCCTTCGCCCACGGCAGCCCAGGCAGCCGCGAATGACGCCCGCCTGCTGATCCAGCGGCATGTACGAGCCCAGCACCCTCACCCGAGGTTGGCCGCTTGAGAGGCCCCACCACCCGTGCGGACCACACGGATGCCCAGACAGCAACGCTCGGCTGTCCTGCGCCTCCGCGTGGTGTGCGTGTGGACGGCCGAGCAAAAACACCGCCTGGAGCAGCCTGGAGCTCGTCGACGACCCGTCGTGCCAGCACTGCCGGGCGGCTGTCCAGACCCTGCCGCATCTGGTCCTGGAGTGCACCCAGTTTGTGGCAGGGAGGACCGAACTGTTGGCCGCCTTCGGGGGAAGGGCTCGGCCCCTCGAACAATTTTTGTGGCCGCCAGGCAGTGCCAGAGAGCGGGACGGAGTCCATGAGGCCCTGGGGTCCTACCTGGACGCCTCAGGACTCCTCCCGGCTCTCCGCTTTCTCCCCACATAAACTGTGGCCGTTTTTTTTGTGTGTGTGTGCGCTTTGTTTTGTTTTTTTTTCCTTCGTGTTTTAGCGTCTACCTTGTATATATTGCACATATATGTCCTGTTAAACCTGTATATATGTTTATATGTATCCTCTCCTCTCTATCTTCCCTTCCCTGTACAACTGTGTTCCCCATTCTCCACGCCCCCCAAACTAAGTGGTCGGGCGAACTGAGTTACTGTTTTCTTTCCTTGTTTGCTCTCACTTTATTTAATTACGCTCTTGCACCATATATTCCCAGTTGTCACCTAATAGACTAGAATTGTTTGTGGCAACGTTTTGAGGTGTATGGCAGAGTTGCATAAAGCCGACACGGCGGAGGGCTGCACGGCAAATCGGGTGGGAGGAGGAGGAGGGATTTGAAGGCAAAGAGAAAAAATTCAGCGAAATGCCAATAATATTTGACAATAATTGACAACAATCTGGCTAAGGGTGAAGATGGGGGACAATGCAACTGGAATCGAACAATTCTCTGTTCTTTCCTCGCCGTCTAACCCCATTTGAGGTCAAAATTGGATGTTGGCGTTCAGATTGTTAGTGACAGGGGAAGGGGTGGGGGCTGTGGCGGTGTGCTGGAGGCCGAATAATACAACCCAGCGGACCGTAGGTCGCCTACCCCTGCACTAGAAGATAACGAACACAGTCGGACGATCGTATGTAAATATTTGGACCACCGACAATGTATGCGGCTGTGTTTTGTTATGTAAATATAGAAATACACATCTCTGCAGGCAGGCAGAGGACGTGCGATTTGGTGTTTCTTTCGCATCCTTTAATTGCGCTTAATTTGTTTATTTGACGCTATTGCCTCACGCACTATCTAGTGTAGATGTACCCTGCCTTTCGAAAATGGTGTAGCGTAAACTGCTAAGCAAGAAAATATAAATATATATAGAAAATATATATATATATAGTTCGCGAAAATATAAAACAAAATTTCCACTCGTTTTCAAGGCGGTGCTAGGCCAGCAGTGTCAGCTGAGTCGGCCGCGCTTCACGCGTCCACTGACACGCTCCCGATGCAACCTCTTGCAGTTACCTGGGGCTATAGGAGAGTGAACTTGTGAACGTTCCTTTGTCGGCCGTACGCAAAAAAAAAAAAAAAAAAAAAAGAACGATAAGTATCGTCAGGAAGTTACTGGCGATACTGACCCACGTCGCGAAAATCGCGACAGTTCGCTCAAAAGAAAGCCGATAAATTGGCTTGTTGTAGCGGATATTATTTTGTTTAGCCTCTGACTCTACTTTGAGGACTACATATTTTATTCAGTATGCAGTCATTTAAACGCGCCACAACGCGATTAAATTAAGTACAACCATCTTTCGATCTGGTTTGCAACCGAAAACACATGGAGGGCGGCGAGGTTCGTCTGCTTTTGTACTGCCCAGACGCATCAGACCCGAGGGGGAGCTGTATGACGGTAAAACTCCGGTGCAGGAGCCGTACACGCAAAACATTTTGTTTTGTATTTTGCAACTGCTATGGGGTGAGACACCGCAGCAAGCACTCGCGCGCGGGAACGCTGGTGCGTGTCGCATAGCTTGTTTGAGGAGGGCAGCTTTGCCGCCAAACACACGAAGCTTTTCCGCACTACACCAAAACTTTCTGCACGCGCGCAGAAGGTAGCGGCCAACTGAATCGTAATAATCGGTACGATGCAGCGTATTGTCTCCGTGGACGTAGCCTGACAATTTTCCTCCTCCTCTCCACCGGCGACGCCTTTTTCACAAGTTATAAAAATTCTGAAACAAAACCTTCCCAAACCACTAAATCCGGTACCATAGTTCGTACTCCCCAACATTGTTGAGCGAAAAAAGAAAACGTTAGACATATTTGAGGCAAAACATCAATACATACCTGTACTATCAGTGTTCTTTTAATTGAAAACAGATGTCTGCTTGATTTTTGCAATAGCAAACAAAAAAATTTGCGTTGAAAACAATATTTTGACCCAAAAATACAAAGGGACTCCCGTCCGTGCCTAGACTCCGTGGCGGCATTCCAAGTCCAACAGTAACCAAAGGTTCCAATAAATGTCGCGCGAGCTGCGGAAAACGGGATAATTGAATTGACCTCAGCTAACCTCCACCGTGTTTATCGTGGGAGGAACGAGAAGGAAGGGGAAGAACGCAAGAGGTTGGCGGGGGAGAGGGAAAACAGAAGACTGTTGTCTTTCGACTACGTTTGCATTGAAGTAAGCAGATACGCGACGGGTGTCGTTCGCTCGGAGGAAGACGCGCGTGAATTGAAGGAGAGTGCGCGGAGATGCACCGGGTGCTCGAAAACCCACCATAGCTACAGCTTCGATGGCTCCCGAAGGAAGCATTTTTTTTTAACCTTGTTAACTCAACCATACGTTGAAGGCATTGCTACTACTACAGAAAAAAAAAATTCCGGGGTTAAGCACTGTTTAAGCAAGCTTGTCGAGCGTAGCTCGGTTTCGCGCTGAGAGCGCGCAGTGAACTCGAAAGCAATTGCCCCGCCGACAAAATACAGCCGCTGCTGTGGGCATTCGGTGCTGTAGGCGGGAATGCCCTGTCTCCTTCCCCCTCTCCGCATACCTCCCCCTGGAACGAACGAGCCATTAGACGCTTTCACTGCGCAACCCCATGATGCGCTGGCTTGAACTTGGCTGAGCTTGAAGGTCCGATTGACGCTACTTGGAACGAGTCGTTTTCCGAGTTTGTGCCTAGACTAGTAGAGCTCTATAAGACTGCACAAAGTATGCGGATGGCACAAGCCTACATTGTATTGATAGTTGTATACCGTCTCTGACACCTCTGATTATTGACACACTGCAAATTTTGATAAGGTTGAGTTTAGGGGTGGATGATTGATCGATTAACTTTCCTATTAGTCGATTAATGCTTTAGTCGCGATTAATTCCTTTAACCGTTTAATCGGCAGAAATCTTGTGACCAGCATGAACCACGAGTACCATGTTAAAATTCTGCTCAAGCATGTCGAGGCTCATACTCGTGTTCAAAAAACCCGACGTACGGCACAGCAGAAACGATGCAAGTATGCTCAGAGATAATAGTGATGAAAACCGCAAGGTGATAGCCAAGACTGGTGGGAAAAAGTGTGTTCCTAACACAAATATGCACTATGCAAAAAAAGATGTGAGCGGGTACCCACACCGCATTACCGTTGCATAGAGTGACTCTGGCGTAAGTAAACCACGATTAATCGGTGCCCCCTGCGATTACGGCGGGTGTCGATGATCCTGATTCAATAAATAGTGGGAATGACGAACTCACTGATAAGCACGGCGGCCACATCAGCGCCAAGACGATGATCTGCGTACCTTACCTGGAAGTTTTGTGAAGAAGCCTAGAAGCATGCTGATATTACTTTGTTCAATATTATTATTTTATTAAAACATCTTCCTTCTTTCTTTCCTTCCTTCACAAATCAACGCAACCGATTAATCAATCAATTAACAGATTAAAACCTCCCGATTAATGGGATTAAAATGTTTAGTCTACGCCCAGCCTTAGTTGAGTTATTTTTTGTTACATTTAAATGCTGCAAGGAAAAACATTTCTCGACACCAGAGAAACTGCCAGAGCCGCGAGCCCTTAGTTCTGTCACATTATCGGCGTTTCAGTATTGATAGTTTAGACACAATAAAAACATTAAAGGAGCATTTTAACAAAATCATCACTTGGACGCTTTGTTTCATGTGCCCTATCGAGATCCGGAGGAATACATGCGAAATTTTGGTATTTTCTACCTATGAAAGTTCCTTATCCCCAACACCGTTTTTATGGCATCTTAACTGCCGGTTGCTGTACTTCATTTTTTTTTAAGGCGGGGGGAGTGGGGGGAGGCGACACTGCAAAGACAAACACTCCGAAAATGTGTTTATGTGGGACAAGAAAAAAAAAAACCCTTGGCTGCATGTACACTTACCTTACGCAGCGCACACAGAAGAGCTGTTCAAATGTTTTAAAATTTTGCCAGTCCCTCATTTGTATGCATGTTATTAAATGGGCGATATTTATCAAAACCAACCAGTTTTCTTAAGTACTATTTAAAACAATGTGTCTAAATATCATGTCAAAAGACCCCGAAGCCCGCACGAGGCACCTCGAGCAATCTTGGAAGGGTCGTGGCGCGTGGGATACCGCGGATTTCCAGCTGTGTCCACCGTGGCGACGTCTTGAAAGGCCAATGGGAGAAACCGAGAACAGTGGCCGTCGGAGCCTTGGTAAAGTATGTCGAAATAACGACCAGGAAGAGAGTAATGTATAACCGATGTGCACTTCCGGTGATGACATGTGTGGTAGAAACTTGGAACCTTACTAGGTACTCTGAAGGACAACCTACAGGTGAGTGGTACGAGCTATGGAAAGAAGCATGGTAGGAGTCATTTTGAGGGATAAGAAACCAGCGGCGTAGGCTAGAGAACACACTCGGGTGGGAGACATCCTGGATCAAATTAAGCGATAGAAGTGGGACTGTACAGGTCGTGGTAATACAGATGACGCACAACAGGTGGAACACCTGTTCCACGGGGTGGCTGCTGAGTGACGGGAGAAGAAACAGGGGAATACTAAAAGCTTTAGGAGGCATGTAAGAAAATTCGGGAAGAGAAATGAGACTTGGAAAATTCGGGACGGGGGTGGTTGGAAGCAGGGCGGAGCAACCTCGTGAAGTTTGGACCTCACGTGGTCTGCCTTAACCTAAAATAAACCTCAACCTTCAAACTTCATTATATGAGGTGGTGTCAGAAGCTGCATCCTGCTGAGGGAGTGAAATTGGGGTTTTCGACCTCAACATCAGCCGACGAGTGTCAGTTAAAGTGAGGTTAGGACGGGAACAGAGAAAACCACATGCTCGCCTTTTATCGTCAAATATGGTGTGCGCCGAACCAAAAAAAATATATATTTGTACGCAACTAAAGCGTACTTCCAGTCATGACATATACAGCAGAAACTTAGGGCATCAGTGCACGTTAAAAGAAAACTTACGTCCGCTTCACGAGTCAAGAAGAGTAAAATGCTAGGGGTAAAACTTGGCGATAAGGAAACAGTAGCATAAGTTAACGAACAAAGTGAGGTGAAATCGACCCTTCTAGTTTAAATTATTCAAAGGAACCAGGGTTGGGCAGGTCATGCTATTGAATACGAATGGCCCATCCGTTTAATGGAATGGAAACCAAGGGGAGGTAGAAGAAATAGGGAAGGCCAATGACTCTGAGGAGGGATTAGCTACAAAAATTTGTTGTAAAGAATGGACTGGGCAAACTCACGGTAAAAGTGGCCGGAGATCTTTGGGACTGGCCTTCGTCCTACGGTGGACGCGAATGGGCTTTCGATGATGATGATGATGATGATGCGTCAAGCTTCCGGCGAAAATCTGTCCGTACGGACGTAAACAACTACCAACGTTTGTACGCCATGGCATCCGCATGATCCTCAAAGTCATCGCCACAATAAATGTAAAGAGCCTTGGGAAATTCTTCTCCTGTATTACGTTTTCAGGGCAAACCGGGCAAACCGCACTTACTGCCGCGCCTCAGACTTTTTAATTTGGTTTTCTAAAGCTACGAGCAGCGGCGTCTCCGCGAGGCGATGCAATCAGAAGAGACAAATTTACCAAAGAACTTCAAAGAACTTCAAAGCTGCACCACCCCAAACAATCTAGACACTCACCCGTTCGGCGATAACGTTATCCTGGAGTAGTAAAACTCCACTTCAACGAACTCAGTGACGATTTAAGATAAGCGAACCGCTCTGAAATCGTCCCCAAGCATGCACCCAGTATGTTTCACTTGAACGGACTGTTTAAGGGAAGTAATAATTCTGCGAACAGTTTTGGCGACGTGGCTTTACATGTTCCTCGATTTCGCGCTTAAACAAATACACTTCATGTTGTTTTCTCAGATTTTAACTCGGGTAGAGAACAGTTTGATTCGTGTTGATGGCGTTTCCCGACTCCAGCTATCTTGTAGCCATGTCCAGTTCTAACGTACTAATTTACTGCCCTAGCCGTACCTTCACACGATGGAGAGCTAGGCTGCGGGCAACGTGTGGTCGGCATTGGAAAAGAGTTCCCAGCCACCTGTTGTGCCAGATACTGTGAAGAAAGGCGTGGCGATGTGCAGTTGGCTTTTTAAATAAGCACCGCTGAATGCACGAGTGCAGAAAAATGTTTGCATTTTTCCTAGGGGCCAAACTGTAAAAACCCTGCAGGATTTCACCAGTGCCAAGAAATTAATGCTGCTGCGTCCTCTTACGTTGGATTTCTAAAACGTGCTGTTGTGCACCAACCGAAGTTTGGCGAATTTTCACGTCAACAAGCATTTTTTATTTGGTCCCCTAAGGTACAGTCAATTAAAATTTCCCAGTCTCCAGAAAGATGACCCGAAATGTGTTCTGCAATCAATTTGCGCGCACGATTGCATGTGTATAGAGCCGCGTTTTATGTTTGTTCGTGCTTTGTAGCTTTTATTGACTGTTTTACTTCCTCACTTTGCCTCATATCTGTTCTGAAAAGTTCTTCATACCTGTTATGTTGCTCGTATCTGTTCTGCAAGTACCAGTGTGCTAGTCTGGTTAACTTGACTCACTTTTCTTTGTCGCCTTCTCTCGCTCCTGTATCTTGGCATTAAAGCAGGGCTGTGCTCCATTTGACATCGCAGCGCGAGAAAGAGGCTATCTAAGGGACGGAGCCAGGCTAGTTGGTGCGTGATTTAGAACGAAAAAAACGAAGACAAGCGTACCGGTACAAGCGTGCAACGCGGCGTTCCATGTTTTCTCTCATTTCCTTCGTCACGTTAAAAGCGTTGTTATAAGCTCTATAACTTTAACAAAACAGCGCGAAGCACGGGACAAAGGGAAGATGAAGGCAAAACAAGCGCTGACTATCAACTGTTTATTTGAAAGCAAAGAACGAAATATATAGGCGAAATGTTATCAAAGAGTAGCCGCACGCATGATCAGTGAATGAATTAGGCTATTTGCTAACAGAGGGAAAGTCACAATCAATGGAAGACGCTATCTTGACAAGTATGATTTTTCTTTTTCCAGGAGAGCTACTGAAGGGGTGCTTACACACGAGGTTCCTCTTTTGTGTATCGCAAACGCTTCACAGCGTATTTTGTAGCACCAGTGATAGCAGAACGAAGGCGATGGTCACGCGGCGCCACCGCGGCTGCCGGGAATATCGAAAGCATGTCATGGGCAAGCGAGTGATCAGAGATGCCCGGTAAAAATGGTTTAAAAGCGTTAAGTATTAGCAGAGTGATCGTTCATTACAGAGGGCCAGCAATAAGGCCTGGAGCTGTCACTCTCTCCTCGCGCCTTCACAACACTGTGGAACCTACGAGGTCACCGAGCCGGCGTAAGGACACCAAGAAAAATAGCAAAAGATCCTTGCTACTTCTAGATACGCTCAGGCATTGGCTCCCCTCGGCCGCACGTGACGGTATTTTAGCAGGGGACGCGCATGCTCAGCCCAGTACTGGCTGGGCCGAGTGGGGACCACAAGCCAGGTCACCCGCTCACACTACCGGGTAGCCGGGCTTCTCGAGTAGGCCGTGCTTGCCTCGGCATGCCAGTTTTAGAATAGGGGAAGCGAGCGTTTTAAGGCCAGGTAGGACGTCCCAAACACAACGTGCTCGCTCACTACTAAAACATCCCCCTCGCGAGGGGCACGATCAAATGCACAGCATTTCCGAGGGGGTGCGCCGGCAAGTCGTATGGATTACGTATTGGTTGTTGGTTTTCTTGTTACACGCTGCACGTCATCAAATTTGCGGTGGGCTACAGCGGGGCGTCCCGGCAGCACGAGACGCGACCAGCGCTGCTGGTCTCTCGATCATAGTCTCGATCGCGGGACCTGTGTCGCCATCTTGCGGAGGCGCGTGACAACTTATGGCGCTTTCGAAACAAACCATAAATGAGTGAAGGATATAAGGCGCTATCGGTGCATCGAAATCCGTGTTGGTTCATCACGGACCTACAGAAGATCGAATGCCTCGGTCCCTTTCAGTTTAATCACCTATGGATGGTGACATTCACATCGGAAGCGGACATGGAGGAGCTGGCAGCACGCACGGAGATAACAGTGAAAGGTAGGCGGTGCCTTGTGATCAACCCCAACCGCCGAGAAATCGCGGTAAGGGTGCACTGGGTACCGCCAAAAGTCCCAGACGAGCTGCTCATCCGGCAGTTCGAACGTTTTGGCCGAGTGCAAAGAGTGGTTCGTGAGGGGTGGCAGAAATCCGGCCTCACGCACATGACCGGCACCACGAGGATCTTCCACGTGATTCCCTCAACCCCGACATCCCTGGAGGCGATCCCTCATCAGGCGACTCTCAACGGTTGCCCCATTCTAATCGAGGTGCCCGGACGGCCGTCGCTCTGCCTCCGTTGCTACCACACCGGACACTATCGGAAAAACTGCTCAACTCCATGGTGCCGCGCGTGCCGTGCTTACGGGCATCACGAAACTAACTGCACGCAGTCGTACGCGTCCAGAGCGAAGCAGAGAGCGCCCGCGAGGAATCTCGAGGAGTACATGGACGCCGATGACATGGCGGCGATGATGAGCACCGAGGGACCTGAGGCAGCCGCTCACCCACCAACCCCTCTCCAGGCATCCCCGCACGTGCCTTCGCCTCCAGTCAACACCGACGTTCCGGCGCAAGAAGCAGGCCAGCTACACGAGGCAGAGGGGAAGAGAGAAGAGAAGAGCGAAGACAACGAGCCGTCCGGCCTCCGACCCTCAGTCAGCTCCGAGCCCAACGCGCACGCCGAGAGAGGGAACGGAAACGAGACACACCGCCCCCCACCCCTCGCAGCCGGGATTACCGCCGACAGGTCGGTGGGAACAAAAGGGACAGAGGAGAATGCCAGCAGCGTCGACGACGTTCGCCCCCTTCCCCCCGAGGCGACCGGCAGGCAGAAGGAACCACAACGAGGCCGCCCTAACACCAGGAAGCAAGTGGCCCCTTCCCAAACGCCTTGCAAGGAAAAGGAGGAGACGCCAGCGATGCCGAGCGTGAGTAGAGAAATGGTCAGCGACGGGGCCCACGAGAGCGGCGCGCCCCGTGAACTCAAGGAAACGGTCTCGGAGCGGGGTGGCGAAGCTTCCCTGACCAACGCCAAGCCCGCGGCGGACGACGAGCAGCGGAGTGAGGAGGCGAAACCCGCCGACGTTGAGGGAGAGGAGGCGGCCCTCCTGAGCGACCAGCCAGGAGGGACCAGCTGTGACGACGCGGACGACGAGCTCCCGACGAAGGCCGCCGCAGCATCGCGCAAACCCGATAACATCACGGGAGTTGAGACTCGGCGGAAGGCACGCGGGAAACACGGCGGTGCAGTCACCAACAAACCGAGCCATGGAGATACCGGGTCAACGACCGCTGGGGGAAGCTCGACTAACGGACGGACTTGACGCCCTGACCGGTAAGCGCTTTTCACACCATGGCATCACACCAGAACGCAGTCACGCTTGCCACTTTAAATGTGGTAAGTCTAACCTCACAGAAAAGGAAACATTGGCTAGTTGACCTCCTGAATGAAAAAAAAATAGATGTGGCCTTTTTACAGGAAACCAAAATTGCCTCTCGAGAGGACGCTCAAAATTTTGTACGATTTTTCGGCCACCAGTTCTGGTGTTTTTACACCCTCACACCCACCCGAGCGGGTGGTACCGCAATTCTAATCCGGAAACACGAATTCTTAACAGTAATCGACTGCGAGCTGGCGAAGGACGGACGCTTTTGTTCCGTCGACGTCCTGGTGGGAGGGGAGCTTACACGCTTTGTGTGCGTCTATGCGCCTAATGATACGCAGGCGCGGACCGACTTCTTCTCTTCTATTCGGGACATCCTAGTGGTCCCGGGCCGTGTTGTCCTAGCGGGCGACTTTAACTGCGTTGTAAACGCCAGCGACAGAGCAGGTGCTAAGGGTGTAGTGGACGCGTCAGCGCGGATTTTGAAAGCGGTCCTTCGAGAGGGCGACCTGGCTGACGTGGCCCTTCAGCGTGGGTGGTCAACCACCCGCTTCACTAGATGGCGAGGCACGTCACAGGCCCGCCTCGACCGGATTTACTTGACGGGGGACGCGTTGCCATTAGTGATCGATTACGCCGTCACTCCTGTCGCGTTCTCGGACCACGGCTTGGTGACATGTACCATCCGAGCTGAGCGTGAAATCAGAAAAAAAGCCGGCAGCCGTTGGCTGATGAACTCCACGGTCCTCGAACACGCGTCCTTCGTCGATCGCGTAAGAGGTGAAATTGAAGCAATGAGCACTGCGCCCATTGATGGAGCTGCGTGGGAGCGCTTCAAACAGCATGTCAAAGATGCAGCAATCACAATCGGGCGACAAGAGGCGAGAGACAGAAGGGCGAAAGTAAATCGACTGGTGGAGTGCCTGCGCTCCCTCGTGGAAGCGGACGAGGAGAGGCCGGGGGAATTCTCTGAAGACATCCGTAACGTGAAAAACGACATCCGCGCTGAGCTCGAAAAACGGTATTGGGGGGCTCTTGTGCGGAGCAGGGAGCAACGAGTGGAGTCCGAGGCACAGCCATCGAAGCTTTTCGGCGCCTTCGAACGAGCAAAGACCGCCACTAAAAGGATTCCCGAGGTGAACCATGCCGGTGGTCTTGCTAGTGGGAGCGAGGAGGTGGAGACGGCCTTCAGTGAATACTACGCAAGGCTGTTTTCCCCGCACGCTCATCTTGAGGCTCCTCCACCGGAAGTCACAGGCGCGCTGCCAACGGTTGCAGAGGACGTAAAGGCCACAATAAACGAACCCATATCGGTAGAAGAGGTCAAGCGCGCGATCAAGAAACTCTCAAAGAATAAGTCACCGGGGCCTGACGGCATAATCTCGGAATTCTATCAGGTGTTTCGTGAAGAGATCAGCCCGGTATTGGCGGCGGTCTTTGAAAACATCAAAAGCACAAAACTGCTACCACCCTCCATGCGGAGCAGTAACTTAGTACTCATTCCCAAAAAAACCTCCCATAACACAACACCCAACGTGGAAGACTTCAGGCCTATCAGTCTTCTTTCCACCGACTATAAAATCCTAGCCCGCATCCTGGCCCAACGCCTCGAGACAGCCCTCAGTAGTGTTGTGGGTCCTCACCAGACGTGCGGGTTTAAGGGACGCTCCATCAACACCAACCTGCACCGCATGCGGACCATCTGTGAGGTGGCGGAATCAGGCATTCACCCCTTAGCTGTCCTACAACTCGACCTTAAAAAGGCCTTCGACCAGGTTGACCACGCCTTCCTGTTCACGCTCCTCGGTCAATGTGGGGTAGGGGATACAATGGTCGAGTGGATAAAAATTTGCTACACCGCCATCACCACCAGCATCATCATAAACGGGGAGGTGGGGGCGCCCATCGACATCGGAAGGTCAGTCAGGCAGGGCTGCCCTATGTCCCCGATCCTTTTCGCATTGTATATTGAACCACTTTGCAGGATGGCAATAGCGTCCAAGTCAACCAAAGGTTTGGTTCTCGGCGACGAAGAGCTCAAGGTGTTGGCCTATGCGGACGATGTTGCGTTTGTGTGCTCCTCGAGAGAGCAGGCAGGGGAGGTCGTCGCACTGGCTGAGGCATTTTGTCGATTCTCGGGGGCCCAACTCAATCTTTTGAAATCAGAGGGCGCATGGCTAGGGGAATGGCCCACCAAACCACAACAACTCTACGGAGTTCGATGGAGGGAGGGCATCACCCGCTACCTCGGGGTAAACCTAGAAAACCGCACAGCCACCGCCCCCAGGTGGCAGACGAAACTGGCAGCTGCTGGAAGGAACTTGGAACCCTGGAGAGCGCGACATATTGCCCTTTTCTCTAGGGCACATGTCTGCAACGCCGTGGTATACCCAGCCATCTTGTACGCGGCCCGAGTCTCGACCATTGACGCAGGCTCAGTGGCCAAGTTACATCGGTTGTTCGCTGTTTTCGTCTGGCGATCCACGTATGAGCCCATGCGCCGCACCAACGTTTTCTGGAGCGCTGAAGCCGGGGGGCTAGGGCTCGTTAATTTAGAGCTTAAACTAACCGTGCAACGATTTTTGTACTTCCGAGATCACCGAGATGGCTTCCTCCAGGCGGCAGTGCAAAATGTAGGCGCGTTGCACCTCGCCCCTTGGCTCGCAACAACAGCGGCGCTCCTAGGTGGTGCCCGTGCAACAGGTTTTTACAGAGAAGTGGCGGGGGCGGTGGCCCTCTTACAGGAGCGCTTCTCGTGGGAATACCTCTGCTCAGTGAAACCAAGGAAGCTGTATTGGGACCTCGTAGAGCAGACCCTCCCACCGCCCATGTACCGCCTGCCACCCCTTGGTCGGCCGAAAAGTGACGTCCTGCGGCGAGTACGGAAGCTCCCTATCCCGACTGGCTCGAAGGACTTTTTCTTCCGCTTTCACACGTGTATACTGCCTACAAAGGCAAGACAGGAGGAACGCGGTTTTTTTTTGCCAGGAGGGGCCAACTGTCTGCTGTGCGGAGGGAGGGAAACTGCCGAGCACGTATTCATGGACTGTAACACGGCGTTCTACTTCTGGGATGAGCTGCAGTGCTCCTTCAACACGCGCTGGAGAATCACTTGGACAAATCTGAAGTTCCTAGACGCGGCCTCGGAACGCCCGCTCCTTCGCGACTGTGTCCACGTAATAGGGCTCCACTCGCTATGGAGGGCGAGAGTCGACGCCGTCGAATGTACTGAGCGCCCCCGACCGGCGTGGCGACACTTCGTCCAAAAGGCACAATGGGCAATTGCCGCCCTCGACGGGGATGAGGCAGACTCCGAGCTACGCGACGCACTGGAACGGGGAACGCGAGCACTCATGGATTTCAAGTCACAACAGCAGAGGAGATGGGACGCAATTTGAGGGCTAGCCCCGGGTAACGCTGGTGTCCAGTTATACCAAGAAATGGCTTTACCCAAGACCTCTGATTTCTCCCTTCCCTCTATCCCGTTCACTTCAAACTTTGTGCAATGACACAGTAGCCCTGTTGGCAACCTCTCTTGCTTAAGTTTCACAAACGCTCTGTGACTTCGCGGACAATACTCCCCGATTGGCTTACAGTTACTTGGCAAAGCATCCTGACCCTCTCCTCGCATGATAGCCGATCGCCTCATTTTTATGTTTAAGTGGAGCCATGTTCTGATGCGCTCGGAAACCACTGTAATCACTGCATACTGTTCTGTATATATTTGTAAATAAAGTTATTGTTACCAAAAAAAAAAGTTGGTTGCGTGGCTCAATCGGTAGTGCGCCCGGCACTTGCCGTTCCGCCCGCGGCGTCATGGGTTCGAATCCGGGCGCCGGAAACTGTTGTTTCTTTTATAGTGTAGTGGCCTGGCTGCGGACTAGGCCGAACGCCGCGTGACATTGTGAGTTACTAAAATGCTATGCATTTAAAAATAAAGGACAGGGCAAAGCGCGCCTAACACGCCAGTTCTTTGAGCCTCGACCCGGCGCTAGCTGGCTGCAGATGGCGCAGCAATGAAGTTTTGCGCCGCTCCGCCACGCGCTGCACATCCCGCAAACTTTTGCTGGTGACTGTACATCATGTCGTCCTTGAGAGAGCCCGCACAGCTGGCTCTTCTGCTCCCGGAGGTTGTTGATTGTAGGGTTTAACGCGCCGACGCAACGCAGGCGATGAGGCGCGCCGTAGTGGAGGGCTCCGGTTTAATTTTGACCACCTGGGGATCTTTATCGTGCGCCGAAATCTCGTACACACGGGCGTTTTTGCTTTTCGCCTCCATCAGAAAAGCGGCCGCCGCAGCCGGGAATCGAACCCGCGACCTCGTGCTCAGCAGCGCAACGCCTTAGCCACTGAGCCACCGCGGCGGGTGTTCCCGGAGGTTGTGCCCACAGCTATATATATATATATATATATATATATATATATATATATATATATATATATATATATATATATATATATATATATATATATATATATATATATATATATATATATATATATATATATATATATAGCGAATCAGAATAGGAAATGAGGGGCTCGTTGAAAATAAGACAGAAATAAGGGTTGGCAGTCAAGAAAACCTCGGAAAGCAATGGGGAGGATAACGTAGGTCATAGAAACAGATAAAGAATTTGGAAAGAAAGAAAGTGGAGAACAAATGCCCGCCAGGTGGGATCGCACCAGACCGGTATTCTGGAGGTCGTGTGTTCGGATCCCACCTGGCGGGCATTTTTTCTCCACTTTCTTTCTTTCCAAATTCTTTATCTGTTTCTATGACCTACTATATCCTCCCCTTTGCTTTCCGAGGTTTTCTTGACTGCCAACCCTTATTTCTGTCTTATTTTCAACGAGCCCCTCATTTCCTATTCTGATTCGCTACATGCATAGCGAGGGCCTCTGTTCTGGCAGTCTTGGTGCCAAAGGTAGCTTAAGAGGGTTCAACGCTGGTCGACCACACTCGACACGCCGTAGGCACTCGAGTCACGGCCCGGGGGTTATAAAGAAGGTCCCCTTCACCCGGTGTAGTCCGAGTGGCGCTGGCTACCACCCCCAAGTACAGGAAACAAAAAATACCTTAACATAAAATACCCGAGAAACTGGTGGGGAAACAGCCCCGCCGGTAGCGTAGTGGTTATCGCACCAGACCGGTATTCTGGGGGTCGTGGGTTCGGATCCCACCTGGCGGGCATTTTTTCTCCACTTTCTTTCTTTCCAAATTCTTTATCTGTTTCTATGACCTACTATATCCTCCCCTTTGCTTTCCGAGGTTTTCTTGACTGCCAAACCTTATTTCTCTCATATATATATATATATATATATATATATATATATATATATATATATATATATATATATACAGAAAGATAGGTCAGCAGTCTACGACGCCAAAGGAGGCATAGGGGTGTGGTTAGGCTCTTTTCTTTTTTACTACGGTTAATGAGGTGATTTTTTTTTTCAAATATACAGAGGAAAGAAAGAAAAACACGCGCCCAGAGTGGGGACCGAACCCACGCCTTTCGATTACATGTCGAATGCCTTACCAATTCGGCTATCTGGGCGACTGTGTTCTCCTTCACTTTCTGGGCTATTTATATTTACTAGGAGTGTATCTGACACTTGAGGGTGGTAGCCAGCGCCACTCTGACTACACGGGGAGAAGGGGACCTTCTTTTCAACCCCCGTGGCGTGACTCCAACGTCTACAGCCTGTCATGAGCGGGTAACTGGCGGGAAGCCCTCTTATGCTACCTAGGCATCAAGGCTGCCAGAACCGAGACCCTCGCTAGGCTTTCGCAGAATAATATAGTAAGAAAATGAGGGGCTCGTTGAGGAAATACAGAAAGATAGGTCAGCAGTCTACGACGCCAAAGGAGGCATAGGGGTGTGGTTAGGCTCTTTTCTTTTTTACTACGGTTAATGAGGTGAATTTTATTTTTTTTTTCAAATATACAGAGGAAAGAAAGAAAAACACGCTGACCTAGACTGCTGACCTATCTTTCTGTATTTCCTCAACGAGCCCCTCATTTCCTTACTATATATATATATATATATATATATATATATATATATATATATATATATATACATATATATATATATATATATATATATATATATATATATATATATATATATATATATATATATATATAGGAAATTAGGGGCTCCGTGAAATAAAACAGAAAATAATGGTTGGCAGCCAAGAAAACCTCGGAAAACAAAGGGGAGGTTGTGGTGGGTCATAGAAAGAGATGAAGAATTTTTTGAGTCGAAAAGAAAGTGGTGAAAAAATGCCCGCCGGGTGGGATCCGAACCCACGAAAAATTCTTCATCTCTTTCTATGACCCACCACAACCTCCCCTTTGCTTTCCGAGGTTTTCTTGGCCAACCATTATATATATATATATATATATATATATCAGGGTATCGAACCGGAACTGAACCGGTATTTTTGCCGGAACTGAACCCGAACCCGAACCGTTATTTTTTGAGCACGCTGAACCCGAACCGGAACTGAACCGAAAACAGAAATAACGGTTACCGGTTCATGCCGAAACGGTTCGACCCTCCGTTGTTGATATTGCACAGTCAATGCAATTCAGGCCTTTTTTTCTTTCCCGTACCATCAACTTCGTACCCGCTCGCGCACTTTCCCCTCCAGACAATTGAGCACTATCACGCTCTATGTAACAACAGGGGAAATGAATGAGCACCAATGTAGCAATGGTATGTTGCTGCTGGAAGCGCGAACGTAGTGCAAGCTGACCAAACAAAATGTCATTTTCGGCAGCTTGCAGGGGATATAAAACGACTTTGCCCTTCCCTAGTTGCGACTTTATTGCAGCAATCAGGCTGCAGGGGTGCTCCACAGCGCAATAGCGAAATCCCACACCTTTTGCATTTCATAGTTTGTTTAAAAGGTCTGACCCCTGCAAATTGTTAATACTTGACAAGTGTGACCGCAGGATATCTGCTCAGCGGCTAAGCCGTTTGCTGCTGACCACAAGTGGCCTCGATCTCCCTTCCCCACGACCGTTTTCTGAAGTAGATGGAAATCGAGAACGTCCGTGTGTATCGAGATTTTGATCCACGTTTAATATCACCAGCTGGTTAAAATAAGTCTGCCGGCCTGCAACATAAACTGCGCCTCGGAGCAGAGATATAGCACGGGACATCAAATGCGCCAGTTTTTTTTTGTGTTTACACGGTAAACAACAAAAAAGAAAAGGCGAATCACGTTGTTTTAAAATATTACGCAAAAGTAAGTAAAACTGAATAAGTGAAAAAAAAAAAAAGCACCAAAACGTGGATATTGCTCTATACTTTTCTTTGCCCTGCCTTTCAAGACCAAACGTGTCATGAATGCGAAAGAAGTGAGTTCCGTGGCCAGTTTTTGAGTACAGTACATTGGACAAGGTCCGTTTTTTACAGATACAAATAACAACAGATATGTCAGGGAAAACTGTTAAGGTGCGCACTTAATCCCTTGGCAAAAAACTGCAGCCCACGACCTTGTCTTGGAAGCAGAAACAGTAATAAAGCAGATGACACGTGCAGAAAGGCAGGCCGGTACCTCACACTGTCCCGTTCGCCCAGCGATCATTTTTTCTGCTTGTTCTGCAGTTTTGTCTCTTTCAGATCTGCTTTTTTTCGAAGGTGCACTTGTACCGACTGCCCAACTCGCTACATTACTTCTACTGCTACTCATTCCGGAGGGAAGTACTGCTGTGGATGAATTAAAGAGCGTCTACCAAAAAAAGTCACATCTCATGCTCCGCGCGTCAAAATTCCCTTTCATTTTGTAACAGCATAATCTGTTATAAGATCCCGCAATGTAGCACACGGAACGCTGACCGGGGGTCAGGCGGTACGATGACATACTGATTGTAATGCACACATCCGGTGCAGCTATCACAAAAGGAATTGCAGTGGTCAGAGCAATAATGCAGTGACTGAGCGTTAACTAAAGCTTACTTTTAATAAAAGTGTGGCTGACACATTCGATAAGGTGAGAGTAACAAGTTATACAGGGTGACCAAATAATCTAATTCATTGGTAGTATTTATGTGCCTGTTGTAAAATTTTTCTGTTTTGTTACAAATATAAAAAATGTGCGCCATTGATATTAAGCGCTCGCATTTGAACGCGCCAGTACGCAGGCCTAAATTTAAGGCTTCAAAGTTAGCGTGATGGGCGATTTCATAGCGACGATTGTGATTTCAACAAAAGAGGAAAGAGCAGAAAATATATCTCGTGGTGATATCTCTTGGCGGTGGCTTTATGAATAGTCGCAAGGACAACATAAAGTCTGGGCGAGAAAGTAGGCGGTAAATCGTCGCCACTTCATCTGTTTTTCCAATATCTCGTAATTGTATAAAGTTTGCTTTGCAATTTCGTCACTCCCCTTGGGGAACAGCACCATTTTGAATTTTCATTTGTATTTTGATTTGACTGTCGTTTTAAACTACTAAATGTTGTTTTCCAATTTCAGTGATAATGCAACTCATCGAACCGGTTCGCGAACCGGTTCAAGCTCCCGAACCGGCTCGGTACGTGATTCTGTCGAACCGGAACTGAACCGGAACGAAATGATTTCGCCTGAACCAGAACCGTAACCGAACCGGTAGTTTTTTTCGGTTCGATACAGTGATATATATATATATATATATATATATATATATATATATATATATATATATATATATATATATATATATATATATATATATATATATATATATATATATATATATATATAGAGAGAGAGAGAGAGAGAGAGAGAGAAAATCAGAAATGGGAAATGAGGGGCTCAGTGAATGAAGACAGAATAAGGGTTGGCAGTCAAGAAAACCTCGGAAAGCAAAGGGGGGAATGCGTTAGGTCATAGAAAGATATGAAGAATTTTTTTGAGTCATAAAGAAAGTGGTGAAAAAATGCCCTCGAGAAGTTTATATATATATATATATGTATATATATATATATATATATATATATATATATATATATATATATATATATATATATATATATATATATATATATATATATATATATATATATATATATATATATATTGTAAGGAGGATTTATTCCAAGGCCGAAGGACTGGTCAGATCAAAGTCAGCTCTAGGAGTCAGGAAGGAGCACGAAGTCCGCTCTGCAGTGTTGGCCGAGAGCAAAAGCGAGAGGCAGCTTCTTCTTCCTTCCAAGCGTTCGCGATGCGGCTGCCGTCTATTGTTGTCACTTGACTGCGATGATGATGCTCTGTTTCGGCACGTACACTCTCATGGCGAGTGGACAGTGCTTCCTATACTCGGGTTGCTCCTTCGTGAATTGCGCTGGCGACGGGCATCCTTACAATTTATATATATATATATATATATATATAGCGAATCAGATTAGGAAATGAGGGGCTCGTTGAAAATAAGACAGAAATAAGAATTGGCAACCAAGAAGACCTCGGAAAGCAAAGGGGAGGATGTAGTGGCTCAAGATAAAGAATTTGGAAAATAAGAAAGGGGAGAAAAAATGCCCGCCAGGTGGGATCCGAACCCACGACCTCCAGAATACCGGTCTGGTGCGATAACCACTATGCTACTGGCGGGGCTACTTTAGGCTCCACTTTCTGGGGTATTTATGTTCGGGTGTTTTTGTTTCCTGCGCTTGGGGTCCACTGCGCCAAAGCTTTTCGCATTTGAAAAGATATTTAGTAATTATGGATAGTATAACTGCTTGACACAAGAAATAAAATTTCAATTCGTGAAAGTTTTCAGAAAAAATACAAATATTAGGGCGAAAGCTCCACTACTCTACATCTTTCCAGGTCATTCATCGCGTCGTAATGACCTTCAGCCGCCGGCCCGGCAGTTGTTTCTATCCTATCGCTCGCTTGCTCGGAGCTTCGCCACTGCAATACGACGTGACTCGGCGAGAGTGAAACGGCGGCTTCGCCTGCGCCTAATCGCCCAGCGGCGGCTGGTCCGTCGGTGCGCGCTATCATAGCGCAAGCGAAAGAATTAGCACGCAGGGTGTGGAATCGCAAGCAAAGGCGAACTTCCACAAAACACTGCGTGCATACTCTGTGGTTTCGCTCGTGATAACTAGGTTTAGAAGTGTTAAGCCTGAGCCATTTTTTTTTCCTTGTTGGCACTCTTCAAAAAATAGAACCAAATTTGCCAACCTAAGTTCAGAAATTATACAACCCCAAAGCAATTACCATACAGCGTTGCTCCGGCGCAGCTATACGGCATGGGACTTTCAACGTCGAACATAAGGATTGGGGGAGGTATTAATTGAAAGGAAAATTAGCAGTGGCCTAGCTCGACTATGCCAGGATATACAGTCAAACCCGGCTATAACGAACCCGGATAGAGCGAATTATGCTATATATCGAACAAAAAAAATTGAGTTACGGAAATACATGGGAAACATATTCCTTATAACGAAGTTCACATCCGATATATCGAACTTCGCGCGCCTAGAATGGCCGCCTAAATGCATGGTCTCGGAGCGGCGATTGAGATGTGGATTGGCCGCGACCACGGAGCAAGAGCCGCGACTGGGACATTGCGCCTTGCACGGAGCTTCGTGACGGCCGACACTTTTCGTAACTATTTCCGACGCGTGGGACTTACGACGGAACCCGCCCAGTCAGCGAGTCCGGACCAAGACAGCAGCATCGGTGAACTGTGGGAAGAGCTCCCCACATTCCCGATGATGTCGCGAGTGAAAGCCGTTCGACGCATATAATGAAGCGCTTTCGGTAGTCAATGTGCTCCGCCAATGCTTCTTAGATTTTGGAGGACGCGGACTCGGACTGGTGCAAATAATGTTTCGTGTAGAGAATGCTATGCTAGTAGTAGCCGCCAAAACGAAAGTGAAAACAAAAATCACCGCTTTTTTTTTTTGCAAAGTAGGCAGTTAAGGCGGAAAGAAGCTTTATTAATTGCAATAAATGGATTATTTTGGGTATGGTAATGGCTACTTTACTGTGTTCGTTTCTGCATGCGGGAATGGTAGAGTTAAGAAGGGGGGCTACCGCGCAATGCGAACTCGTAACAATAAGGTCGTTATGGGCCTGTTCGGCTATATCGAACTATTGGATATATCGAACAAATCGCAGTGCATATTGCAGTTCGCTATAAACGGGTTTGACTGTACGTAGCGTGAGCTAAGGTTCAGCTGGTTATTCTTAGGTTTCCTGTTTGTCTATGATTAGCTGATTATCTTGCTTACTGCTGCTAATAAGATTTCCAATCCAATCCAATCCAACCGAGTCCAGTACACTCCAGTCCAGTCCGGTACAGTCACTGCTCCTCGCGCACGCGCAGCACGGCTCTCCAGGAGCCACGCGAAACGGCTATCAAGCGGCTCCGGCGTACCGTCAGACTTGGCTACTGCGCAACGGAGGCGCACAGTTGGTCACGCGCCGGCGCCAGTGCGTCTACCGTGGCTATGACGTCACTCCTCTGAAATGCGCAGACCGGTGAATGTACAGACCCAATTCTCTACACACCCGTACTCCAATTAGATTGGATTTCCAATCCAATAGAATCCAATCCAATCCAAATCGAAATCCAATCAAATCAAATCCAACACAAATCAATCCAATCCAATGCTCCTCGCGCTTGCGCAGCACGGCCCTTCAGGGTCCACGCGAAACTGCTCAACCTCGGCCAGTGTAACTTACGCTACAAAAGAAACAGGAACCCCTTCTCCTGAATACGGGGTCTCGAAATGTTCGTGCAGAAAATACGCGGTGGTGCACGAGCAAAAGCCCGCAGGCCAATTCTCATTAGAGTGCCCCTCCCCCAATCGGACCCCCTCGAAGATTACCTCTGAATTGAGCAAATACTCAATTAGTTGTTAATTATGATATTTTGCAATTAAAATGGTATTAATTAAAATACCTTGTAGTGGCGCATAATCATCATCTGCTCGCAGCACCACTATCCCCATCATGAACAGCTGACTACAATCACCATCAGCGGTGCCTGGCCAGGTCAGCAGTGCCACGCGCCACGGGAGATCGAACACGACCAAGCACCTGGGCGGTCTCATGTCTACGCCGCTCTCCAAGTTCCGGGCGGGCCTAACGCACACTCAGTAAATGTAGGAGGCCACAGCGCATAACCGAGTCCACGGCTCCCTTTCCAACAACCTTATAATTTCCTCTAAAAACAAGCCTTGCTCTGCGCTTTCGTCACCCTCACTGCGCCCTCGGAATGGCCGGCCCCCTTTCGAGAGAGAACTACGACATCAGTTATATACGCCCGGCAGAAACTGATGATTTTGTTCACGCTTTTCTTTCCCATGAGGCGGTAGTCGCTCGAAGCCTTCATCTATCGTTGAAGCAACTGATCTGCTTGCCCTGGAGCAATTCCAGGATAAGATAATAGTCATGTTCTCCCCTTCTCTTCCTTTTCGTTCGCCTCGCTGGTTGAGCGGCAGACGGATGCTGCTGACATGGCGAATGAAGACGAACTCGTTATCTGCTGGCACCCTGAGGATGAGGCAACTACGACATCTGAGAGAAGAGAGTGTTTAATGCGTCTCCTTCTCTATTTACAGTGTATTGACAAGAGGTTATATAGACCTTCTAAATACAAAGTATTCCTTGCAGCCCAATCAAAGAACAGCACTTTCCCTTTCATGAACTTCCAATTGGCTGCAGGCGAAAATGTCCGGCCAGTGTTCCTTCCGGCCAATTATCCGATGCAAAACCGCCTCTCTCAAGCTGATCATTCGTCGCTTGCGGGTTTGCACTGTCCTTGCCTCATTCTTCGTAATTCACAGGGTCACCTCGAGTTGAATGGATCCTCCGCTATGTGGTGCGCTTTGCCATGGATGTGCAATCATCGCGCCACCTGAGAATGCGTCATAACACACCCGTGCGTGCGTGGCATTGTCGGTTACGCAGCGCTGCGCAATCCCTTGGGATATCGCATGTTCACGGCCACTCGCACGAGTCCCTCGCAAAGCGGAAGCACTTCATGTGATGCCAGAGTCAGCGTGGTTCGGCGGTGAGTGGCCTCTCCGTCTCCTGGTCGCCGCCGCTTGGTCGAATCGGATGCAATGCAGAGGCAATGATGAGACTGCGCGTCCTTCAAGTGGTTGCGGGCCTTTTCGAACCTAACAATACTGTTCACACGACCCTAAGATTTTCATGCTGATTGAACTTCTCTATCGCTTTCCTGCAGTTTCGAAGCCAAGTGAACAAAAATGATGGGTCCGGACTCATCTTTGATGTACTGTCCGGCACGAGAAGTAAAGCAGAAGGCAGCATCTGTCGTAAGACTGTACTCAAGCCAGCAAAACGTTTCAAGCCAGCGTGCGCAAAAGCTTCCATTTCAATTATTTGATTCTGTTTGTGAATAGGTGCTCAGCTGAGGCTGGAAATATCCGCCTGCTTGCCTGGCTGTCTTGTCCACCTCGTTAATCGACATTGCTAGCGACGGGCCATGCTAGGGCTTGCGTGGTTCCGGTCGGTGAAAAGCATTGAAAAAAAAAAATTGGTCGCCATCCCCCCGTGCGAAAGTTGATGTCCAGCAAACCTGTTATAAACCACCAGAAATTGTGATGGAGGAGGGTATGAAATGTTTCTCGTCGTCTCGGCGAGCTTGTCGCTTGCGCTTGGCTAGTGTTACTAGGTAAGGGCGCAGAGTATCGGCACTCTTTTCTTCTATTGTTCCGTTCCGCCGCCATGATCACTGGTCAGTTCGCATTACGTGACACATGTTTACACTGCGACGGTTAATGGGCAGGCAACTGGTACAGGCAAGAAGAAGACAAGAGAAACGTCCCCATACGCATGGTTTACAAGATCACCTTGGGCCTGCCGTTATCCACCGGCACAAGCCGCCTGCTTTAGCTGGGCATCCACAACACACTGAAGGAAATCGCAGAGGCACAGCGTACCTCGCACGAACGCTGGCCGCCATATCCTCGAGAACCTTGGCATCGGATACTACACGCAGGAGGGACATAAAGTCACCGTCGCAGACACGATCCGGCCGATCTTCAGAAACGTTCATCCGGAGTACAACCGAGGCAGAAGAGAGGCCCGAGCCAAGGCTCTCCTCAACGCCCACGGCAACGATCTGGGTACGCGATTTGTGGACGCCGCCGAGCACGAGAGAGGCTCCAGATTTGCCGTGACGGTCGTCGATTCAGACGGGGCGCCAAAGATATCAGCAAGCGTGGCATACGAACACGCAAAAGAAGCGGAGGAAATAGCAGTGGCCCTCGCCCTCACAGACCCGGCGTGCAAATGGGTCCTCTGCGACTCCAGACTAGCGATCAGGCACTTCGCCAAGGGACGGATATCGCCGAGAGCGACCCGGATCCTAAGTCGACGCCAAGTTCACAAAGAACTAGAACCACAAACCCGACTCCAGTGGTTCCCCGCACACAAGGGGGAAGTCTCCGAGAACCATCGTAATGGCACCGAGACAGCACACGCCAGGGCGCGCGAGCAAACAAACCGCGCCGGCGACGACCGTCCGCGGTACAGCACCAAGGATTTAATGACGAGCTACAACGCCATCAACAAGGCCTTCCGCTTGGCCCGACGGACCTTCCCTCCGCCCAGCGACAAGCTGGACAGGTCACAGGCGGTCGACTTCAGGCAACTGCAGACGCGCACGTACCCTAGCCCGGCACACTATCACAGAATGTTTCCAGAAATATACACAACGAACACGTGTATTGTCTGCCGCAAAGAGGTAGCCACTTTAACCCACCTGCTCTGGGATTGTACTAAGGATCCACACGGTGCTAACCCCGGAACCCTTCCGCCGCGGCTGTCCGCGGCCCTTGCAGCCCCAGCCTCCACGATCAACTCTGGGCCGTCCGACAAGCCTGTGAGGCGGTGAAGCGGCAGGACTTTACGCCCGCAAACGGGCGAAGAGGACCAGCGGCGACGCCCCCAAGCGGATGACTTAGGTCCGGTCAGCGAAACCTCGGCAGGCATTTAATAAAGTTTTTACCATCCAAGCGTCACATTCAAGTTAGATGCAGATGAATGGTATCATCCAAGCGCCGCGCGGTTCAGCACTTCTTGCACTGAATGGGGCTCTTCGATTTACAGACATGGGCTCGCCGCGTGTAGTCCACGGCTAGCCGAGGATTGTCCACGCCGTACGAGTATATTAAAAAAAATAGTGTTGGATTTCTGCTTGTCCGGGAGTCCGGTGTGAGTCCGGGACGGGTAATCGAAGAGCCCATTTAATATCGCCGTTCCCTTCACGCATTTCCGTTACGCATAGGTTTTTATGGTGCGTATCTCAATATATTGTTACGAGGATATTCGACGAGGCAGCTGAGAATTGCATCAAGGTTGGGACAAATCAAGGCGGGTGGTGAATAAAAAAAATCGAAATAAAATTAAATCTCATGATTTGTAATCTTCGCCATCGGGTGTCAGTATTTTACCATGCGCTAACGATATCTGTATCTGGGACTTCAACAGAAATTTCCCAAGCACCTGCGCCCAATTCTAAAGCCAGGTCATCCTAACGATGCTAGAATATTCCAGAAGCTACGCATTGTCTTCTTTTCTGAGAAGTGAGCTGCGATAGCGTCGTGACGTCTCAGGTTAGGGGACCATAAAGAAAACACATAACTTCGTTACATACGAAATACCGCCATTTCCAAAGAAGACACACCAATTTTAGCGTAAAATTCATTTGAATTAGCTGCATATGGTGGGTTGGGGCATGGTGCTCGGGCACAGCCACTAACATCAAGAAGTTAGAAAAGGTTTAGTGGAAAGCCACATTCGCTCACAACGAATACGGGGGTACTGGTTGTTGCACTAATCTCTTGGCGGATTTTGGTATTGTGACATTATCGTTTAGAGTGAAAGAAGCTCGCCTAAATTGCTTTCATTTATTTGTTTCCTAAGCATTACATAACTGACCTCACCAAACATTTATCGGTTTCACACTCGCGCCACACACGACAAAAGCACAATTTGACTTAAAGTGAATTTTCCTGTTGCACGTGCTGATTGAAATATTCATTTTTTCTAAGTAAGGAACCAGCTGCGTCCTACCATAATACACACAAGTTCTTCAGCAGAGTATAACGCCCCCCCCCCCCCCCCTTTAAAATGTATCGCCATCCCGCCCTGCGAAGGTGGATGTCAAGCAAAGCTGTTGTAAACCACTACAAATGGTGATGGAGGAGGGTATCAAACGTTTCCCGTCGTCTCGGCGGGCTTGTCGCTTGCGCTCTGCTAGTGTCACTAGATCAGAGTTCAGAGAATCGACACTCTTTTCTTCTATTGTTCCGTGCCGCCGCCATGATCATTGGTCAGTTCGCATTACGTGACATTTGTTTACACTGCGATGGTTTATGGGCGCCGCCATTTTGTTGTTTATGCGTTATAGTTGGTCAACTGTGGTAGGCTTAGATTGTCCCCCCTGCTCTGCGGCTGCGCGCGACTGACGTCGTGCCGAATGCGAATCAAAGATAATGCGTGTAGCAGCATCTCAGCAGCAGAAGAGTGTCCAAAGATGCCGTTTTGCTGCATATTCGGTATTGTTGTTAACAAAGGACCCCATCGAAGTTAACGGCGAGGCCGTATAGATGCGGCAATCTCGCAACACTGATAAACGCCAAAATGGCCGTCGTTGCTGACTTGCGTGCCTCAGTGGCGGTACTCTACTATCTTATCTACTGACACTACGCTCCGCTTCTATGGCAGCAAATGCGTGATCCTGCCTAGCCTGACGCATGCGCTCGGCGTCTTGGGCAAGAACTGTTCTATTTAGTGACACTAGTCCTGCCTAGCCTTCAAAGATAATCTGCAAACATAATCTTTGCCGGGAACATATGGCGGGGGGTCCCATTGTTCACAGGAGCCTTATCATCCATAATGCCGTTTCGATGCTTGTATTGTGGTTTGCTTAAACGAATTTTGAGCTTTATTCTCTATGCCTGATTGCGAAGAAAGATTGCGCTGGACTTCTCGGGCGGCAAATGATGGGTCCTGCCTAGCCTGACGCACGCGCTCGGCGACTTGGGCGAGAACCGCTGGATCCTGCCTGTGTTTTTTGTTTACGACACAAAATTTTCCGACCAACGAGAGGCCAACATCTTCGCTGTAGAAGGCCTCAAAGGTTAACTTGGTGCATCTCCAGTGCCGCTGGGCCTAGGGGTGCAGTCAACAGCTTGCTGGCCTTTTTCGGCGCATCTTGTTTGAGCTGCCCTCTATAGTTAGGTAGCTGCACTGCAAAGAAATAAGAGAAGGTTTAAATTATTCAATCCTTCTTGCTTCTTAAGATGATTAGCTCGAAAATGATTGAGCCAAAACATAACAAAACATCGCAACCAAACGTTGGATATTCCAAAGCGTTTTAAATGACATATTTGGCACTTACAACTCAACTTCAGTTTATTGTCTTGCTGGGGCCCTCATTCCGCTAAGTGAAGGGAAACTATACTCGCAGAATACACCTCGCTGATCACTTTTCATACGCCTGTGTGAAAAACCCCATTAAAAAGCATGGTTTAAAACAAACCGGTGCATGAAAAAAATTCTTTAAGTTTCTACAAAGCCACTTTTTATGCCGGTTCTGTGTGTCGCCTATGCGAAACAACACTTTCGAGGTCACCCGGGAAAAACTTCAAACCGTTTTTGTAGGATATAGAATTCTACCCTAATTGTACACACACAATTTTTGCCTTTTAACACTGAATTTCATGAATGGTGACAACCATGCAGCGCTGTGTATTGAGAGCTCCTAAATAAATCAACGAAAACAGAATAGCGGTACAATGGAGGCGAAAAGCAAAAACGCCCGTGTGTACGAGATTTCGGCGCACGTAAAAGATCCCCAGATGGTCAAAATTAATCCGGAGCCCTCCACTACGGCGCACCTCACCGCCTGCGTTGCGTCGGCGCGTTAAAGGCCAACTGCACTCAAAATTTTCTTTGTCCAAATGAGTAGTTTATGCTCTTAAAATCACCATGGCGAAATCCTTAGCTTGGTAATCACAGAGACGCGCTAGGTACCGCTGTTCAAAGTACCTCCGAGCAGACGACGTTTGCACCTGGCGGAGAGTCGCCGTAACAAGTTCCGAGCGGCCTGTGACGGAGGTTGGGGAACCTGTCCCGTGAAGCTCGCGCTTCTCCGGCGACTTGCAGGGCGCTCCGCCGGGCGCAGGGATGCGTTCGCCTGGGGTTTCTCTGCTACACCAGCGCGTTGTACCGCCGTCGCCATCAAATGTTTAAACTAACCGCATAGGCAGTAATATCCCCCATTTTTCTCAATGCAAAAAAAAAAAAATGATTCCAAGCCTAAATCTATTCAGGCGCTTGCGCCGCGTCTTGGAGTTAGCAAAACTCTTTTTACTTGAAAATAATATTTTTACTCAAAGAAAAAAAAAATAGCGCGAAACGAGCACTTGCCTTACATTTGTCATTCCTATTACATTTACCACAGAAAAAAAATATTATAAATTATTGACCACTTGCACTTCCGCGTCCAGTATTGGCCACATTTGGGCTGGCCCAACGCCACCTCTATCCTTTACACATTTCCAAAAGTTTTATGACCCAAATAGAGTTCTTGTGCACGCGGCTATAAACATTTGTGAGACTTTTGCCTCCCTCGCTAAGTGAACCAAAATCAGCCTTTCTCGTAGTAACAAATACACCCGCACAAATATTGGCCGTCGTATTTGGGAAGTGCGAAAACTAAACTGCTCCTCTCCTAAACAATACATTATACTTTTGTTCGATTCCCAAGTGAAGTATTTACTTTGAGCGTTAGATTTAGTTTATTTGAATGTAAAACGTTTTCAACAGCACCTGTCTCTGGTTAAAGTAGAAAACAGCGGTAGATAGGAAGTATTTTCGTGTTTTAGTGCATCATTTACCTGTGTAAGCTGGCTTATAGATTCAGACCACTTTTATAATTCGATTCTCGATGTGCACACAGGGGAAAAAATACTGGGCCGATATCCGCGAAGCTGTTTGTACGTAATGTATAGTAGAAATAGTGATTTATCTCCGCCCGCGTGCGGTTTGTTCCCTTCAGAGAAGGCGACGTGATAGCCGAGGGGTCGGCTATAATAAAAGCTGCTTTTCGATATCGTACGAGCAAATAGCTATGTAAATCATGGTCCGTTTTTTACTTGCAATGCCAAAAATTGCTATTCCGGCAATTATTATGATGCAAAAAATTGCTGTCTGGCGCTCTACTTCTTCTCGATTGATAGCAACGGGATGCCGGAATTGCGCCCAACTCCATTATCATGGGAAAACGTTAGTGGAAGTTCTTCTGTGGAAATAACAAAGCGAAACGCGGCGCTACCACGCGCATTTGAAGGCGGCTCTGAGCGGCCGCCGGCTCTGGGGCGGTTGCTTCCGTTCCCTCACGTACGTCACGTCCGGCCGCCGCTATGGCCGCCTTTTCTATTCAGTTTCGGTTCCGAAAACGCGAATGTCGCGAGCCGTTTGCGTCGCGCGCGTTGATGTTTGAAGCGCAGTATTTTGCATTTTGCATCCTTTTTATATGAACTGTTAGGTGACATTATTTTTACGTTGTCGAAAATTTGAGTGCAGTTGGCCTTTAAACCATACAATCAATCAATCAAGAATAGCGGTAGAGAAGAGTTGGTGTATTTTTGTTTGCAACAAGGGATCAGAGACAGGCCCGTTGCAGTCTTGGCAGCAGAAAATGTAAAGCCAGGGGCTGTAAGTGACATAACTGAAACTATTTTTATATATTTAATCACCATAAATTTTGCTCCCTTCCCTCGTAGTCGGGGGAGGGGGGGGGGAGGGGAGGGCACCCCCTTCCCTTTTCTTGCGCCCGCCTATGCGCACTAGGAGAGATCAGGCATAGTACGAGGCAATTCCCCTTCACATACGCTGTTTGGGAGGTCAGAACTCCGACAAGCGACGTTCGCCTTTTATCTCGTTTCCTTTCATCACCTTTAACCACGGAAGCTAATACTCAGACTAGTGCTATTATAAAAAGCCTGCGATTTGCGCCTGCGCGCGCTTCATTAGCATTGGGCGGAAATACTTTTTGTAGCAGGCAAGCGTGTTCAACGCGTCCTCGGTTCCTTCGTGAGCCCCAGTAAAGCGCCTGAGCAAGTCGGTAGCGTCTATCACCTGGTCTGGAGCGGGCACAGGAGCTTCAGAAGTTTCTGGGTGGTAAGCATCCTCTGACACCTCTTGGACAGCGGAAACTAACTAAACGATTTCTTCATCGTTCAAAACCCCCGTCGTGTCGGCGTCTGCGTGTACTTCAGCGCTCAGATAGTCGTTGATTCTCAGATTTTACAAATTGCTCCTTTTTTAAATGTGTATGTTTCTCAAAAAAAAAAAAACGGGCCATATTCAATAACGTGAAACCTGAGGAGGCGAGAAGCATGCAGTGTATAAGTGTATTCTTGGCGCCTTGGCGTTTTTGCCCCCAGAGATGAAACGGTAGGGGGTAGAGGTATACAGGTTTGCAGTAAAAGTTTCGAAGCGTTCTAGCGCGAGGCTTTGGAAAACAAGTGTCTCGGTGTTTTAGTACCGTGACCACATGAAACGACGACGACGACAGGAGACGCCGACAGCCCGAGCGCCCCTAAGGCCCAAATTTTAAAACCTTCCTTACCTTACTAAGGTCGCCTTAGAACTCGCAAGGAGGCCTTAGTTCAATTTTGGAACGTTCCCTACTGAGGCTTCCTTACGAAACGCTCCCTTGATGTCTCCTTACTGCAAGGTCGCTCGCGGGCTACCTTGATGGGACCTTACCCCGCTCTTTCAACTGGACGCACACTTCTCCGCAGCACTTGGCACACGCCTCGTTAAGGCGCGTTCCCACTAGGCCGACACGACGGCGACGACGACGCGACGGCGACGCCGACGAGTCGCCAAACCATCGGCCAACTGCCGAGTTGACCGACCGCGCTGTCATACTACGCCGACGGCGCCACAAACACGTCGGCCGATGGAAAGTCGCCGTAGTGTGACTGACTCGCCGACCGAAGACGCCAACAAAACCGGTCGTCCGACCGGTCGCCGGACGCGTCGTCGGGAATCGACCGAGAAGCGAAAACTGCTCCCCGACAACATTCGTGCCGCAATGAATGCGGCTCTATTTTGATAGTTTCTGGAGTGTAATAAACTCAGTAACGTCCACGAAGCCCATACAACTCAACACTAGCGCTAATGCAATCCGTATTTTGGCGTTCGAGGCTTCGGCCGTGCTCTTCGGCGACGCCGCTACCCCGGAGCTGCAACCTGCAAATGCGTGTGCGATCGGCTCGCCTGTAGAAAATGTAAGGTCAGTTTCGTGCAGAAGAAGAGTTACGTAGGGTAATTTGGGTAATAAGGCATCAATATCGGCCAACGTTTTTCATGTGAAACGTAAAACCAAAGTACAGCAAGCACTATCCCCGCAGTGGGAAATCGCAGTCGCAGCCGGCAGCCGTGCACACACATTATTGCGAGCGCTTTCGCGAAGCAGCGGAGTTGATGGCGATAAGCTATTGTGGGGGCTTCGGGGAACGTTGCTGTGCAAGTGCTATTTAAGAAATTTCAGTTTACCAGCCAGGAATTGTGTAAACCAGCTAGTAAACACCGACGTATGACACGGAAGGATGGGCCTCCATCTACTACCCAGGCTATTTCGCAACAAAGTACTATTTTGGCAGTGGCGCAGTGCTCTCGCGCGTCGCGCCCGTGCGCTGAAGTTGGGGGGTTCAATTCCCGGCGGGGTGAGTTTTTTTTTTTTTTTTTTTTTCTCGCGTGTGTGTGTGTGAGCGGTTGTTTAGAGGGTATGGTTTGCGCATCCAATTTGGGGATCGCGTGATTTTGAGAAGCAACCTCGTCAACGTTTCGCAGCCCACAGTCAGCAATGGGCTCTGGGAAGTTGCGCAGGCGGTGTGCTTGCGCCTGTTCCCAAAGTACGTCGGCTACCAAACGCAACAAAGAGGAAACGCTTGTGACGCGGAGTTGTTTTACATCACGCGGGCACACGTTGGGCATGCTGTTGTATTCGTCGCAAAGTCGCTTCCACACTTTAGGTTTCGCGTGCAGCGACATGGCGTTGCTCTTGTTGCACTCTACAAAGTTTTTGTATTTTCGTACCAGTTCTTGGAGAAGTTCTTTTTTTTTTTTTTTCTGTGTAATACACTTTCCCGGGCATGGTTACACTGGCGCTACGCTCGCACAAAACGTTGGCTCGCACGTTTCGACGCTAAATGCGATGTTGACAAAAATCAACGTGAGACTGTTGCCAGACTAGATTTGACTTACAAGCAACTGCAGTAACCGACCGGTACAACTTGTTTCAAGAACTGCGCAATAAGCAAACATTAAATATATATGCCCGTATAAATGTAAAACACGACAAATTACATGCCTATCACGGCTAATGAAGGCACATTTTAAGAACAAATTGCGCTTACCCTCGCACCCATGTGCACGAATGGCTTCCTTGACGGGAGTAAGGGCGCCCTTTGGTAAGGAAGGTTGAGCAGCTTTAAAAATGAGAATCGGAGCTGCAAGGTCGCCTCACTGTAAGGGAGCATGAAGGGCTCCTTCAGTAAGGTGAGGAAATGGGGTAAGGTAAGGAAGGTTTTAAAATTTGGGCCTAAAAGTTGCAGAGGATCCCTAACCATCTTATGAGATAAGAGCGCGAAAGCGCTTCATTTGGCTTAGTTCACTTGACGAGTGCTCTACCGATGTTGATGAGCCTTCAACCCCGACATCGGCTCACTGCTGCTACTCAATAGGCAATATGCGAAATTGACAGCGCCACCTGGTGAACGCAGCAGGTCAGGTACCCTATCCGCCATTTTGATGCTCGCGATACGCGACGACGCGACCACTACGCGCGGGCGTCCCGCATGTGAGCGTACGCGCTCCGACTGTCACCGACAGCTTTTTGCTGGCGAAATGCCAGTACACTGCTGTGTACCGCTGTGCAAGCAGCTCGGAGTCACAGACAACGATGGGAGAAAGGTATGTGGCATGAAATACGTTTTCGTAGCGATCATTTAAACGCAAAACAGGGTATAGCGTGCAGAAGCTTTATGGGCGCATTCTGGGTTGCATGAATCTCCGCGGTGCACCGGCCGCACGTGAGGAAAGCGGGAATAACTATTTTCGGTGTTACGCAGACAGGCTGTGTTTTTTTATAGGTTTGTCAGCTTTGCGGCTAGGTGTTTTCACTACGTCGGGCCTCTCCACGACAGTGATTCCCCGCAGTCGAGTGGAGAGTCCGCCGCTGCTGTTGGGGCAACTAGTGTGACAAAACTGAATAGCTCGGACGGGGCTGTTTTGTAACGAAATTACACCATGTAGGTAGACGACGTAGACATGGTAGTTTTGAAGGTGATTCCGCACAGCGACGTGGAGAGCTTCCGCTACTCCGAGTAACATGTCGTACACGCTTCCTAGAAAGGCAGCTCGTCCGCTTGTCCGCGTTCAAGCTCCGTTGTGTCCGCAATAACGATCGAGGCATGCTCACCGCGCAGCAATAAAACGGATCATTCGGAGGAGGAGGGCTATGCCCCCTCGCGAACAGGAAAGTGTCTGCTCAGGCGCTTAACTTCATTTCCCCCAACGTGCGCGGACGCAACTTTTCCATTCGGTGCTCACTCACTGATTTTACTTTACTTTACCAACGAAATAAAATCGGGAAGTCCCAGATAGCAGTGTGCGCTGCCGGAGGTTTGGAAAACTGGCACCATGTAGTATAGCCAGGGCTTGACTAGATGACGTTATGCATGATGTAGCAGTTCCCAGTGGAAATTCTGTAAATGCATAACTCCTGCTTATGACAGAGTTCAAAGCTCGGCAGTCCCATTTATTCGTGGGACGGGATTCATCCTCTGCATTTTAGTATCTTCGGTTCAGTTGTGTTGCAGCTGTTTTGTTGTGTTGCAACTCACTTCACCTGTATTTGTTTCATGTTTCATTATCAAACATACAGCTGTGGAGGCAGCCAGTACTTGGTTGTACGGGATTCTGCCTTTTGTCTGCCTCAGGCTCGCAGCTCCTAGGAACGTTTGAAGCTACCTGGAGATTAAACATATACTGATTTAAATGTCCCAGAGTGCCCACAAGTGATTAATGCCTCTTAAGGCTTGCTGTGAAGAGCCATATCCGGGAAAGACTGCTAGAAAAGGGGAGTGTGCCCAGAAAAAAAAATGTGTGTGTGTTGGGGTGGGGGGGGGTTACATTACAAGTTTCGTGGTAGCCGCAAACTGGAACCTCCAGGTATTATAAGCCATATTGTAGTGCTTCATTAGTCTTGCAATGCACACATTAGTGCGACCTCTATTCTTTGTGAGATAAATTTGTGATAGTGCCTATGGTTGTAAACTAAACTGAACAACCAAACAGCTAAGACAAACCTAGTTCATGACGTCGCACTGAATGTTCGTTTGCTTATATCTTGTAGGTATCCTTCCACCGCTTTCCAAAAGATGCAATGGTCTGGTGTCTTGGTGGCTGCCTCTTTGAAATGCTGAGCGACGTCCACGTAAGGGGATCTTCACGTCCACGTAGGGGGATCTGGGGATCTTCAGGGAGTTTTGCCTGCTGGCACGACAGTGCAGATCCAGCAGGCGCAGGCCCAAGCTTCGTGTCCACTGACGGCCCCCCAGCGGCAAGGAGAACGGCAGCAAAGTCGAAGGTCCCAAGGCTCTGGAGGTCCTCTACCAGGCTATGAATCGCGTCAAGTTGTTGCTGCTCCTTTTGTTGTTGAACCCGTTTATTTCACATTTTGATGCCAATCTAAGGCTGCTGTGAAAAAAAAATAAAGAGGTAAACGTTTTGTCGTTTTATCACTGGCTTCGGTCGTGACGGGCTATGGTTGTGGCAGTGTGTCCGAGCCGGGAACCGGTGGCAGGAGCTTCTGCGTCACCGAAAAACTGGTTTAGCGACCGCCAAAGTTCGTTGGCGACCGCTGAAGTGTACACGGGGGTGGTTCTGTTCAGCCCGGGCATCAAAAAGTCACACGGGCATTGGCATGTCCATGCCCCCCTCAGGCGAACTCCGATTCTGCACGGCCATGGGCCTGATGCCTTGTCGTCGGGGGCGCCTCAACTGCAACTGCACCTGGGTGAATGAGAGCTCTGGTGGTGCCTCTTTGAAGCCCTTCTGCTTCAGCAGAACAAGGTGGCGCAGAGCCGCAAGAATGTGGCGGCACGCACCACCAGCCCCAGCGGGGCACTGACACGTAGAGTCTGCCACTGCTCCACTGTCGCTCTTCAAAGCCAGGCTGACTTTGTACGGCTGGCCACTCTTTTTCTCGCTTCGGTAGCACGTGGCACGTGCATAGACAATGCCAAGACTGTAAGAGCAACAACAACAAAAAAAAAGAACTTTGTGAGCTGCGCACAGTCAAGCTTCTCATCTTTTTACCAAGTGCCATGTCACAAGTACGAATAAAACAAGGTGCAGCTACAGTGCCACGACAGCTTTATACAAGGCAACAAAGTACTGACTATGTCATTCAGGAAAAACCCTTGAGCAGCTGACGTTTCAGTGCAATAATACAAAACCTGCATGAAGTGATTCGATGTAAACAACCTCTAGTGTAACATCAAACACACTGCTTTTTATTGATGAGTTAAAAGCTCGGAAAACCATATGCCAATGCTGCTGAAAAATCTCTAAACCAACATGCGCCGCATGAATCAGGTTTTTAAAAAGTCCCACTGTTAACTTAGGTGGCACTTGCAGCCATCTGATCAGTGCCGTTCTTTCTAGTTATCCTTGTATAGATCCGTTTAGTCTAAATGTTTAGTGAACACACTAGCGTACGTCATGTTTTATACAAAACAGCATGCTCACTCGTAAAGGCAACACATTAATATTAGACCAGTAATGCATACGTGCCGACGCGAAATATGTTTACGCAAAAAAAAAATATTTTCATAGTACGAGCGATGTCCTTCGAGGCATGCACACTGCACCACCAGAACAGCTGCGAAGTTCCTGCGAGACTATTCCTGCTGATCGGACGTGCTAAACATAAACGCCAAAGTTATCCAAGCACGTGAGCGCGCGTAGTGAAAGAAACACGCACTGACATGACCGACCTCGCTGAGAACGCCCGCACGACGTTGGCATCGGCGGCACTATTTGTGCGTTGCTTCAAAAGGAAAAGCACTGCATGCTTTCAGAAGGTTACATAACAATACGTCACTTACGTACCTCGTGTCACAGGCGTTGGTCAAAACCGAAGACGGCAGGGTATACGCCTCCACGGCGAAGGCATAAGACATGCTTTGCTGCTTGGACGACGTCGGCGCCTGGTTGATTAGGTCCGCTACCGTGACGTCCGATATATGCGACAAGTTTTCTAGACAGTTCGCCCACAGCACATGTTCGGACACTGGGAAACGTCTCGCTGTCGCCATCACAATATCTAAGAGCACTGAAGCGGGCGTGAACCAGTCGTACGGCCGTATTAGCGAACGCGTTTCCGTCGGCCGCTCGCCCACATAAAAATGGCGGCGGGGTCAAAGCGCACCGTGTTGCCAGAGCCCAAAGCAATTTCGCATATTGCCTATTGCTAAATCACTATTCGGGCCTTTGCAACACTGCCTCCACAGAACGGGAAGGCCAACTGAGACTACGGGCAAAATTTTGAATGCACGCGCTTTCGCCTTTTATTTTTTCTGATGCGCACTATGGAACAGCGCGTTGAGAGTTTCCCTGTTATGACACGCGTCGCAGCCACACCCGACGAGAGAAAGAGAGGGTAAACTTAATTCGGAATCACATGGTAGTGGTCCGGACAGTCCTGGTCCAGGCTGTCTTCTGATATGTAGAGACCCAGATCCTTCTTGATGTTGGCTACCAGAAGGAGCTGGCCAGGAAAGGAGGTAGCCTGAGTTAGCCAGGTGGAACTGAGAAGGATGCGCTGCCGCTGTTTGTTTGCGGCGTGGATTAGCTGTTTTGTGCGCGATTTTGCGGACGCCAGCCGGTTTCGCGTTTCATGGACGCCAGCCGGCTGCGCCTTCAGTGGGTGACAGCGGGCTGCACGGTTTCGCCAATCTAGCCAAGTAACGCTTTGGCGTAAAATATCAGCGCACCCAAAGGCGTTCAGTCAGGCAGGCTTGAGCATTTTGGCGAAATTTTATCTCCGGATGGGTTTCACTCTGTGCGCACCGCGTGCTTCGCTTCCCGGCATTCGACACTCGTCGCGCCTTTCTCTTTTACGACCCGATGATGGCCGTAATCGGGCGTTCGCACTTATTGAGACAGTCCCCGCAGAGCCCCGTAGTGCGCTGGTATCTTCTGTTTGCTCTCCCTTCTCGCAGAAGTCCACCCGCAGTCTCATCTTAGTAGAACGGCTGACAGGCCACGCGATAAGGTCAGCCCACGCCGAGACGGCCTTATCCTACGCGCGTCCAGGTCGTTATCGCTCTTGGACAGCATACAGATAGGCCGATAGGGCTACAGACGAAGTGCGTCAGCACTCTGCGGTCCTGTAGGGCTTTCTCCACGGGCAAGGTCTCGCCGAGGTCATCGAAGGGCTGTTCCACACGCCACTCTCCCAGAATTTGAGCTTGCACAATGCCTCGGCCATGATGGGCTGCTAGTCGCTGGTCTCTACGTGGAGTGTGCGCCAAAGTACCAAATCGAATTTTGACAGGCATTTTGCAGCAAGTGTTTCGCAATTCTCTGCTTCGAGTGCGGTGCCCGTGCAGAGGTTAACTCGAGCAGGAACGCGGAAATCTGCTCAGTTTCTTTTTCTGAATGTCAAGCCCACCAAGTTAGCGCCGGAGACCCACGGGCTCGGCCCTTCCTTCCGTTCGGGCTATCCTAGCGTGGTGCTCTCGAAAACACCCAGGCGTGCTGCAGTCGCATACGCACATGTCTGGAGGATTGAGGGGTTTTTCCACCAGTGCGAGGGCACTCAATATTTCCAGTATAGAGACAAAATAAAAGGTAGCGCTTCTTTTTTTATTTTACGCCATACACCCTACGAGCGTTGACAAAACTTCGCAATGTAATGACTCGAGATTGGTTAACGGCTTGTTTGTCGTCGCGTTTTCGCGGCTCCATCGGCCGCGTGGCACCAGAAACATGCTTAGGACATTTATGAATCTCCCTCATGCGTCAGCTACGTTCATGATGGATACTTTCCCGTACTCTATTGATAACCCAATGGCTGCATTTTTTAGCAGACTTACTGCACCATCTTTTTCCTGTCCATAAAATTTAAGGGTATAAAGATCCCATCTGTCTTAATTTACTGCGGAACCCACTGCACGACGACCCATATCCCAGGCGCTGTTTCCGAGTGTATAAGCCGCCAATTTCCATCTGCAACAGGCAATTCTCCGCCAAGAGAAGTATGCGGGCAAAAAAAAGAGAGTAGAAAATGCGGGCGTCCCGGCCCTCTTAAAATTGACAAATTGTTTAGGTGATATAGGGTTTACTATTGCCGCCTTGAAAAACAGGCGAGTTTTTAGTAACCGTAATTCTCTCATTGATGCAGCAATGTTAGCGCGGTTCGCCGTAACTTAAGGAGCTTTAAGTGGAACAGGAACTGTTAGTGGCAATATTTTAGTAGTCAGGATTGTACTTAAAAATGGACAAATTATTCATCCCGCACGCTTGACGAATAACAATTCCTCTACAAGAAAAGTACTGCTCCGGAATCTTTTCACAACTTTTTCTCCCTTTTTTTAAAAGCAAAAAAAAATTACTTTAAATCGGGTAAAATTGCCGCAAAAGTTTATGAGCTATGACTAGTGGTTCATCTTCACGACTGCACAGTTCACGTCGCTTCACGTTCCCATTCGGGTTCGCCAATGAATGTCCATAAAACCCCGCTGTATATAGGAGTAGTATGAGTAATAGAATTGTGAGGACGGCTTTGCGAATGTATACGCGTCGAAGGGACTACTTGCCAGCGTCCAACTAATTTTATGGCACCTCCGCTACAACCAATGTCCGGTGGCCATCGGCCTACGGTGATTTCTGTACACTGTATTTACGCACTGGCTTTACGCACAAGCACTGCCACTAAACACGCCGAAGGAAATATTGACCGTTCAACGTTTATTATTTATCATTAGGCAGTTTTAGCTCATCGTTACCGTGTTTGCGTTACCGTTTACCGTGTTACCGGAAGCCGCTGGCGAAGGTGAAGCCTGTGCCGGTAAGTTACCGTTCGCGGTAACTCTCGCGCTGCGCAGTTGACTCCCGCAAACACGGTAAACGGTAACGTAAACACGGTAACGATATGCTAAAACTGCCTATTCAGCGAGAAAGATAGGCAACTTATCTTGCCTTCGCGTTGAATAATAAACTTCAGGCATAGAATATTTTCTCAAGCCAGCTGATGGGCCCTTCCCGTCATCAGAAAATTTCGTGAGTTTTTTTTTTTTTTTTTTTTTGAGGGTTTAACGTATAAACATAAAAACAGAACGTCGTCAGTAACTCCGTGTTGTGCAAGTTGCCAGATCCATGCGGCCGTCTAATCGCTTATGCGTAGCGACGCAACCGAAGTACACAATGTGACCGCGGCAGAGGCAGTGATTGACCCAACGAGTTCGTGCACGTCTCAATAGTCAACTCGCGTATGATTACAAATGATAAGCGGGGTAAGAGAAAGTACAATGCAAGGCAAATGCAAACTAAACACTGTGGCAATCGAGCACGGGTTAAAACATTTTAGGGGCAATCCACGCTGTGAATGGTAATTGGACCGCGTTTGCGTTCGTATGCTTTGGAATGGTGAGTATACCCCACGGGTTATGGTTTTTTTATTCCTTTATTTTTTTAGACAGCTCTACGAGGGCAGCGAGGCAACGTTGTGGGGATTTAAAACTCGTGCGAAGCGGAAAACGCGGAGGAAAGCGTTGGCTCATGCACCACTGCGTGTATGTGTTCGCTGTGGGCATGTAACGCACACTGAGTTCTGCGACTCGCACGAGTCGAAAAAATCCGGAGGAAAGTGTTGGCCGACAACCACCTGCGGGTATATACGGGCTGCTGTGTGAGCGACGTGCCACACCACAGGGGTACCGTCCGCTACGCTAAGGTTAGCGGGTAGCGGGGCCTGACTGGGAAAATGCAAATTCGTTCCGGTGGGGTGGATTAGTTCCGCGGGCCGGCCTTCGTAGTGCCCGCGCATTCGCTCTGCTGAGGAGCAATTCCCTCGCCCTCCCCGCGCGCCTGCGCAGTCGGGTTCCGCTAAACCACCGCCGTAGCGTGAACCTCCGCAAGCCGTCATGCTAAAACTCTCTATTGTATGTCAAGTTGCGGGGTATCGGTTTACGTCGTTGGATGCAACAGCGTAACGTTAGGTATGACGTCAGGCTGTCACATACCCACGTCCTTCCCTCCCTCTGCTGTGCAAGCACGAAACAATAAATGCTCCTTGCCGGAACGTGCTCTCTTTGTCTTGGTGATGATAATTTTTGTACTCGCATGCGAGACGGAAAATTATCGGGCGTGAGCTGTATGCCGCTAACGCTGAGAGAGCTGCGTAGGCTAGCGCGAGTAACCTGTGCGAATTCAAAATGTGCTATTGTGAGGAGGGGTTGGAGTCAGTAACTAAATTCCTATACATTCTACCCGTCCACGCCTGCAGCACTGAAGAAGCTTCGGGGCGTGGAAAGCTGACAACAGTGCGCAGAACCAAGAAGTGCCTCTCTGCCTCACGGCCCATGGGCACATGGAGCTAGAATCATGGTGACAGATTCTATCATGGTGACCCGTCGGCCGATACCTCTGCGTGGGTTCTTTACAAAGTTCGCGAAACGAAGTGTAGTTCACACAAACTAAAAAAGTCGCTCTGATGGTCTAACGGCAAGCGCTTGGGTATTCAGCGCGGGGCCGTTCTGCTCTGCAGAGCGCATGCGGCAAAGCAGGAGGGTGTTCTTAGGCTGTGCAAGAACACGGGTGTTGCGTAGTTACCACTCCGGAATTGGAATCACTCCGGAATGGGAATCACCCCGGAATCATTCCACTGTTGGGGTGTTGGAATGGAATGTCAATAGAATGAGGCCAACGGTTGGAGGAATGGAATGAGAATGGAATTAAGCTTATTTTCCCCGGAATGGAATGGGAATGGAATGGTGATATTTAGACGACGACGTCACGATCGCTGGCGCCTTCCGGCTACTTAATTAGTATGTGGCGACGACTGCATCGATATATCTCAAATGGAGCACCGGCGACGAAAACGAGAACGTATACCCGGCATCTTGAGTAACCAAACCGGCGCAGCCTGGGGCAGCGCTGGTGAAACTGAACTTCGAGCAGCGCAAGCGCGTCTGGCCGGCGGGCCGGTGACGACGTTGGGTCGGCTCTTCGTGCTTTGTCAGGCTTTTTGAGGCATAGCTTTCCCTGTACAACTGTCCGTGGCGCCGATGGCAGACCAGCGTGTCAAGACACGGCCCGCCAAAGGGAGTTTGTTTCTAACAGTTGCGGCTCCAGCAGCGCCCTTGTTTGCGAGTGCTTTGACAGTTCTCAGCAGTGCGACACCGGGCTTTGCTTCGATGCGAAAGTGCGGCCACCTCCTCCAGTTGCGCCACACTGGCTCGTCGTTTTGTTGCTGTGTTTCTGTGCACGTGGCCTTCGCGCCCGGGGTACAAACGTACCTGATTACGGAAGCCTTCTGATGGCTGGAGCAGCGGCCACTATTCAGGCAGGGAGGCCTCATTTCAAAAATTTTGATCAGGTCCTCGTGCATATTGGTTGCGCGTTCACGGAAACAAACTGCCTGACCATACTTCTTTATTTTGCCAGGGCTCTCGTCACGATATGGCCCTGTCACTTTAAATGAGGGGGTCATAAATAATGCCGTGTATTGAACGGATTGGGCTGAGGTAGTGCCAGGGCAATAAACAAGCGAAATGGAGGCCAACGTGGAAGTGGTGGCGACTTTCCTACTGTGAATGCAAAATTATTAACGGCGTTCCGTGACGCTGCCTTCCCGTCTCTCGCGTTGGTACAGAAGCATTAGTGCTCAATGCTGTAAATTCAATTGAAATCGTTCAAGTAAGCTGAATGCGTGTACATGTGAGAAAGCTCCGTGCGACATGCCTGTGAGTTATCCACAGCATACTTTATAATTACGCTGGTATGGCTGTACCCAAGGCAGATCGAAGATAGCACGCGACAGACTGTGCAACGAAACGGACATCAACGTAATAACATCAACGTAAACACCAAAATGAGTAGCGGGATCCAGCTATTTATTATGCAGAAAGGGGCAGTGTGACACTTCCCCTCTTTAGCGCGAAACATTTCTTAATGAGACCGATGGCGTTCTGCCAAAAAAAAAAAAACTAAAATACATTTCCATGAGGGACGAGGTTTGGGCCTGTTGGTGACACATAATGAGATAAAACGCGCTAACAAGACGAGGACTAAGAGAGAATACACAAGCACAAGCACAAACGATTTCCATATATACCGGTTGGTCGACCAAAAAACTCTCATAACATCTCTGGACACACTGCGCGTGCGTGAAACCGGGGACCGCAAATAAGGTCTTCCTATCTCTCTCTCTGTGAAACCGGGCTTCCATTGTGTCAAAAAAGGTTACTTGAAAATCGCGCAAAAAGAACAGTTCTAAATAAGACTTCATACGCGTCGACCCTCAAGATTTATTGCAATAGTATATCTTTATCTCATAAACCACGTAACCGTGTACATTTAGTTCTTTCGTAGATGCGTTACTTGTGCGCGAGAAATCGTCTCATGGGTTCGTTGTTCGCTTGCGATTTTGGAGTTTCAATGTTTGGCGATCGGTTGGATGCACTTTCAGCGAAATTTGGACGAACTTTTAGCTTTCGCACTTTTCTCTACTTTCGTAAGGAAGGGATGGTAACTGTTTGCATTAGAAGGGCAGTTGTTCTGCACAAGATATGTAACCAAGCTGCTACCATCTCCCAAATCTGTGACAAGTGGCACATTTGGCATACTTTCGCAGTTTTCAACGCGCATGATAACGTCAGATTCATGTTGCGTTCCTCGATAGCTCGATAGAGCGCCTGGGGCAGTTTTTACGTTGAGGAATTAAAGGAACGGAATTGAACTACCCGTCTATTCCAGGAATGGGAATGGGCTAAATTCTGTAATTCCGAGTAATTGGAAGGAATGGAATCACGACAAGTTCGAATTCCTCGGAATGGAATTCGAATGGAATGGGGATGCCCATTCCGCAACACTGTGGCGACGCTGCGTATTAAGAATACCCGGGAGCGCTCTCAAGAATTGCACGCCCTTATATGCTAACGGCGTGCCTGTGTGAAAGTTGGTATCTGGAGTGGATGGTCCGTTATTTGCGCTAAGAAAAGTGATGCAAATTTGTATGGCTACCAATTTTTGTTCGCAGCTCAGAACAATGGCAGCACGCACGTGATGCGGCCTTCTTTCGTTCGGCACATGATACTGATAACATTGAAACGATGTAATCAATTGAAAGCAAAATTTCGAGCCCACTATGAGTAATATAAGAAAGCTGCCTGCTTTTTTTATCTTTGCCAGCGGAGGAAAAACACTATACGTCCTTATCTTTTTAAGTGGCGAAACGCGTGACTTTCAGCGCCTGCTGGCTCCGGCGTCCACGTCGTCGCGGGGCGAACCGGAGCTACCTAGACGGGCTTTCGGCTTTTCGCCCGCGGGGTTTTACCGTCATATTCATGGCTGCGCGTTTACGTCCGCTGATGACACTTCCACCGACAGATTCCATGCCACCCATCGTTCTTCCATGCAAATAAACGAAACTGAAAATTTAGTTTAGGCATACTTTATTTCTATTCATTGACGCAAATGCCGTCGTCGTGGTGTTGCAACTGGCCAGCTCTCAACCGTAAACGATGAATGTCTTGGGAAATGTGCCATAGCTGGGGGAATTGTCCTGACGCACTCAAGCGTTTTCTTTGGGGAGATGACGAAAATGTTGGAGGCTCTTTACAACGTCTTCATTCCGGGCCGACTAGCCAGCCCAGCACACTGCGAGGATCAATGCCGGGCTGGGTTTTTTTTTTTTTTTTGCTTTGCCCGCACGCTACGCCGTCCCACGTTCTCTCGGGCACTTGCCAAACGATTACGAATGGGGCCCATTATTGTTCGTCAGCATGGCTATACTACCGACTGGCAGACTTTTTATAACTTCGTGGTGTTGAGACCACTTTACAGCGTTGTGGTCCTCTGCATGCAGCACTTAGCAATGTGGTCATGCAGAACTGCGTGCAGCACTTACCAACGACGAAGAGCCGAGAAAAAAACTTAACTTGTGTAATACATGGCGATACGAAAGCAGTGATGATACAGGAACAGCATCCAGGCGTGCTCACAGCATGGCAGTCGAACGGGCAGAGAAACACCCTCAGTCGACCCCGCGATTCGAACTGACTCGGCCCGCCGAAGGGCGAGAATTTATAACAAAAGTGCCAACGGTTAACAGGGACTCAGCGTGTTGTTCGGCACGAAAAAGAACAAATACACAAAACACATCTTTCCTAGATGCAGTGTTTGAATGTCCCTAGAATCAGCGGCAAGGTCCCTAGAAGTCTGCGCATTCTCCGCGAAGAGAAGTTGGAGGGCGATGAGTCATGCGAGTCATGGCCTCCACTGGAATGGGTCACCAATCTCGACCGCACGCATCTTCGACAGGTCCAGACCTGCCAGGGGAGGTGCGAGCTTCACCGCCGCACAGTAAACTTCACCGCAGTGCACCAAACTTGTGTCACGCGAGCGCAGGGTAACAGCGAAGCTCTTTGGGCGGAATCGTAACAAGGCGACTGCGATGTGACTCTATAAAGGCATTATCAATGCGCTAGAAGTCAACGTCGGCGGATATGCATTTCCATTGATACAGATCTAGTTCTCTAAGCGTGATCAGATTGTTGCGACAAACGATAATTCGTAATCTCAACATTCCGTAAATCGTCACTTCTATCAAGGGGGAGACAGAGAGAGAGAGAGAACTTTATTAAAAAATAATGTGAGAGTAGTTCCTCAGTTCAGGAGCCAATCTGCTGTCCGGGCTGCCATAGCCCTGTTCACAAGCAGAAGCTGGTCCTCAGGTCAACAGCTAGACAGCAGTATCTACTACTGCTCAGGGGAAGGGGACGGGTTCAGGGGTAGAAGGCCTGAGTTTTTTGCGCAGTCGCATATTATGTGTTTGAGAGTTCCAGGTTACTGGCAGAATTTACATTTAGCTGAGTATGAGAGGGAAAGAGTAAATGCGTGCGTACTGCGTGGGGAAAAGTGCTTCCTTGAATCTGTCTGAAAGTGATTTCTTGGCTTTTTGTCAAAGATGCGTGAGGACTGGGGAAGGTCTGTGTTGTGGTTCGATAGTACTGGGTGATTTTTTGGTAGGTGAGAAGAGGTACGGAAACCCTCCTGGTCTCAGCGGCTCGGTGAGAGAGGTCTCGAGCTTGTGGATGAGCAAAATTATTTACTGTCAATGCAGAGTGAGCGGGGGTTCACACAATGTCCACCCGATGGGCAAGCGAATGTTGCTTCAGAAGTCGCAGCGCGGCGGGGGCCACCCGTCCCGACAGGAGCCTACAGCAGGCGACTTGAGAATCAGTCAATATAATCTTTGAGGTAGGATGAGTAAGGGCGAGTGCAACAGCTAATTCCTCGGCGTCCGGAAAGGTGGTAGTCCAGATTAAGGCGCTGGTGATGAGGACGTTCTTAGGGGTTACCACTGCCACCATAGTTTGGGTAACTGGCCGCATCTGCAGCTCTAGATAGCGTTGGAGCGGCTGCTGTAAAGTTTTTTATGGGTTTTGCTTCGAGCTTCTCTACGATAGGGTGGAGGTCCTGGCGCGTATTTCTGGGATGGGGTCGAACAAAGATGGACTGGCGCCAAGCGTAGGGGTTGGGGACCGGGTGGCTCTGGTCAGGGCATGCCAGATATGTTGAAGGACCGCACGGCCTGCCTTGGTTCGGGCGAGTCGAAGGCGTTGTCTGAAAAGGTGTCCTTTGATGAGCCCCTCTATGGTATTGTGGAGCCCATGCTGAGTAGTTTGGGTGTAGAGGTACTCATCGGGAGCTTGTTTGGCTGCTTTCCAGGTGAGGCGATATAGTTTGCCGGTGTCGGTTCGAGTTAGAACTATATGGTGTGACGTAAGTGAGGCGGAAGACGACTAAGGCTTGAACGAGCTGAACTGTATCTTTTTTAATGCCTCGGTGCCGGTTGGCGAGACAACAAATCATATGTATTACCTGATCAGTCGCTTTACTGAAGTTGCAAAGTGTTTGGTCATTTCTGGCGTTGGCTCGGATGTCAAGGCCCAGGATCTTCAGGGCTCGTGCTGGTTGGATATTGTGTCCGTCAAGGGAAATCGAGATGCTGCCATGGTCGGAGTGGAGGCTGTGCTTTTGAATTATGAATCCAGACTTTGAGGAGAACAGTACATATGCGGGTCTGCCAAAGCCACAAGGGCTTGAAGGGCAGTTCCCGGCAGCGAGCAACACGTCGTGAACCATACACCAACCGATAATTGTCACTTTGATAAGGCAAAACTTTTCAGATATCCAACAAACAGACAAAAGTTATAAGACAATAATTTAGACAAAAAAGCACTGTTAAAGGCGATAGTGAAGCTCTATCAGACTGTTTTTAATTTTCCTTCGACTATTCATCGAAAAGAAGTCGTCTGGCAAAGAATTCAGGACCATCGGGACATAGTATTGTCGAACATGTTCACCAAATCGAGTTCTAGTTCGTGGTAAAAGAAAACGATCGCGAGGGCGTAAATCCCACACAGAATTGTACGGCTGGAAAAATTGCAGAGACCAAATATATTCAAGTGCAAATCTTTGTTTGAACAACAAGGTAAACTTGGGCATGTGCAAAACACGAATACATCATTATTATCAAGATCTGGTGTACCATACAAAACGTGTTTGAGTATCGAACGTAAAATAGCATAAATCAGTGCAAAAGAAAAAACAACAAATTCCGTACCTTAATGAGGAATAGGCTAAGGCAAAAGCAATTTGCTTACGTACAGTTAAGGAATAAAGTGATTTGAGCCCGTACATCAAACAGGCAGTTTTCATCAGCTGAGAACATATAAAGTCCAGATGCGTGTTCCAAGACATGTTAGAATCAAAAAATATTCCCAAGTATTTAACAGTGTCCACAGGCAAAATAGGTGTGCATTTACAGTTCGAACAATCAGGAACATGCAAAAAAATTGATCTAACATTCGGTATTGGCTTTAGACTATTATGAAAGCAAACAAATTGAGTTTTTTAGTGTTATTGTTGTTGTTGTTTGTTCGTTTATTTAATAGCCTCAAGGCTTAGTAGACACCAAGCGGGTCCGATCTATATCTAGGAAACTATAGGTTGGCCTCCCGGATATAGTCCAGTAGGGAACGGTAGGCAGGACCATGGAGCCACCGATGGTAATGCGTGTCTTGCTGCAAATTTAGGCCTGCTGCCATCAAACATTTTCTTCGAATGTCCTTAGTTCCAGGGCATGTCCATAGTAGGTGGTGAAGGTCTGCCGGAACCGTTTCCTCACAGCAGGTTGGACATTTCACATGTCCTCGGTAGTCCCCTTTCCATCCACTCGTGCGGGCAGGAGTAAGAGCCACGCCCAGTCGGATCCTTAGTAGTACAAAATTCGAATTTCGTTGCTGCTAAACCACTTCATTATCTGTTCACAATCATGTTGCGAATTCCCAACGGCAAGATTGAAGGCACTATGCCTAGAAACAAGCAGAGTGTCATCCGCGTACTGAAATACCCGGGAATGAAGTACACAGTATGAAATGTCATTTACATATAAGTTAAAAAGCAATGGTGCCAAGATGGACCCTTGCGGAACGCCAGACTGCAGTACATGTTGGGAGCTTGTAAGTTTACCTAATACGACATTCTGTCGGTGGTTACGAATGTAATTTTCTAATGGCAACAAGAAAGGCCCACGGAAACCATATTGGTGCCGTTTGTCAAGCATTACATCGTGGTTTACATAATCAAATGCTTTTGACACATCAAGAAACGCTCAACAGGGAAATTCATTGTAATCAATGGCATCATTAAGTACATCAGAAAGGTCATTCAATTCTTTTTGTGTACCCCTACCAGCGGTGAAACAACCATATTGGTTGGACGAAAGTATGTCTTGTTTATAGATAAAGGAAGTGATTGTAAAAACCAAATGTTTTTCTAGGACAAGGGCAATTGTTGACAAAATAGATATACCTCGGTAGCTTTCGACACAATTTTTACGCTGGTGAAATCCTGATAAGATACACCTTAAACCATCGTCGGTACATGGGGGAAGAAACGCAGAATCCTTGACAGAACTAATACTTTGAATCTTTGGATTACTTCTTATGGCTTGACCAGCAGAGGAAAAGAAACAGTTAAACTCATTAGCGAGGGTAAGTGATGCCGCGCCAAAATTTTGGGCAATGTATCAGAGGCGTGTTTAATTAGCTGTTTTGACCCGTAATCTATTAATGGTAGACCATGTTTTGGCCGGTCTATTTCGGGAATCGCTAAACACGCTGTGAAAATATTTTCTTTTTTCAGAGCAAAGCACGGCATTTGCTTTGTTACGGGCTGTTTTAAATTGGGCTCTTAAATGGTCATTTTTGGGTGAGCGTCTGCAACGGGCCCAGGCCCATTCTCTTTCTGCTATTGCTGCAAGCTCCGAAGAATTGATTTAAGGACAATCAATTCTCCTCTGCTTTAGAATGACTGCTCTTTTTGAAGCTTCCAGGATCGTAGTTAACTGGGAAACAAAGCAATCATAAAGATCGCTCGGAGGAGTAGAAGCAAGAAAAAGGTTCCAGTCAAAATTTGCTACGGTCAAGTCTACTTGCCGTTTATCTGTAATTACTACGGAGTGGGATTTCTGCGCATCCGATACGGCATTGTTGGAATCGCGGAATACCCGGCACCGACGAAAAAGTGATCGGAGATTTTTTTTTTTTTTTTGTTCAATAACCCGCCGCGGTGGCTCAGTGGCTAAGGCGTTGCGCTGCTGAGCACGAGGTCGTGGGTTCGATTCCCGGCCGCGGCGGCCGCTTTTCTGATGGAGGCGAAAAGCAAAAACGCCCGTGTGCACGAGATTTCGGCGCACGTTAAAGATCCTCAGGTGGTCAAAATTAATCCGGAGCCCTCCACTACGGCGCGCCTCATCGCCTGCGTTGCGTCGGCGCGTTAAAACCCCCACAATCAAATCAATTTTTTGTTCAATAATAAAAGAAACCAATTTCTTGTGTTCGAAGTGGACATTCACATGATCAATGCATGATGATACTATCTTGTCGCCTCGAAGCTCGACACGGGTTGGACTATTTATCGCGGCTTCAATTCCTTTATCTGCAAGAGTGTTTAAATAACCAACAACCAAAGGTTGCTTATTTTTTATTGTGGTGATGTTTACGTCCCCCACCATGCAAAAGTAACCAGAGGGAATGGGATTGTCATTTATTACTTCGATAAAGCGTCGAGGGTTTAGGTTAGGGAGCCGATAGATTGCAAGCAATCTGATATCTGACGTTGTATAGTGAACATGAATCATGAGGGAAACAGCGGTCACCAGCGAAAAATCGAGCTGATCAGAAGCCCAGTTATTCTTCACGAACACTGCAAGTCCGCCCCCTGCCTTATTGCTACGGGTTCGAAAAAGACTAGCGTAGCCTGCTAACGAAAATGGGTGGGTTATGTTCTCCGCGACGTTTATTTTGGTTAATACAAAAACATCAACTGCATCTTTTAAATTGTGAACAATGCAGGAAAATTCATCCCAGTGCTTACGTACACTTCGAATGTTAATATGAATATATGTAAAAAAACCTACAGTGGTTGACAGGAATGTATTATAAAAAGCTGAGAAATCTTTAAATAAGAGGGAGTCTGATGCCATGAAAGAATCTGGTACGCAGTATTACCTATCTCAGTTAAGCCAGCTGTGTAAAGTCAGTTGCGGGCTAGACGCGAATGGTATGATCACCCTCCCTCTTCTTAAGGAACGTGTGGCCGTTTTTCACCCAAACAAACTTATACGATTTGTTCTTCGCCTCCGTACGCGCAGCCCAGTACAGCTCCCTGTTTTTCTTCGTCAAGTTTTCCGAGAAGAACACAACTGGAAGGTCACCGTCCTGAGCACATCCTCTGAGTTTTGAACGCTTATCCAACTAGATGTTCCGAACTTTGACCGAAGTGAACCTAACCAAAACAGGTGCCGGCTCATTTCGAAGAGGGGCTAACCTATGAACAGCAACAACGTTACCGGAAGAAAAAGGGATGCTAAGCTTATCAGCAAAATCTGAGAGTATAGCAGGCAGATTCTCATCGGGTGTCACGGGAAGGCAGTGCATTTCTAGGTTTGCTAGTCGGCTGTACTGTTCAGAGTCATTCAAGTCACTCTGAAGTTGTTCAATAATTGAGGCTTGTGAGGAGACACAAATCTCAAGCTCTTGCACCTGTGTTGACAAAGCAGTTACAGTAGCGTCTTGAGCATCATTTTCAGTCAAGATAGTGTCGTATTTGGTCGAGAGGTTGTCTAGAGACAGCTGGACTTCATTAACAACAGATTTCAGTACTTCAATTTGAGGTTTCAGCGTAAGAAGCTCCTCAATTTTGATCTCCAGGGATGAGAGTGACTCGACACGTTCCTTGATAAACACGAGGATGCCAAGCTTTTCAGTAATGTCAGCTAGTTGCTCAGATACGGTACTGGGTTCTGATTGCGAAGCCGGTTGGCCAGGACACTGTTTGCATCGCCACTTGTCCCTCTTTGCTCCCATAGAAACAAACGTTGCTTCAGTGACACCAGCACAAGTAGGCCCCTAGTGATACGCGCCGAAACACACAGAGCATTTCAAATTCTGTTGGTCTGAAGCAATGTTTTCCGAACACTGTACACATTAGCTTGGGCATACACGTTCACTGAGTGCTTCGCCCATGCTAGTTTACCTTTCTTTCATCAGTCTCAACCGTCTGACTAAGAGAGTCCATATTTCAATTTGTGCAGACGAAATGCACCATCGGATGCCAGCGATTACCGGTCTACAATCGCATCCATGGCAACAAAAAAGAAGTTAGTGAGAGTGGCAAACTCTTTCTAGCAAAAAGAGTGTCTCCACATAGATCTGTGCCGTAGTGGCCTTTACTGCAAGCCAGTGGACTCCTATGTCATATCCATCCATTATTATTCAACTTCTTTCATGAATGTGCATAAATTTATGGGCTTAAAAATCGTCAAAGACCCATCATTCCTGCCAGTCTCCTTCCAGAAGAAGAGGCTTACACTTGTTGTCTGGGTGGAAAACGATGGGGATCAGCCATTCAGTTCATGATGCAGCTTAACAATGCACTTTCAGGTATCCTGAGGTATTATCTGCCATAGATAATAAATACGTGAATACTCGAAAGGGTTCATAAATACGGGGAAGGGGTATGACATAGGTGAACCCTTGCTGCGCCAACATTGGGGCGATCTAATGTGTACAAGCCCAAACGGACCTTTGGATCGTTCAGTGGTGTAAATCTAAAGCGGCAACTATTGCGCCTGCTGAAGATCACCCCACCAAATGCCGTGTTGCTGCGGGAACCGGTAAACCGCGCATTAGGCATCTGGACCTGGTGGGGCTTACCACCTTGCAATCACCCGCCGCGGTTGCTCAGCAGCTAAGGCGTTGTGCTGCTGAGCCCAAGGTCGCGGGTTCGATTCCCGACCACGGTGGCTGCTCTTCTGATGGAGGCGAAAAGCGGAAACGCACGTGTGTCGAGATTTTGGCGCACCTCAAAGATCACCAGGTTGTCGAAATTGACCCGGAGCCCTCCACTGCGGCGCGCCTCATAGCCCAGGTGTAGCTTAGGTGCGTTAATCCGTGAAATCAAATCAACCACCTTGCAATCCCGTTTCTGCACAAAATAACGTCGCTCATCTGTATACACCTCTAAAGGGGTCGCAAAGTACAATGCCCGTTTCCCATCACTGCAACACATGCGACAAGTCATTCTCGTCCATTATCTCATCATGGTGCCTGGCATGCACGAACCTACAGTTTGCATTGCAATGCCAGGCATACGGAATAGATGCGGATTATCAAAGTCCCAAGGTCCTCTTTTTCTGTACATAAACTAACAATCAGCAGACGCACGTGGCAGTAAAAAACGCCCAACTCCGCTGTATATGGCATTGGCTTAGGATTGCCCGTCTGAGAACGTCCACTGCTTCAAAGCTTGCATTCATGCACTGCGGGTTTCAATATATGAGCGCGAATACTTCTCAGAAATCGTCTGTATTCTGCAAATACAGACCAGCCCTGCAGTCTGCAATGAGTTCTTCGCCACGGACGTAAGGAGGACTTTCGAAAGCAATGCACTAAGAGTATACCGCCGAAGAAGGTCACCATGTGGTCTCTCAATTCCATACCATCCAGGTAGCGCCAATCGGGAGCGAGCATACCGTATACCACGCTACTCATTCTTTGCGTGGCGAAGCCCAAAGCGGGGAATCTTAGGTTGAAAGTTTCAAGGACACAATACGTGCGCTTTTTCGCGAGTTAACTTCATCTGCGTGGAAACATCAAGACATTTAAAGCGTGCGATTCGATGGCCTTGACTACTTGCGCCAACTCGAGCGGATCCCTTCGGGCTGCTGCGATTAAGTACCCTCCTGTTCCACTTGTGGTTAGGTTTATAGTTTACAACACCTATTCCTGTATCGTCGGAACGGCAGCCAAGTCCTGTTGAGAACCTGCAATGTGGAAGAAGCAATTGAGCCTGCTCTATTTCCTGCCGCATTGTCACTTTCACTTTTAGTGACTCGATCGACTATGTCACTTTCACGTCAGGTGGACCCAGTCACAGTTTGCATCAAAAATTTACCATCCCTTCCTAAGGAAAGTTGAAAGTGTGTCCAACCTTCGCTGCAAGTGCGTCCAGTCGATCGTCAAAGCTTCACAGATCCAAATTTCAAACGGAGAACGAACCCATCCGACGATTTTGCTTGCACTAAGTAAATGCATCTACGAATGTATACCGATACGTGGTTGATGAGATAAAGCTATTGCACTCCTACATGATCGATGCGTGCATTGTCTTATCTGGAACCGTTCCTTCTTCGCGATTTTCAAGAAGCCGTTTTGACACAATGTGAAGCCGGTTTCACGCACGCGCCGCGTGTCCAGAGATCCTATCAAAGCTGTTCGGTCGACCAACAGGTCTATGGGCAAAGGCATCAGTTTTTTGACAGAACGTCATCGGTCCCACTGGGAAAGCTTTCGCTTCAAAAAGTTGTCCGGAATGCCACGCCGAACTGATATTCCAACGCCGCTCAATAAATTTAGGTCATTTCGGCGCACGGATGTTTTTGCGGTCCACAGACATGTTACCCAAACGTTTGGACTGAACGGTAGCGAATGCTCAGGGTAAAATGCGCGTGGATCTGCCTTCCTCACGTACCAGTCTTTCAAAATGCGGCCGGTCTAGATTTTCTTTAGGATAGAGTTCGCATCATTTGCGCATGCGCCCTTTGTATGAATCCTTTTTCTATCTCTGTTTACGGCGGATACAGAGTCCCACACTGGCGGTCCCAATTAACGAGGCGCTCCCCTCTCCGCCTAGCCCCATTGCACGAGCGTTGCCCGCTAGCGTAATCATGCGATGATGACTTTCTCTGTTTTAACGAGCGCTGTGGCCTCAAATGGGCGAGGGATCGAAACGTTTTCGTTATTCTATAATTAGGTTCATTTGTGTACACGATGTCCAGCTTTTCGGGATAAATTGCTTTACTTTCATGATTTCGACGTTCTCTTAGCAGCATACTTAAGGTATGGTGCTACCAGGTTCCTCAGCGTTGAACGCAATCATGCTTAATTTCATGGGCAGCACCTCTACGGGTAGCACCTTTCGTTGACTAATTGCACGAAAACCTTGCTGCATACAGAACATGTCGCCTTCAATTAACGCGCCTATTAGATACCTGGAAGTATACACGATATATCAGAACAGGCTAAGCATGATGGATGTTTAACATACCAGTTATTATTTGGTCCATGTTCATATGCCAACGTTCGTGGATGATTTTTGCTTTCGAAGCATGTTTCGTATATATCTTCAGGCAAAATACCCACAGTGATGTAACACCGCACCAGACCTTCGAGCTCTAACAGCCACGTGCATACAAGAGGCTTGCCGCCTAAGCAGCTCAAATCCCGCGTACGTGGACGCCCGTGCACTGTATCGGCTGCCTGAGTCGAAAAGTGTTTCGCCCATGCCACAGCGCACGCACAAAACAGAATCACCTGAAAGTGTGGGCAGCATTGCCATGCGAGTGAAGTGCGAAACTGTTCGAATCATTTGAGAGCCGCGTATGCACGGTGCATCCATGCGGCAAGAAAAGTTTACCCTTTTATGCCCATGGTTGTGCCATCGGTACTTCAGTAACTCTGGTGTAAATGAGATCAACGCATTCCTGCCGCCTTGAAGAAAACACTATAGTACGCGGATATATCGCCGTGTTCACTCCGGCGCGCATTATCCTTCGTTAACCATGTGCGAACATCCCGAAATTTTAGTCGTCTCTCCTCTTTCTCCTGCAACGTGGAAAGGGGACAAAGGAGCGCATACACAAATATATGAACATATATGTATGCACATACACGCGCGCGCAAGCAAGAACGAGCAGACCTCTTTTTTTTTTAGTACAAGATCCAAGCATGCGCGTTGTAGTATGATGATTAAAAAATATTTGCCTTATGTGGTCACCCAGTTAGAGATGTTTCCGATTTGTTTTGGGCCAAATTATGAGGTTTTCGCCAAACTCGTCCATCGGGCATTTGTGCGCATTAATTGTTTGAATAGTTCAGCGGTGTGCAAGGGATAAAATTTTCGGAGTGGCCTGAACCCCCTCCCCCCCACTCAAAAAAAAAAAAAAAAACATTCCAGGGAGGATATGGTAAGGAGAAAAAAGTGAAAATGCGAACAAATAAAATAATAATTTCGAACAAAAAATTGTAACGCATTGGGCGTAATTTTACTTAACCTTTTGACCCTGTTATATTTTTTCTCTAAGTGCCATTGCAAAATCACTGATTCGCATGTTTAGTGGGTGCATCACTCGATATTGAAAAATGGTTATCATTTGTTATTAAATAACAGAGACAATTCATTTGTTCTCTCCCCCAGCAGTGTGGTTTTCGGGGGGGGGGGGGAGGGGGCACGGAAATTTCGCGAGGGGCGAGCCCATCGGCCCCGCCACCTTCCCCCTTCCCCCTTGCGTAAGCCACTGCAATGGTTCAAAGGAGATGGCGAGATGGCTGGTCTATTACGTGGTGTATAGCGCATCCTAAAGTCGACAACTCAATGACTGCGCAAGTGCAGCCCAGACACTCACAAAAGGTTCGTTTTTCGAAGCGCGAGAACTCGCGCCAACTCGCGCTTGTCGCTCCCGCCGCCGCTAATAGCAGCGTCAGAGCGCCGGAGCCGCCGGAGCTGCCGGAGCCGCAGCACCCTCTGCCGGCGAAGAGCGCCTGTATTCCTCCGCGTGCTTAAATAGTTCGGCCGATCGCGGCTCGCGCATTTGTGACTCTCCTCCGCTGGATCCGGTGTCGCCACTGCGGCTGCCTCCGCTGTAGCATTTTAGGCCCTTGCCCCTTCTCTGCGATACGTTGGCCGCCGCTTAATGCAGCAGTCGTGAGCTACTCGGGCACCTTGTCCCATTGCGCGCTTTATTTTCCGTGTTAGCGGTACCATAGCTTGGAAGGAAAGCTAATTTTTTTTTTTCATTTCCCCGAAAGAATGGCGTCGTCAGCACTGAAAAAATCGGGCCGCGCCGTTGCCGCGTTGCTTCGGACGCAGCAGCGCGCATCACTGCCTGCGGCCGCTGCGTGCGGTTTCAAGACCAGCTCACCTACCATGTCAGGTAAGCGAACTGTTCTGCACAACGTTTTTCCGGCGCGATCTACTAGCGAGTGACCCCTACGCACGAGCAAGTCGGTGATCCTCCAGTGACATATGAGAGAGATGCCTCAAAATTCGTCTGCTCTTCTCGGGCTCGATCGGGCCCGTTAGCATTGCGGCTAAAGTGAAGGAAAGCTGAATTTGTGCGTTATTTCAGTGAGTAGCCTCAATAGCCATTCTGTCCGGTAAACTTGTATTGTTGTCTAGAAGGCTGCGAGCGCCAAGTCTAGCTTGCTGTCTGAATCGCTAGCATGGGGAAGCCCGTCATGATGTGTTCGCTTCGAGATGCGGAAGCGCGCGGCCGGGTGCTATGGGGGCGTGCCGACCTTCCGTGCGCTAATGCCTCTTCACCGTGCGAGCGGCACGATTTGCGCTTTATGCGCTGCTAAAATCTGGACGCCCTGGGTGCATAGTAGATTAGAAGCAGTGGTGTTTAGGTCCATGCTCAGCGTGATCATTGCCACAGCCGGAGGTATGCGCGCAACAGACGGTCATAGTTTGATGGGTGGTCGGTGCGAGGTGATTTTGTTGTGTCGTTGCATCAGCTGCAAGCAGCATCATACGGACGCAAAGAACAGAGTGTGACCTTGGAAACTTTTTTTTTTAATTGCCATAGTATGCCCTGTGGCATGGCTTAGAGAGTCCTAAAGATACATGTTCGCACCAGTTTCCCGGAGGAAGTCCAGAAGAGAGCAGTGGTGGAGCCCCACGGCCATAGCTGGAAATCGGGGGGGGGTCTCCCAGGATGCAGGCCCGTGCCGCAACGCTGGTTGCCTGTGCCGGCAGATTTTAGTTCGTGGTCACGCTGCGTGCATGTTTTCAGCCCCTGGGCTAGTTACGTGAATGCGCTGTGCTTATCTGCTCTCGCTGCTTTAGTAGTCATCTAAATGCGCTCGGGGGCGCTAAACGTGGTCGAAAAACGTAGCGAAATCATGAAGTGCAGCGCAGTGCGCAACTGCAGTTCAAAACCTTCATTTTTACAAGCGCGATCGAGCAGCATATTTAAGTTGACTCTCCATAACTTGTCCCTTCGACCGTTCGTGCTATCTAGTTTGGGGCTTTATCATAAAGATAGGTATACCGCATATTGAGGCTGTTTCCAAGCGCTTCCGATCGATCTGGACTCTCTCTGTACGTGAAATGTGGACATTTGTCGTTTAGTTACAAGTATTTTGCGTTTTTCAGTGGAAGCCGCTAAGCACACATGCGCAGTTTTTTCTCGGTAACTAAAACTGCACATGAGTGTATTGACAGCGTAGCAGCATTTCGCCTTCGCTAGAAATTCACTGACACTTCTTGCGCTTATCTTTGGGATGACAAGCGCAGCGAAGTGATTAGTATTTCATTTTTTTCATGACAGGGCTCGAGAATGTGAAATCTGGCACTGCTCGTTATTAATCAGTAACTACGGATAGCATATTGCTGTTTTTGTTTTCAGATCTTTCTGTTCTAACGTTCGTTAAGAAACCAGATGCGTTAGATCAACTCGAGCGTCAACTGAACTCGTGACGAAATACGAATCCTACGTCCGTTGCGCAAGAGAATTTTCCGATTTGTACTACCGCGACCAAAGCATAGCGAAAAATTGTGCTCCGTCGAAGAAAAGTGTCGAACACTCGGCATATGTCGATTTTTTTGCCTCCGCGCTGCTCTGAAAGTTGGTTTGTCTGGTTTTCTCGCTCCCTTGAGTAATGTTTTCTCGGCTCACGTGATGATCCAGTCAGGTTCCGCATCTCCTTCTCTCCGTCCCATGTCCGATGGGCGCCTTCCATAGTTTCCGCATTATACTAACTAGAAAGCTCGTTTTTTCTTTCTTTTTTTTTTCCAAATCGGGCGGGCTTGATCGCTAGCACGAAGCGACGTCCATTCGTTACGCTGTGCGTTGGTTTTGCGTAGACTCAGAAGAGGAAATAGAAATCTACGTCAAGATGTTTTGCTCGACCTTTCCTCTCGGAGCTCAACCTTTTAAATCGACAATTTTCGTGTCTCGTCATGTCAAAGTACGGCATGTATGAAATTCCGCGGGCTCGTGCTGTATAAAGATTTTTTTTTACCTAAAAGAAACTACGAGAAAAGTCTTCTCCAGCTCTCGCGTTAGCACCAGGGGAAAAAAATATCATTCGATGTTGCCACAACTCGGTCAAACGGAAATTGCCGCTTGTAAGGTATGTTCGCGTACCCTGATGCCCCCTCTTTTTTTTCATTGTAACAGCGGATATTAGACGGGAGGCAATAATAAGCAGATGGGACGGAAGACTGCTCCCAACTGCAGCAGGGACGCATGCGCACTGACTAAAAATCTCATTCAGCCTGTTCTTTTGGCCGCCGTGGCAGGACAGAATTGCGGTATCATTAAAAGCCAGCAGGTGGTAGACATACAAGCGTGAGCTAATGCGTGCGCCATTTCACATGCGTATCTCGATTGCGCGTGTCTGCCCGCGCGTTTTTGTTGCAGCTATTAGCCAACGTCCCGGGGTTGCATACCTCAGAGTCTCTAAGTTTGTTTTGTCCTGCATAAGCTGGATCGTATTGTATGGTGCCACTCCAATAAAGTTCGGAGTTCAGCGTCCGTCCGCACCTGTGTGCCGCGTAATTTGCGCGGGTGCAGTGTACTCGTAGCACTTTTGCGCCTTCCGCGCTGCTGTTTTCTGCGGGTCCCTTAGTATCGTGTGCCCTGTATTTTCGCCCTTCCTGATAATTCGTTCGGATCGGCCACTCCGCGATCAGCTGTTGCAGCCCAGAGGAGGGCCCAGTGTTTGGCCTACGACTAAAATTGTCAGGGCCAAGGCTGCTCGGGACTGCACTGAGGTTCGCTATCGCAGCGGCGGCGGCAGCAGCTCGAACGAGGCGCGCCGCGCGATAGTGCCGGCCGGCCGATTGTCCCGCGGCTTCCGGCGAAAGGCGGCGGGTACCCGGCCCATCTCCTGACAAGTCTTCGCAAAGAAACCGGCGCCGCAGCAGTGCACAAACCGCGCGGCTCTGGACGCGCGCCAAGCGGCCGGCTCTTTCGTAGCGCTGTTGTGCCCTCCTCCGAAAGAAAGCTGCAGCATTGGCGACCGCGGCGTAATGAGCGCATCTGGCGCCGAGGCCGCGCTTCGCAGAATTCCGGCGCATGTTCACGCGGAGGTTCCGGTTTCGACGCGAGTTGCTAGGCGCCGTATTTTGGCTGGACCCGCGCGCTTCTCGAATTTCCATTGCTCCTCCCCCGCAGCAGCGGCGACGGTGTGCGTGGCTGCAACGCTGCACATTCGTAGTTCCGCGTCCCGGAAAGCAAGCGGCTATGCTACCCGCCTCGGAGCTGCTTCGTTGTTGCCCGTGATGGCGGTATCCGGTAGCTCGTCGTCGCCGGGATTGTTTCTGTCAACTGGGCTCGTTGCCGCGCGGCTTTTTCCACCGGTCGGCCCGGCGCTGCACGAGCTCGGCGGCGTCGGCAGCTGCTCCTTCTGCAGCTGACTGTTCGCGACGTCGCTACGCACGTGTGCGTGACGTCTTCTCCTCCGAGAGGCGACCAAAGAGGGGGTAGTAGCAGGTGCTTCGGCCGCGTGTTTGGAATGCGTGGGAAGTGGCCCCCTTGGCAACTGCCAGGTCACCTTGCGCGATGCCCCGCGGTGAACCCTTCAGCGAGGCGTCGCCCGCCATCAGCGCACTTTCTAATCAACGCCGTGTGCGCAGCTGCTTCTCTGCGTTCTATCCGCTTGTCATTCCTTTCGTCGTGCGATTTTCGCCCCTCTCTGTACCCGCTCGTGTGCGCGGCTCACCAGCAAGCATTTTGAATCGCGCCAGTGGATTGTGTGCAACGGCGTGCACTGTCGGTGCACTCTGCGTCATGCGGGTCCCTACCTCGCCTGTGCCCCTGTGGAGGCAGCGCGTAAGTGAGGGTCGGCAGGGGGCTGCAAAAGGGGCACTTGCACCAGCCCCGCCATCATACTCTCCTCCCTCAATGCCCCCCTCAAGACAAAATCCTGCCGACGCTCTGTTTGAGGCTGCGCCTTTTACAGGCTGTCAGCCTTTATCGATTAACTCCCCGCGAGTCGTGTTCAGCTGGCGCGCGTTAGATCTGACAGGGCAATCGCGGACTGCGTGGCCCGCCCCAATGAATTTTTCGGTGTCCCCATCTTAATTTCGCTCTTTCCGAAGCCTGGGTGGTCTTTTCGTGGGTGCAGAGGCAACTCCCCGAGTTCGAGGAGCATCGAAGGGGCGTGACCAGTTTTAAGTTTTTGCTTTCTTTTCATACTTATTCCCGAGCAAAGACTAACCGAAGACTGGCCGTGGAGTTGCGCTAGCGTGCGTGCGTCTTCCCGCATCGGGAGCCGATTACCGGAGAAAATTAGCGACACGTTGTTTGGCACGGCTTGAGGGGCCGCCCGAAGTTAGGAGTCTCCCACGAGCCTCCCGAATCGGTGCTGAAACTCTGCACTTTGGTTGGCGTTGGGGAGTTGTCGCAAAGGTACTGGAGTTCCTAGTACCAGTGGCGAGCGAAGGTGGGTGTTTATCGCTTGAAACGACCCATACGAATTCGAAGTGGGCCCCAGGCCCTTCGTCATTCTCCCCCGTTCTTCACGTGAGCACAGTTCCGAGAGCTCGGCTGAAACAGCTGGGCTGAAAGCAGGAAGAGTTTTTTTTTTTTTTTTCTCTTTTTTTTCCCCTCCATGGCAGAAGCCATGCTTGCTGCCCCCGAATTCCAAGGCGCGCGCACATGGCCCCAGTACTCTTACTGTACCACGGTGCGTGCTCTGCCAAGGACACCCGGCCTTTCGGGGCTTTAACGAACTGCTGCAAATGCCCGCTACCATGTCAGAGACCGGCGCGGCGACCGCCCTGGCACACTGCCCGTTCGTCTGGTGCCGCCCTTATTTCGTGCCTCCCCGGGGCGCGCACGTACGTTTACTCAGCCCTGGAACGGCACTTTCTCGCAGTCTCCGTTCGACCGGTCCTCGCTTCTTTCGCGCCCAGGTGGTGGCGTTTCCAAGGGCGCCGCCGGGGAAGCCTCCTCTGACGTCGACGCTCGGCTGATCGGCCACGTCACGGAGCCGCTTATCGCAATTTCTCCGACCGTGTCACTCTGGAAGCATCGCTGTCTTGGCAGCAAATTTCGTTAAATTTCAAGCGATATAACCATTTAAGACGGGAAACGTTTAATAAAACCCCTGTGTTAAGAGATTTTGATATTTCATATAATTTCCCATCGGCGGGGAGAGCCCGTTGCAAGTGACCTGCGGGGGGATTTTGTGTATAGAACAAAGCCCCAACCTTCCGCCACCCCTCCTGCTCCGCCTTTCCTCCTCTCCCTCCCACTTGCGCACGCGCGCACGCACAGCCTTCTCTTGGGAAGCTTTCCCGGATTCGCTCTGCCAGAGATGTGCTCATCCGACTCTCCCCTCGGGGTGCACTGGGCACGGAGAAACAGCGAAACCTTCCCGGAGAGCGAGTCTGGCCGCCTCCGAATGGATTCTTGTTTCTCTTGCAAGCTGCAGTCGAGACTTCTGCACATCCTCTGCCTCCACTTCGCGTGTGTGACGTCAGATTAAAGGAAGGCGTGCACTGCAATCGTACCGCTTCGAAGACCGAAAGCCCGGGGTCGCCAAGGTTTTATTTTTGATGGAGGCGAAATTCGCAGACCTGTACGTGATATCCGTAGCCTCGCACCACGCCGTCCTTCGCAGTGCACATGCACCTTCGTCGTGTTAACCGCCTCAATTGGAACCTCGTCCCTCAGCTTCGAGACATTTCCCAGGTGTAGCTTCTTTCGCTCCCCGTCCCTCCCTTCCTCCAAAGATATCAGTGTTTCGCGTACCCGCCGTGGTGGCTCAATCGCAGAGGCGCTGTTGTGCCGCTAAGCCCGAGGACGCGGATTCGACCCCGGCTGCGGCAGCCACTTTTCTGATGGAGGCGAAAAGCAAAAACGCTCGTGTGTCCAAGATTTCTGTGATCCCCGGGTGGTCAAAAGCAATCCGGAGCTCCTGACTACGACGCCCCTCATATCCCGGGTGCAGCTTCGGCACGTGAATCCACGCAGTTTCAATTTGCTCCGCGTTTCCCCCTGTGGCCTCGGAAGTCTCGTTGCATGGCCTCTGCAACCGTCGGCGATTGGCGGTTGTTATGCCTCAATAGTCCCGGCCATTCTCTACGTTGGCAGGGCCGCCAGTCATTATGCTCACTTCCGCCAGAGGCATAGGGGAGTCTTTTTGAGACGCGGGCCTTCCGGGTCGCATTACGCCCGTCTTGAGGAGCCGGCTTCCTTTCGGGTTACTGGCACGCGCAGTTATGCCTGCACGCGGAAACTTCACTCGTGCACCACCCGAATGTGCTAGCTGCACAGGCGCAAAATCCCCCTTCCACGGTGCGCTGGCCATTGTAGATCGGGACCTCCCCCGTTGGCACTGACGGCTATCACTGCAGCCAGGGCGTTGCTCCGCTCGAGTGGCGTGCACCCATGCCGCGTTGTGGCTGCCCAGCCTTTGAGCAGCGCAAAGTGAACCCGCAGAGAAAATTCCGCCGGTCCGAGGAGTTGCGACGGGGCGGGACTCCCTTCTCGCTTTATGTATATGTGCGATGTGACATGAAACCATCTCCGCTCAAAGATAGAATACGTGCATGCACGCATGCTGTCATACGTTACTTCTGCCCGCATTAAGCAAAGAGGCGATGAGTTCTGTCCCGGCACAATCGTACCCGGTTATATTACATTAAGCCGAAAAACAAAACAAAAAAAAGCTACGAGGGCATGCACGTGATCTAAGCTCCTCTTATGAACAAACACTTCCCGCCGAGCTGTGGAAGCGTGTGTGGATGGGCAGTTCGTCGTTGCTGCCAATGGCATTGGGGAATCGATTGTGAGCTTCTCACGGCAGCCGTCATGTATGCCAATCCACCTGAGTGGGTATGTGAGAACTGTGGGTGAGCATGCTGTCGTCGCAGGCAAATGTGCATGGGTGGACCAGCCGTGTTCTTCTGTCTGTCGTCGTCATTGACCGATCCACCTGATTGGGAATGTTAGGCCCGTATTCAGCCTTAGCCTAACGCCGAGCCAGACAACGGCAAACTCGCACGTCAAGCTTCTGATACCGGTTGACGACATTAGACCTGAAAGCGCTAGCGCTAGGCCGTCGTTTGCAGCCCGTGGGGATTTGTATGACTGCTACTCGCCGCCGCTGGGCTTTTGTGGACAGGTTCTCTCCACGGGGATCTGGGGCCGCAGCCGAGCCCAGCGATGCTTAGGAGCCAGCCCATTGTGTCAGTCGGTGAAACAGGGGAGCCAGCTGGTTCGTCTCGCGTTTACGTCGATGGCTGCCGTACGAGCGAGCTGTGTCATCGTGCAACGCGCTGCAGGCGTTGGAAACACGCCACTTGCAGCTGATGTGGGGAGCGCTGGCGTGCACTCGAGCCTGTGGTTGGCAGCAACGAGGCGCGGCAGCTGAGCCCAGCGCGCGAGAAACGAACGCGGTTTCTCAGTCCTCGTCTAAGCGCTTTGCTCACTCACTCCGAGAGGCATTGTTTACGCGTGATTTTCGGCGAAGCCTGCAGCTGCACTGTTTTTGGAGCCGTGTCAACGCCCTCCGAGGAATCATTAACGTTCAGAAGTTTAACAACCCCTAGCGTATAGGGTTCGAAACCCATCAGGACGCAGGAACAAGGTTCGACAGTTTGATTAGTCTCTTTACGAACAACATGCGTTGCAGTAGGGTGACTGACAGAGGGGTGTACGTTTTCCGCCATGCTACTCAGTGGGGAAGGGGGAGAGGAGTGTGAGGTCGCAGAAGCATAGCAAGAGAACTAAAAAAAAAAGGCCGAGATAAATAATGAAGGGATCAATAGCGCCCTGTTTCAGGGATGCGAGTACAAAATCAACTGTCCACGCTACGCAGATTTCAGAATCAAATTGGGTAACGTATCTGGATCTGGCGCCGAGTTTGACTGTTTTTTTTTTGTTTGTTCAGGGTCCCTAAATAGCTAATACCAGTATCGAGCATGAAATTGGATACGCTGCACACAATGCATTCCACGTCAGTATCCCAACATCTTCCAGAGACAAAGCAATAGCATTAAAACAGTTTGATTTATGTTTCAGCAACCAATCGATTTTCATAGTAACAGTTGCGCTAATTTGCGTTAACGGAAATATGCCAACGTACTCTCTCCTGTTTGACTTGACAAGTTTGCTTGTTAATTTTAGATGTTCCTTTATCTAAAAATATTATGAGTTACATTGAGCGCCGCACTTCAGTGTCTTGTTCAGTTTCGGTAAGGGGCGTTTTTAGGGTTAGCTAATCTTTGGTGGAGAGTCTTCGGAAGGGCCTAAGGATCGCCAAAAACGCAGGGCCGGAGAATATACACCTTGAGACGAAGAGCAGGTCATGCCAAGCGGCCATTAAAAGGAATATTGGGAGCTCGTAAAGAAAATACGATTGGGGGGGGGGGGGGGGCAGAATATTTTAGTTTGCCAGAAAATAAAACTACGCGTAAAGGCAGCAAGCGGGCGACGTAAATGATCAGCAGGGATATGGAAGGTGGAAGATGGAAATATCAGCCACGTTGCCGGTGATAGCAACGTTACTATGGGTTGTATTACCATAAATCCCACAGTGGGGGGCCCGGTGGGTGGATTCTGCTTTTCGACGAGACTCTCCCGTCCCCGTGCTTGGCCCGCCTTCAACACGAGTTCAGTCTCTGTGGCCCAGCTGCGCGATCCGACCGAGCACGTCTAAGCACGGCTGCTGCTAAGCACGGCTGCTGCGAACGGGCTGCACTCACACTTGCGCCCGCGGAGGACGAATCGGCGAGCGTTTGTGCGCCCGATCGCAAGCTCCGTGACCGACGCGCCAGACTGCCGCTTTCCCTCATACGTGCCGCCATGTGCGTGAAGAGGAAGCACTTACGCCACCACCTCTGCCAGCCTTGAAGCGCAGCAAATGCTCGCGGCAGCGACACGCAATTCTCTCGACATGTTCGCGTGTCCGCTTGTGTAACGGCGTTTGGGGAAACTTTACCGGTCCCGGGCTGGCGGAGCGAGTGCGCGGCGCACTGACCGCGAGTCTTGCTCCATCAACGTTCCACTGGGCCCGAGCGGTCACGCGTTCTCGCTTCGTGTTTCGCTCGCAACAGCCGCATATATATTCCCGGCTCGTGTCCTTGGCGCCCAGTGCTTGTCCGAGCCATTGCACGTTGCCCGTGGCAACGCCTCGCATCGTTCGCGCGTCCTCCGACGCCTGCATCCCGGAGGAGGCGCACATTTCCACTTGCATGAGATGATCACGCCCGTCTTTCCGCCCACCCAGCGTTACCAGGAGAAACTTTGGTTTCACCGCTGTCGTCGGCGCCTTGCTCGGGGCCTGCATGGTGACACCAGCAACCCCTTCTGCCGCTGCCTGGTTGGGAATCGCTCTTCCACCGGCGTGGCGCAAGCTGCACTTTCGCAGCGACCGGCCAAGTAGCGAATGCACTCGAGGAAGTGTCGCCTTGCGGACAGGCAACGGGAAATTTCAACGACCGTTCTTCATTAAACTTTTTGATGGCCAACAACTACTGAAGAGTTCAGTGACGATAGTTTCAACGCTCATTTGATTACCCTAGTGACACGGAGCTTAAAAGGCCGACTAGTCCAACGACGTTTATTGTCTATTACAGCGTTGTATCTCCTCGATTACAACCTGCGAAGATGCGCAGTCGATTGTTGCTGCGAAGCGACAGCAGCCTGCGCAACCTGCGATTGTTGCTGCGAAGCAACAGCAGTCGATTCGCAGCAAGCTTCAGGCGTTTGAAACAGTTACGGAAAGCTACATCGCATGCTCCGCAAGCATTTCATAATCTGGATTTTTTTTTTTTTTTTGCAAAGCTTTCTGAACCACGATTCGCCTTGGTCGTTTAGGCGTTATGCGGTTGAGGTCAAGGTCGCGGGTTCGACCCTCGGACGCGGCTCCTGTATTTCGTGATGAGTGCGAAATGCAAGAATGCTAGCAGCGTGTGCGAGACCTACAATTAACATGTATAGCTGTAGCCGTTCACTACAGTGCGCCTTAGCCGAAGTTTAAGTGATCAGACAGGTGTAAAAGTAAAGTGCATGCCGTTCATAGGGCCAAGGCATTATGTGATCACTACAAGTTATATAACACGGCTTCTTTTGTTGCGACGCGTATTATGAGAAAAAAAAAAAAAAAAAAAAGACAGCCTGGATTTTCGCAGCATTCACTAGGTTCAACGTAACCCCTTTTGTTGGGATCAGCGCATTTGTGTGCCGGCGCTGACGGAATTCGCGTTGCTGCTCAGCCTTTATTTCCTGTCCGAATCCCTTTCTACTCATGAAATCATTCGGTGCCCACGAACGTGCCGTCAGCTGTCACTTCGAACGTGTCTGTTTGATGCCGTCCGTTTCTTTCCTCCCGGTTTTTAGTGGCATACAGACATCGTGTGTTTGAGCACCTGTGCAAACAGTCGTCTCAGTTCTGTTTTCCCCCTTTCAGGCGACGCGTGCAAACCCGGCAAGATGTCTCCTCCGCTTGTAGCGCTTCTCCCTCTCCATTCCTTCCGCGTTCGTCAAACCGCCGGGGCTCTCCTCGGCCGGCGAGCGGCGTGTGCCCCGCGGCTGGGAATAATAGCCTGCCCGCTAGGAGCGGCGCTCGACAGGCGCTTGCGCAAGGCGGTGGTCGCGAAGCGGCTTAGCACGAACTCTATACAAGACGGTTGTAGGGTGTGCACACATTTCTGTCACTCGGCAAGCCACATTAAAAGCAGATCGTGGCGTTACAGGGCTCCACACGGATTTTCCGCCTAGTTCTCTTACTACGCCTTGTCTTACACGGGGTGCGTTGCGCAAGTGCCGTAGCTGGACGTCCACCTTATTTTTTTCCTTTTCTTTTTATGTTGGAACAATCTACGGATGCGAGTTTTTAGTCAGGCCGTTATCATTTTTATTGCTCTATGTACCCCTAACCTGTTCTTTTAGCAATTAAGACTCCTTCCTCGTGGTTGTTCACTGTATATTTCTTTATATAGTTTGTTACGTGTCGTTGCGAAAATGATGAGAATTCAATGCGAACGCTCGCTTTTGGCCGACGTTGGCTTAATGTAATGGAACAGAAACCCAACATTATTTTCCCGGTAGATAATGTTCATAGATAGCATCACGCAGCCCTTCCTCCCGCATTCCTCGGCGTGCTCCAGTAGTTTAGGGGGAGAAGTAAAAAAAAAAATGGGAAACGATGTCTTAATAAAATGAGGGCTTTGCGTTTAAAATAAAACGCGTTGCGAGTCATTCACTCTCCGGTTCGTGGTCTACACAGGAACGGCACTGTTCATTACGTGGTTCTTCGCAGTTAAAACGTTGCAAATAAACCGGGTGCGTGTACCGCAAGCTGTCGCATATGCGACTGTCCACTTGCTGTTTTCAAACTTGGCGGGTGATGCTACACCGCGAGTCTCCTCCGCGGCCTCCGGATGAGGGTACGGTTTTCTCCTCCGGTGTCAGACGTCGCCCACGCGGCATCACCTATGTGGCCTTGGCTTTTGACGCTTGTAGCCGGAGTACTTGCTTACGGAAGAAAGAGAGCAGTTACAGTAATTATGACCGCAATCGAGTATCAGTGCAAGCTTTTCCTGTAGTGTTTTGCGTGTCTTAAAGCTGGTGAAGGGCTCTCCTACGCGTGCATGCGCAGCTTGTAGGTCAGCTGGTCGATTTCAATGGGAGTGGTGGCGTGCGCGTTTGAACGCCCATTTGCTTGTGGCCTTTCCATCGTGGGTGCGTCTTTTGGCATATCTGCATACGGCGGGTAGTCCATGCACGAAGGCCGCTGATCCGTCTCCGGGGAGGCAATCTGCAGGGAGCAGCCGAATCTGCATTTCCCGCCTGCCGAGTGGCTGGAGCCAACTAGATCTCGTATCTCCCGGTACTTGTTGTCTTGCCGCGTGAAATTTTCTCATCTCCGTCGCAGAGGTCGTTCCAAGTGCTTCCACTTAGCACACTGGCTCGCCCATCAGCAGCTGCAGCCCGATGGGCGGCGCCCTGTCGGCCGATAAGGCCAATCGAGCCCGCCGAGTGGCCGGTGGCAACTTCCATTCTTCGTCCGTCCGCTGCAGGGTCCAATTTGCGACAGCCTGTGGATTGGACCCGAAGGCTGCCGCGTCAGGCCGTGCCGGGCGCGCTGCCAACCCATTACTCGCGGCGAGGCTGCTGCCTTCCTCATCACGTCTCGTTGCCCAACTGGCCGAGCATCCTTCCAGCGCCGGCAAATCCTTTCATAGTGCGCTTGTTCTTTTCTGCCTCTTTTGCCGCTCATTGACAGAGACACGTCCGTGTCGTTCCTACGCGTCTGGTCGCCGTCTAACTCTCCTATCTCTGTGCACGCTTTCACACGTCTGACCGGGCTGCTGTAGCCGACCGCCTCCTTTATAAGCGGACTAGTGCCGACTACCGTTCAGTCGGCTAATCGAGCGGTTATCGTTCCCTAAATCATCTGTGGCGGTGCGCTCAATTCGCGTTTGCGGTGCTTAGTGCTGTGCACGAGGTTTCCGCTTCCGAACGAGGCCAACTCGTTTCTTTGCGCAAGCGAGCAACGCCAGTGTACACGGCGTCATGTGTATGTTTGCTCCCATTAATGTTCAGTCCCATTTAGGCCACGAGGAGCAAATCAGGGACAGAAATAGTGCGCTAGTAATGCCCATTAGGTTACCACTGTCGCTAAAGAGAACGGCGCACGGCCAAGGCGTGCTCTCGGTGGAGACTTATGGGGCAGAAATTTGGGGTCTTGCTAAGAACCGTAGCTTAGATCAGCCCAAGGAGGCACGGGAAAAAAGAGAAGTTATAGGAGTAAATTCTGCCTGCAAAATAGGCCTTGTGGAATAGGAAATGACCTCATGTAGAAGGCATCCTAGTTGAAATTGTGGGAGGGAGTGGCGTTTGGTCGCCCATGTGATCGGGAAGGGAATTCCCAGTGGGTGGGCCCACCCAACTGGCAGAACATTTCCTACGGACGGGGTGTGGGAAGGCGGGAACTTCGTGAATGGAGGGATGGAATGAGAATCGGAGGGCGAATGGTGGATCCGGTTGGAAATCGGAGAGAGAGAGAGACGTTTATTTGAGCAAGCGGATGGCTCAGTCCAGGCACCCAGACGGAAAAATTATTTTTGCTCATTTGCCTTCAGAGCAGCGCACAAAAGTTTAGGTGATGAAAAAATTGCCGAGTGTTCAAAAGTGCAATTTCCAAAAGAATCCGCATAGTTACAAAGACAGCGCCTAGCGGTCACGCTTTCCATCGTTGTTTCTTCTTTCACCGTCGGCGCGGTAAATACCTTCGAGGTCGCTTTCACCCTGGAGGACCCCAGCGTTTTTTTTCTTTCCCCAAGCAGCGCGTGCGCGTCATGTTTCCTCACAGGATCGACGCTCGTTCTCTTCCCCTTTCTTTCCACGAACCGCTTGCATCCGCTTTCAGGCCGGTGCGACCGCCCAGCGCAGCCGAGCTCCCTTCTCGGCGAGCTCATTTGTCTACCAGGAAATGTGACCAGTTGGCTAAAGTGCATCATTACTTCCAAGCAGCGCGCACACAGGCGCAAGGACACACTGAAACACAAAACACCCGCGCACGTGCCTGTGTTTTCACCTCGCCTCGTATCCCTGTTTGCGTACGCGCTGATCTGAGGTAACCATGCTCTTCGTGTCAAGCAAAATGCTCTTTCTTGGGTTATTATACACACACTGCAATTTTGGTCTCACCCGAATGTGCCAGAAAATGAATTTCAGCAGATATTACTGAGGCTCGCCAGTGGATCATTGACGTGGGTCAACACGGGTGGATCACTAGTGTCCCACCAGTGGAGCCAGAGAGGAATGCCGTACAGAAGTGCAAGCACCAGCCACCGAGCTTCGGGTTCACCCTAACCCTGCTCGAGCTCACTGCGGGCGTTGCTGGGCTGTCGCACTGGGGTCCACTGGCGCAACAGGTTGAAAATAAATCTGAATTTTTGGACACTCTGTGAAATGCGAAATTAATTACCGAATTAAATCGGGCGCTAGGGGAATTACCTGCGAGGGGTGGAATAAGCGTTGATTTTCCGCGATGGTAGCATATGCGCGGCCAGATTCGGCGTTAACCGCGCAGCGACTGTCATTTGCAAATCCGTGACGGCAGGTGGTGTGGCCCATCGACCAGTGACGTAGCCGGAAACATATTTCGGGGTGTGTTATACGTCGCCGACAAAAAAAAAAAACCTATAAGGAAATATAGCCTGCGGGCAAACGTAATTTCATTTTCTTATTTTGGTTTTATACATATCATACCGATATACCGATGCGGTGTCTGAACAGTGTGGACGACAAAAAGGTCGAAATGCGGAAGGGACAGAGGGGCAATGCACCGCTCAGAAAATTTTGGGGGGGCGTTCTGACACCGACCTCCCTCTCGCTACGTCCCTGCCGTCGACGTCGGGATCGTATACAGCATTTCTCGGGCTCGATCATTGCTCTTTCAAGCGAGTTTTTGATCATCTTGAGCGCAACCATGCTCTGACGGGCGGGCTAGTTTGCCTAGCTTAAGGAAATGTTGGAACTCTGTGCGTGCGACTTCTTTTCATGGCAGCAGCGCCACTGTTTATTTCTTTTTTTTTTAATGCTGCTGTATTCAGGCTGATGCTTGGTTTACCTCTCTATCTGTATTGGGATACTAGGAAATTTCGGCTAACAATTATACCTGTGCAACTAGACAAGTTTTCTGTGAATGTCGAGAGTTACTTCAATGACATAGCAGTAAAAGTAACCGTAAAATGCTGAATCTGCTTAGTCGTAGAGATCACTCGGGTTGAAATATTTAATTCCAAACCATTCATAGCCCCCGGAAAGGGATATTGGGGTATTATGGAGGCATTTTATAAACGACCATCGGGCCGTCGTGATTTAATTAACACTGGACTGCTTATATTGATTGCCGGGGGGAAAAGGTCTTCCCAGCGTTGCAATTGTGCATAGCTCTCAAGCCGACTATAAAAGAGCGCGATTGACTTCGTTTTTCTAAAGTTGTCTTTTCCTTTTTAATTCAGTGCATTGCAGCAAAGTCGTGCGACAGTAAATGAGCCACGTAAGAAAGCTTAGGACTATCCGTACGCGCGACAGATGCGGCCAAGGTGCTTACGCGCCATCGGAGAAACTCTTGTAGTAGTTTCCTTAAGAGACCCGCCGCGGCTCAGTGGCTAAGGCGTTGTGCTGCTGAGCACGAGGACACGGGTTCGATTCCCGGCCGCTTTTCTAATGGAGGCGAAAAGCAAAAAAATCCCGTGTGTACGAGATTTCGGCGCACGTTAAAGATCTCCAGGGGGTAAAAATTAATGCGGAGTTCTCCACTACGACGCGCCTCATTGCCTGCGTTGCGCCGCCGCGTTAAACCCTTCAATGGATCAATCAATCAACCAGTTTCCTTTTAAGAATTTTAATCGACGCTTAGCCCTTACGCGCGCGCACACACGCGCGCACTCAACGGCACACGCGCGGGCACACGCACTGCATAAATCTATACATTCAGTAGTATTACATGCCTACAGACGGAATACTCATCTAGAGGATGGGGCTGATGCGTACGTGCGTGCACCATCGTCAGCGTTCTTTGTCAAGCTCGCAGTGAAGAAGAATCGGGAAGTACAATGGAGATGCGTGCAAATACGCGCTGCGTAGCCTCTGGCTTTTCCTACGTGCTGCGAATCCTGTCGACAGGCCGCTTTTGCGGAGTCGGAATACATGACTAGTTCGCGTCCAACCTTGCTATGGAAAGAGCATCGTTAGTCGTGTGAGAATTTTGTTTTAGACCACCGCCGCGTTTGGCCTCCGTCCATCTAACTTCGTCGCTGCATGGAGTGAAAACGGCACACGTCACTACATTACGTTTGTTAATTTCGTTAGCCAGGCAAAAAACTATCCCGGAAAGTTCTCGAGTTTGCTTGCATACGATGTTTCTCGCTTGTCATTGCGGCGAATATAGATGTAATGACAGCGTGAATGGTTCCGCGGCGGAGGGCCAAATCCAAATTCAGACACCCCGTGCGACGCTCTTTCCGTGCCGAGGTTGGACGCGAACGTTCGCAACTTATTCTTACTGCGCATACACGGCTCGTCGCCAGGATCTGCCCCGTGTACGGAAAGCAACGTGCTCCGTCGTTCGTACTTGAATGCATCTTGGTAGTACGTACGAACACTTTACGTGGAGCACCCATATATCAAGACTAGTAAGGCGTCGAATGACGACCACGCGAGTTCCAATTTTATTTGTTAATTGAGGCGAGATTGTCAAACGTGCGTTCACCTGCGCGCACGTATCGTGCGCCGCGCGAGAGCGAGCTCGTGTGCCGACCCCTTTATTGCCCGGCGCTGTCGCCGGGAGCAGACTCCCCGCTGTCTGGCTGGCGTCCAAGGCGGCGACTTTTCTGAGTGTTTTTCCATCCTAGATGTGCATAGCAAAAAAGCGCGCGTAGACTCGAGCCTCCGGCCGGGGCTGTTTCCGTGTCAGCAGTGCTCGCGCGGATGACGACAGCGATGACAGCCGGCGGAGCGTTGCCCAGGGAGGCCGCGTAGGTGGCACGTGACCCCGGCACGTGAGCTCGCCACTTTGAACACGTGCCCCGCCGCAGGGCTTGCGACGCGGTGCGCACGTGACCAGCGCGCTGCGCTCCGCGCGGCTAGAGCGCGGCAGCTGCCCGCAGCGCACAGTCGAGCGCGCTCTGCGCTTCCTCCTCCCACTCGATGTGGTGTAAACAGGAGGACCGCGAGCGTTGACGCCGCAGCCGAGGGTGATTCATTTGACCGTGAAGCACCTCGCGCACGACAGCGGCCCCATGTTGCTGTCAATTCCGGTGTGCTCTCTCCACTCGCGGCCGAGGCGTGTCATCCTACGGCACGGGGCTAACGCGTAGTTTTCTCGAAAATGAAACTGTGATCTCACCCAGCTGTAGCTCCCGGCACGGATTTTCTCGACGAAGTAGCTAGCGCCCCGGAGAAGTTTCCCGGCATACTTCAGCGAACCCAGTTTAAAGTCCGTGCTTATTAGCTAAGTGTGGGCTTTATTTTTCTTTTAATTTTTTTTTCTCGCAATATGGTGTTCCGCTGGAATGGCGCTTTATTATATCAGGGGTTATGTGTATACCTGGTTCCGAGAACAAAATAATTGTCCATGCCTACGTCTGTCATGACATAACCACTGCCTTCGCCATCATGGCAGTGACGAGCCTGGAAAAATCATTGACCTCAGGAGAAAAAAAAGGACTTAAGAGGCCAGGCGAACAGTCCGCCTCACCCTGTTTGGTGCAGTTATTTCTCTTAAATATCTCTCAAACGAAGTGGAGATAGCTGCCGGTGTAGAAATTCTCCCACAAAACTTGCAGTCGCTTGAGGATATTGGGCCAGAATTTCATTTGCATAGTATATACGTTAGGATTAATGTTTGGAAAACATTTACAATTTTTGAATCGGACTTGACCATTTTGTTTTGTGTTCGCGTTGGGACATCCCGGATTACAGTGGCTCCGGCATGTGAGCAGCGCTGTTTTTTTTTTTTTTTTTTCCTGTTTTCCGGTTGACTCCTCCCCAGTTCCTGCTCTGTGCGATGTAGCAATTGATTTCCTGCCGCGGTGTCTGTTTTACTGGTGAAGGAAAAAAAATAACACCCGTGTATACAGGATTTCGTTTAAATAGGTCTGTAATGTTTGGTTCCTAGTATATTAAGACATGCTAGCTCAAATTAAAGGCATAGAATTACAAACAGATACCGTACGTATCTAATCTTTTTATTGCGAAGCATTTTTGGAATGGGAGAATTGCTGTGTGCGCGCACAGGTCATGTCATCTCGCTGCGGGTGTCTTTTAGATTAAGTTTTTAATCTGTATGCGTTTCCTTTAATTTGTTTTTGTAACAATCAAGCCACTCTGTATCCTTAATTACAAGCACGGTACAACTTCGGTTATGTACACTTTTGTTTATATCGGGCACATGTGCCATTTATTCCGGGATTCGAGCTACCGGAACCTGTCGTATTAGTTGGCGACGTGAACGCGCACAACGAGCTTTGGGGATCTTTGCGCACCGCTGCCGGGGTCACTCCTTCGAAAAGTTCCTTTACCCTCTGGAGCCTTCCAACTTAACAAAAAGCTGTCGGCATAGTACAGCAGCACACTCGCGTATTCGCACGCGATTTGGCAATTGGCTCTGTTTTTCTATTTCGAGTCCTTTGAGTAGAGGGTGGACACCAACCTATATGATCACTTTTTTGGTCACCTTTAAGTGTTTGGATAACTACTGCACAAGTTCTGTTTCGCCTAAAAGGTTTAATGCAGGCGGGGCTGATGGAATAAAATTTAAAGAATAATCACCGGCAGCTTGACTATACTCACCCATTTGGGTACTAACGGAGAATTGTAGATTCCTCGGTGCATATTTTCTGGATACTGCTGAAAAGTTGGTTCCTCAGACCTCTAGTACGACGGGCAACCTTCGAAGCACGTGGTGGAATGAATTTAAATGCCGACACGTGCGAGAGGCTCTGAACAAGAGGGTAGGCACCCAAGAACAGCTTTTTGTGCTAGGGCCATGGGAAACTTCATCTGCCGTCAGTCCTTTAGTAAAGCAACAGTTCTGAAGGACTAACAAAGGGGGCAAGAATTGGCATTCGGTGAAGTGAGTTGGCGTGAAGCGGCACTTTTCCTAGCTACACTTGGTTGTAAGACTAGGAGTACCTCTTTTTGCTTGACTTCGAAGCATTTATGGAAGTAAATTTATGATAGCCTTGCGATTGCTGTACTACACGCCGAGGTGTGATCTTGACGAACATCTCGCATGCGTTGAAGTTCACGCTGCGTTTATTTGGACGTCGATTCGGATTAGCTCGACGCCGCCGTTCACGTCGCTGCTCATCGTGCCTGTTTGTCCGACTGAGTCCGCACTATCCGTGGCCTATTCGTAGGCAAACGCTATCGTATCCCGGCGGAAGGGCGGCACACCAGGTGTTTTATATCCGTTGTCATACCAGATCACGCCACAGGCTGTCTTCGACAACGGGAAAGCGCCGACCTCCCATTGTTAACGCTTCAGGCACGGAGCACGTGCGCCCCTTTCCGCCGACGTGTCCGATAAATGACTGTGGAATACGTATTTTAAACGTGGAATAATTAGGAGAAAGAAGTATGCATAATTTTAAGTAACCAGTATGAGAAATCCTTAGCCTGTACACCGATCTCAGCAGTAAAACTGCGGATTTTTTTTTAATATACATGACCCTGATGTATGATGCATAGACGGCTCTCGTGACGAATCACTCGTGCTTTCTCGCCACCAAAAGGCCTCTTATCTCACTTCATGCAGCCTATAAACTCCAACCTCCACAGAAGCCTGGGTAGCACTGAGTATGCGCCGGTACCCTCAAACCCTTGTAAGAGTTTGAGCATGCTTTGAGGTTAACACCTGCACGCCTTAGCTTCATCATCACTGTGACCTTCTCACGCTTTAGACCACCGTTATACTAATACTACTGAGCGAATCTCATCCATACCGTCAACACATTAGCCACATCAACCCGCCGCGGTGGCTCAGTGGCTAAGGCGTTGCGCTGCTGAGCACGAGGTCGCGGGTTCGATTCCCGGCCGCGGCGGCCGCTTTTCTGATGGAGGCGAAAAGCGAAAACGCCCGTGCATGTGTACGAGATTTCGGCGCACGTTAAAGATCCCCAGGTGGTCAAAATTAATCCGGAGCCCTCCACTACGGCGCGCCTCATCGCCCGCGTTGCGTCGGCGCGTTAAACCCTACAATCAATCAATCAATCAATCAATCATTAGCCACATCACATGACATTGAAAATGATCAAATTTATCTTGCGTTCTTCGGCCTTTACTACTACTACTGCTACTGCTACTACTACCATCGTCGTGTGTAGACAATTGTGTAGATTGAGGGGGCGTTCATTAAAATAAACGCCTCCTCAATCCGCGGCAAAGGAATGCGTGAGGAGCATATGACACGCCTTAAAGTCCGAATCTTTCGTAACCATCGTCAGTGTAGGCGACAAAGCAGTTCACTCCCGACAGGGCGTTGCCCCGCGTGAGCAGGCGATGTGCGAGTGCTGTCCTCCAAGCTGGAGAAGGAATGACCGCAGTGTTTAGCGGTACGACTGCCTCTGGTAATTTGACCGTTGAATTGTTGGGATTCCGCGGTCACCCGATGGTCAGCTCCAAGGTCGTGCATATATGAGCACCCAACAAGTCGGGGTGCATTTCACCTCCTGAACAGTACGTTGAAAGTGTTGATGACCTCCTGAACAGTACGTTGAAAGTGTTGATGTCGGGTAGCACGCGCTACATCGGCCTCTGCGGCGTGCACGTCCCATCTGCCGGCATCCAAGTGTTCGTCCCTTTTCGGTGCCCATTACCACGGTAGTGATCTCCCCCCGGCAGCAAGCTAGACTACCTGTATACGAAACCTGTTCAGTTTAGTGAAGTGTAATTGTGGCCGAGTGGTTCTGGTACTCACTTCTGAAGCAGTGGTGTTTATACGTTCGATCCGAAGAACTTACGAACTGGCATTTTACTCACGTCTGCGCTAAAAGTGCCCTCGCATCGCACGACTTGAAGGTGGCTGGGTGCTGCAAGAGGAATTTTATGCCTAACATAATCCTTGTGAGTACGAATTGTGCATGGTTAAGCCAAGTACAATTTTGCACCTAGCTTTTTGTTTGTTTGTTTGCTTCCCTGCCAGGTGCAGCTTCACCAGGTTCCACCTTATGATAGCCTGCGCAGATATGCCCAGTTACGCTTCCAGCACACACACACAACAAAAGATGGCAGTGTTCATTTCCATGGATGTGTGCTTCTGCCACGCTGGCCCAAGCTGCGCTTACGCTGGTCAACAGCTGCGCGAAGTCATATTGAAGCTGGTGGTTTTATCAGCGGTGGCATCCGCTAAGCCAGCAGACGCAGGTGTGCGTTTCTCCGCCCTCGTTGCTGCCTCTTCACAAGTACTGGCACGGAAGCTCGGGGGCAGCCTTAACGAGTCTCCGCGGCTGCGAGCTGTTCGCGCGGGAGCGTCGGCGGTATTATTGGTTTGAGGAAACGGGCGATTAACATATCATCGCCGTCGGGTTGCGGCTTCCTCCAAATCCTCGTTGGTTCCTTTGCCGCTGGCGCGAAGATACCGGCTTCAGAGGCCCATTTTCTTCAGACCACGAGACATTTGTCGACAAAGTTCGAGACGAGGGGGTCGCGAGGAAGAAAGATCGCGGCTGCAACTGGTCAAGCCGCGGCAATAGGACAATGAAACGCCGCGATGCCAGACAGCGAAATCGCGCGTGCCGCGGTTACGCGTGATCCCACATCACCATTCTTTTATGCTTTACGTAGAGTGGCAAAGAACTATATGCAGGAAATTTATTGGTGTAGTGTCCGATGACCTCTCGAAAACAGGTTCAAGTTCGCGGCGAAGAATTGTACGTGCACACGGCACGTCGTCACTACAACTCGTCGCCATTGTTGCATGTCCACAAGTGACCCTATGGCAACAGAAGATGTCTCTGGCCTGCTCTCAATCAAGTCTTCAGGCTTGAGGCGGCTGATGGATGAAGAATTCGCCACTGCGAAGGGCACAGTGATCGACAGCCGCCGTGGGCCGTTCTCGCCGATGTTGGTGCGCGCGGAAGAAGGACGGCTTTGCAGTGAAACGGCCTTTCCGTCAACGTCTCCAAGGGTGACGTTCAGTGCAGCTGCACGTACGCCTGGCCCACGCAGGGGAACCGGCCGCGTAGACCACAGTGGGAAGCGCACTCAACTCGACATTTCGCGGCCGGCTTTGTGCGTCAAAAAACGACAGATCCCGTCGGTTAGGATGCGCGAGGTGAAAGCAGAGAATTAGTAGACCCTCTTGCCACCAAAAATGAATGGCCGCCAGCGAAGCTGCGTTATAGTTTAGTGCGTTCTGCTTCTTTCGGTTTCCGAACCTCAAGCTCCACTATATTGTTGCGCGCGGACCGCCGGCTTTACTGCGCTGCTGGCGTCACGGGCGATTACCTCACTGGAACTTTATTTGACTTCGTAAGAGGAAGTTGAATCATTTCTGATGACAGTGCACTTTGGTATAGCGTTGTCTGCCGGAAAGATCTACACCAGCCATCCCGCACAAAAACGGAAACCTGTCTGTCTCCGTTTTGCAGTGCCCGTGGCTTTGAGGCGGTCTCTGTTTGCCTTACTTTCTACACGAGGTGTCACGTGACGGAGAGAGCCATGTCTGTTCCGGGTGCACGGAAAGGGGGCATCCTACCCCTCGGCCCTGCTTCGACAACTGCCGCTGCTGCCACCCATGCACAGCGGCTTGCGTAGGCCTCGAATTTTATTCTGTCGGTGATGGACTTGCGAAAAATTTTGCCAAATGGATCGCTCTCACGCAGCGTGCGCTAAAACATGGGCGCCTTCTGCTTGGTTCTGGATGGAGGCCAGCGGTAGCGGTGGCCGGATTGGACAGCTTTCGGGGCACTATACTCGACAACGGCTAGTACGGCTCGACTGGTCTTGTTCGAGCAGCCGTGAAGACGCATCTGCTTTTTGGCCCGCTCTCGTTGCCTATGAAATGTGTGCGGACGGCGCCCACTGCTCCACGCAGTGTCGGAGCGCTCGGGAAGGTATAGTAGGATACCAGGCTGTGCCAGCCGGTTCGGCACCCGCGGCCTGCTGTGCCCGATGCAGGAACCCGGCCCATTTTGCTCGATTCTATAAGCTGCAACGAGAGGCGTTATCGGCGGGTATTTTCGATTCGCCCGGCATTACCTCGCCTCCTCGCGGCTGTGCTGTTGACCGGTGCGGAAGGTCGCTGCTCTTCAAAGCAGAAGTGACGCTGCTGCGCTCGGCGCTCTTCGTTGCTCGTGAAATAAGCGCAGAAAGATCGTGCAGGCCAGCTGGTCGACAACGCTATTTTGACGGGTTTGTGACCCACGGGGACCGTGGTGGGGATTCGCTCTCGGGAGGAACCAAGTGTCTCCTCTCTTTCCGAACAATCCGAGTCTCCCTCGCGATCGGAGGTAGCTGACATCAAACAGTCCCTTGTGTGTCGGTAATAGTCGCAACAACTCGCCCAACAATCAAGTTCTAGCTACAATTACTGAAATGAGCAAAGGTAACGGTCAAAAATAGTCATGGGGGATAATTCTGTCGCCAGCCGCACACAGGCTGGCGATTGACCGAGATAACTTCTTAGAGGTTTTCTATATTGGTGCCAGATGGGCCAGACAGGCCGGTTCCTACGCGCCCGCGGCATGAGGGGCATTTTTGCGGTACAGGTGACATTTCCGGTCTGACCGTGCTTGTGCCACTGCCGCCTGCGGTGGGCTGGCGCGGCTGTACCCCGATGTGGCGGGATCGTGTGGGATATATATGCAGTGTGTGTGCATTATGAGCCACCGAAAGACGGTCGACCCCAAGATTATAATTCAAGATTTAATGATTATACCAGTCCGAGCAGAGCCAAGCTCTAGCTCTCACCTCTCCCTGCTGTTCGGAGCGTGTACGTGCAGACCGCGATGTCCTTCCGAAAAACAGCCGCTGGCTGGATTGACGAATTAATTGCGCTGCCGCTTACCCAGTGTTCGCCGTAGGCTCCAGGGGAAAAAAAAAATTCCCCCGCATTTCCCCGAAGGGGAGTATGAGGAAGTGCGAAGCACGGGGTGATGCTATGAGGGGGAGTTTGTTGAAGTTTGGTGGCATTTTGCCCGTTAGTTACATTAACACCCCCTCGTGATCACGTTCGGCTTAACACGCCTCGTTTGTCCCTCTGCGGAAATCTTGGTGAATTAACGTGTATGTTCGAGAGGGAATGTAATCACGCACACACACACACACACACACACACACACACGCAAAGTAAAGTGAAACGACAGTATTTATTTCAGCACTTGTTTGTGTTGTCGTTGTATGCGACGGTCATTACGACCGCCTTGTGGTCGCTAAAGTGGACCGTTAAGGGTTGTTGCAGCCGCTATAACGCCGCTGAGTCGCCAACCCACGCCGCTGACGACGTAGTTTGAATGCGTTAAAGATATAAGGCGCGTTACTAACACTGACATCAGCGTCGCGTCCGTGGCCTAGTCGGTAGAGCGTCGCGCTGCGGCCGCAAAGCCCTCGGATCGAAACCTGGCGCCGGATGCTGTTTTTTTTTATATATAAGCTCCATTCGATGCAGAAGGGGTGCACGGCAACGTTGCAGAGAAAGTTCTGGGGTGCCGGTGCAGTGCAGCAGCGTGGTTCCGCGGTGCCGTGCATCACGGCTGCACCGTCAGCAGCGCCCCTGCGTGTTTACAATCGAGCGAGGTGCAGGCATAGTCGTCTGCTAATCATCCTCGCCTGTCGTCCTCTACAACTGGATGTTTACGGCCAACTGGGTTGCGTCGTATGCATCAGCGGCGACGCTAAGTTCGTCCCGCGTATCTTCGAGCTCGACGGACATTTTCACGCGGTCGCCGCAACTGCCGGTAGCCGCCTGCCAACCCGCTACGCCCCAACGCTCACGGCACCGAATCGCTGCACCTCCTCCGTAGCAGGTGCAGCGGTTCTCTGCACCGCGGCGGCAACGCTGCTGCACCATGAGCAATCGAGCGACGCGGTGCACGGCACCATTCCTGCAGCGGCGAATCGAGCGCTTTGGTGCAGCGCACCGTGCAACGTTGCAGGCGTTGCAGGGAATCGCGTCTGAATCGAATGGAGCTATAGTGTAGTGGCCTGGCTGGCGCGCCGAGAGAGGGTGTTGCGAGCTGGAGAGTAGTAAAGGGGCTTTAGGAGAGTAGGCGAGGGGGGAGAGGAGGCGCTATGCGAGCGCCCTCACGCGTCGGAAATCCGGCGCCGTTGCTAGGCACGGTAGCTCCGTTGCTCCGTTGCTAGGCTGCGGACGGAGGACGGCGGTGGAAGCAGGAGTAGGCCCGACTAAGAAGTGCTTCGCACTTAAAAAAAAAAGAAAACCTTTCGCGCATTGTCGTTGCAGCGCACGTGTACGAAGAAATCGCTTCGTGGTGCAGTTTCTCCAATAAGATTAGGTGCGCATTTCCGTGCCACTAGCAGACCTTTCCCGCTATCACTGCAAGCTTGGCTAGACTATAGACACTGCTTTTTTCGTTTACTTTACTTCACACAACTGCGTAGCCCGTTCCGTCGTCGCCCCGCCCGCTTGCAAAGGTCGGCCCCTTTCCTCTCTTGCTACAACACTGGCACCTGGCGAGCTTCCGCTGTACAAGCAGAACTCAACTGCTAGAGCACGTAGCATTTATGATATTCCAGCTTCCTGCCGCCCACTTCATCCGGGAAGTTGCAACACGGGGAGCGGTGTTGCTATTTCCGCTCCAAACTTGTCTCCTGTGACTGTCTCTTTCCTGCGTCATTTGCAAGCAACGCGGGAAAGCAAGCTTGCAGTTTGAGCGGGGCCGTGCTTCGATATAACGGGTTCTCAAACGTGTCGTAGGCGGTCCCGCTTGTCCGTGGAAGCCTCTCCTCTGGATTGGAGGGACGCGAGCGTGGCGCCGACCGTGGCTTGGGGCGCCGGTGCGAATGGCGCCTCCAGAGCGGCATGCCGCTTTGCGGCAGAGCTGCACTCCCGTTTCCCGTGAAAGCCTAGCGCAAATTGCCTGTTCGCGCGGAGGGAGGAGCCAAAGTATCTTCCCAAATGAGGGAAGACTTGCGCGGCATCCCGCCGCCGTGGAGGGGGGGGGGGGGGGGGGTGCCGCGTGGCCGGAGCGCGCAATCGTGAAACTTCTCTGTATAGTGGCGCTGCTTCTGCTTGATTTTGCGAACTGAGGGCAAAGAAGCTACTGTTAAAGCGAGTGATGTAAAACAACTAAAATTGTGTATAACAAACATTGTGTAGTTAAGTGCTGTAAACATAACCCCCCTCCTTCCCTCCCCGAATCTAGCGCAGAAAAACATATGTGCCAGAATGGTCTACATAAGCAGCTTCCTTTAATATGGTTTAAGCAGCAGATGTTCTTGTAGTTCTATTCGTATACTTTTTTGGTTCGTATAGGATGTCGCGAATCTTGCCTGATGCTAGACACAGGTCTACGAACCTGTGAACAGTGGAGGCCCGCTTTCTTTGTGTTGGGAAAAGGTGGGTGTATGGGAGAATGTATATACATTTGTTTGCATGTCTGTGCAGTGGATCATAAAAGGAATGCATGTCTGTGCAGTGGATCATAAAAGGAATTGATGGCTGTAAACCGTAAAGTTTGTCACTGCATTTGTCCTAGTAGAAATTAGTTACTGTACTAAACAGCTTAAAGAAACTCAGTGCTCAAAAGCTTAACCTAATACGCTATCCCAATTTGTTTTGATCCCATTCTAGGTGAGGAAACCCGTCTTGAGAAGACTGTGGGAAAGCCAACAATGTTCCACTACCTGGACCTACCTATGCCTTCGGACAAGTCCCTCTGCACTTACATCTGGATTGATGGCACTGGAGAGCATCTACGTTCAAAAACGCGCACCGTCAACTTTGTGCCAAAGTCTGTTGAAGGTAAGTTCTGCCATTCTGTAACATCAAACTGCATTCTGCAGAGCTTTGCCTTGTACTAGTGCAAAGGATGGTGGTTGACTTTGGCTTTCATTCCCATCATAGAGTTGCCCATGTGGAACTACGATGGCTCCAGCACCTACCAGGCCCAGGGATCCAATTCGGATGTATTCCTGAAGCCTGCAGCCTTGTACCCAGACCCTTTCTTGAGGGGCAGCAACAGGCTGGTTATGTGCGAGACGTACAGGCCAAACAACCAGCCCACAGGTGCGTTGTGAACATCCTACGCGTTTGCTTTACCATCTACATGGATTGCACACGGGTGTGGTTGCAAGAGCTTAGAGAGCGAGGCATCTTCTGAAAGTTCCCTGACTGACCCTTCCAGTAGTAGCCATCGTCACTTGATGTCAGGCGACCAATAGATCTGTGTGCTTTCAGTGTATCACATGTCAGTCTGTGCAGAATTGTTTGGTAGTACTACATATTGTATTAGTGACTATAGTGCTACGGAGATCAATTTAGTTGTTTTTGTTTTTTGGGCCTCTGTCGTGGAGGGATGGGCGAATTGTGACAACTCCTCCTTCCCTTCCCTGCTGCTGCTGCAGAGACCAACCACCGGCACAAGTGTGCGGCGGCCATGGACAAGGTGAAGGACCAGGAGCCATGGTTTGGCATTGAGCAGGAGTACACCTTCCTGGACACGGCAGGCAAGCCCTTTGGCTGGCCCCAGGGTGGCTTTCCAGGCCCGCAGGGGCCCTACTACTGCGGCGTGGGCACTGGGCGTGTCATGGGCCGGGACGTCGTCGAGGCCCACTACCGGGCCTGCCTCTACTCCAACATCAACATCTCGGGCACCAACGCGGAGGTCATGCCATCCCAGGTTTGGCTCCTCGCACATCCCTTCTTGCACCTACTCTTGCAGCTCGGGTGGCATTGCAGGAGTAGGAGGCTGCAGCGTATGTGTAATAAACAAGGGGGGTACAATCCGAGCTGGTGTTGGTGGGAAAAAAACTTACTGTACCCCACAGTCATCCACTCTTAGCTTTAGCTCAAGGCTTATGCTTCACTGAGCTCCCGCACTTGGATGTGAAAGCAGAGAGCCCAAGTAGCACGAAAGATGCTATTGCAATTTTTCAGCACAAGAAATAGCTTATAAACATCCCCAACAATCCGATAAAGCATTTGTGCTGTTCTTCAGAGGTTTTAAACTGCATGAACTCTACGCCAGCTAGGTGTTACCTACCATTTTAAGACATCTTGTTTACCCCCTTTAAAATACCTCCGGAAGTGTGTTCTAAAAATAAGATTTCGCAGGTGCCGTGTAAATATTACTTTTCCATCTGGATTTTAGAAGGGTTGGAAGACTCCATGAAAATTCTGTTCTAGAAATGGGCTTTGAAAAGAAGCCAAGTGTCTGTTTTTTGCAATTTTTTAGCGCCAGTTCAGTTGTATAACAGACTGCTTCCTTAGTTTTTCCTTTTCCTCCCCCTCCTTTCTTCCCCCCTGGGGTTTAGTGTCCACAGCGTGGCTACTGAATATAATAACTTTTTGGAGTTACACAACGGAGTAGCTGCTGTGCTGTGCCTCTTTTGGGTTGCTTTGAAGAGTGTCGTGGCAGTGTTGATGGTCCCCCTGCTCTCGTGCAGTGGGAGTACCAGGTGGGCCCCTGTGGTGGCGTGGGTGCCGCTGATGAGCTCTGGATGTCCCGCTACATCTTGCACCGCATTGCCGAGGACTTTGGCATTGTCGTCACCTTTGATCCGAAGCCCATGACTGGTGACTGGAATGGAGCTGGAGCCCACACAAACTTCAGCACCAAAGCCATGCGGGCGGAAGGAGGAATAAAGTGAGTTGCCTCCCCCTTTGTTCCTGAATTATTTTTGGCGCAGAACAGAAGGTGTACTTGTTCTAAAAGTAGAAAAATTGGAGCCAAGGTGATGTGCCCCTTGGCTGATATTAAGCCCTTGCATTTTTTGCCACTGACATTCTTGCTTTGCAGCTAATATTGTGCAGCATAATGAATTCAAGAAAAGGCAATTGTCTGCAAACAAAAACTGAAAAGAGCAGTGGCATTGTTTTGAGCAGTTCTACTTGGGCACTGGGCTACAGCATGGTTCCTACTCTTTACCAGAAGTTTCAAGCTGTTTTATTTAGCTTCAAAAATATATATGTTAATTTGATATGCTCAATTCCAAATTTTTTTGAAGGCTCTACTTTCGTTGCTAGTGTCTGAAATAGAGGACTAACAAAAAAATCTCAAAACCATCATTACGGGTGCTTGTACTCATCGAAGAATAAACCATCCCTGAAATAATTATTAGGCTCCATCAGAGTCCTGTTACTGAGAGCAGGCCCATGCATGATGGGCACGAGGTAAGCTTCTGCTATGTAGGTTGCGAGTTGAAGACGGATCTATTTTTAATCTAATCTTAGAAATGAAATTTTCATCCTTTCCATCAGCATGCTAGATGCAAATAGGTACCCCATGGATGGAGAATAATTTACACTTCAAACGTAAAAAAAACATGCTTCATAAGCTAGTACAAAACGTCAATGTTCCTATGGGAAAAGCCGGTAGAATTTCTTAATCATTTGCCCATTAGAGACAGTTGGCAAAGCAAAAGCAGACTTGTGCTTTGTCACGTTTTTCTACAATTGGAGATTAGTTTAATTGCATTGCACACACTTGGTGTGGTGTCCATTTGAACTTTTTTTTAAAATTGTAAGCAGGGGCTGATTCTGGGTTGCTACTTGCTCTTCTGCAGCTTTTATGGTACTCCCCCCCCCCCCCCCCCCCCACACACACACACACACAATTTTTTTCTTTCATATCGGAGTAAAAAAGAAAGAGCACAAAGTATGGGACTGCATAAAGCCCCTAAAAATGTATCAGTAAAATGTTGTTGTTGATTTGAATTGTAAGCCTAGTTTATGAAATCTGCTTTATTTCATATAGCACTATCAACACGAGGTGTTGTGCTACCTGCCCTGGCGTGGCACAGTGGCTAAGGCATACATGCTACTGCTGCTAAGTGCGAGTTCTAGGGTTTGATTTCTAGTCGTGGCTGCCATTTCCCTGGCAGAGGGGGGAAAATAAAACTGACCACGGGCGTAATATGTTCCAGTGCACATGAAAGATGTGCTTGGGTGGTCTGCATTATTCGTAGCCCTCCGCTGTGGCGCATGCCTTACTACCCAGGTGCTGCATTTGCTGCAGGCAAGGAATGGGCTGCTTATTAACTGCATTGTATAAAGGATTCTCCACAAGCTTGGTTCGTTGTGGATTATAGTGGTTGCTGAGTGTTGCGGGTGCAGGATTAGCTAGCCAGTTTTTTTCAGGCAGGTGTGTTGTGCAACGGTGCTGCCGCACTGAGGTCCGTTGCGTGACCTCTCGGTTCTTGTCTTGACCTGCAGGGCCATTGAGGCTGCCATTGCACGGCTGGCCAAGCACCACAAGCGGCACATCGAGGCGTACGACCCCAAGCAGGGCCGGGACAACGAGCGCCGCCTGACAGGCCACCACGAGACGTCCAGCATCCACGACTTTTCGTCGGGAGTGGCCAACCGAGGCTGCAGTGTCCGGATTCCCCGGGCGGTTGCAGAGCAGAACAAGGGCTACTTTGAGGACCGCCGGCCGTCGTCCAACATGGACCCCTACATGGTCACCGAAGTTCTTGTCCGTACCTGCCTCCTTGAAGAGTAGAGCATAGTCGCTGGCTGTGTCTTAGTTGCATGGGTGGCCTGGGGCGGCCTGCATAAGCGTTCAGCATTGAATTTGATATGCAGAGCAGGATACGTTTCCTAGACTCGAAAGAACATTGAAGCAAGTTGAACAAAACATTGTTTGTTTTGGCTTAGAAAAAAAAAAAACCTCAGCCACTACTTGTGTGCCCTAAAAATTAGTACCTACAAAGTCTGTTGTTCAGGTTAAATTTTCACTTTGTCAGGTAAAAATACCGTGTTAAAACAACTCTAGCTAAGACGTGTGCACAATTTCCTAGTATAGGTGTAGTATTGAAACGTTTTGTTGTCTTCCAGTCATAGTTTGATCAAACATTGTCTTGCATGACCTGAGCTTTCCACAAGGTTTTGCTCGTGAACGGTACTAGGTCTGTGCTGAACGTGTTGTGCCAGGCAGACCAGCTGCCAACTTGGGCTCATGGGTGCTCTTGCTGTTTGTTGAGCTGGAAACACCATGTTGAATTTCATTTAGGTGATGCTTTTCTGTACCTTCCTCTTGGTTTTTGCTATTGAACTTTATACGTCTGGGCAAGCACACATAATGTACAGTGCTTATGCGTTGAGTAGGGAATTATTGGTAGAAAAAAACATCTCGATTTTATTAAATGGACTTTGCAGAAAAGATAACCATCAATATCTATTGCAAAAAGAGACCATCGAGCGTCATTCTTGAACTAACTTCTTAATGCCATTTAGAGGTGTTCCCTTTAGGGCTTCAAACTTGTAATTGTGTGTGCGATGCATTATTTTTTTTCTCTCTGTTCATAAGGTAATGCTCAGGCTGTGCTCCTATGTTGCAGAAGGTTGTGTCTGACTCTTCAATGCATGGTTCCGAGGTGGCACATAAGGCAATTTCAAAAGCATGCATGTGGTAAACTCTAATATATATGTGTGCCTTTATGGCCACAACATTCCACTCGTTTTGTACAGTTGCACGTACAGCTTGAATTGTGAAACGTTTTTGTAAATAAGAAAAAAAATGCAAGTGTTCACTGCTTGTGTGGACATTTTTAAGTTTCTGGCATGCTTTTACTGGATTGACATTTCTGAAACTCTATACATTGTTTATTAAAAAGCAAAACAAATGCAATTCTGTTTAGTTCTTTCCTTTTCCTTCACTTGCAACCCTTAACCTCAATTATTTTATTTTTGCGAGTGCACCAAGGCAAGTCTCTCATTGCTTGATGCATGGCGTAAATTAATTTATGGTGAGATTGTATAACTACAAAATGCCGCATCCAAGGTGGCCAGCTGCAGTATGCACACATGATCACAGCAGCCGAGAGTATCACGTGGCCGTTGACACTCCGAGGTGATTGGCTGAGAGGGGGAAAAATAGGCTGCCGGCTGACGTTCATGGCCATGCAGGAACAGAAACACACCATTTTCTTCTTGTGCACATTTTTTGGGGAATGCCTTCTGGAAAAGAATCTTTCACCAAATTTTCATTTGTGGCCTTCTATGGGACTTCACACAGGTACGTGCCTGTCTGAATAACAAGGTGCTTCCAAGGACATACTTTAAATGAGTTGAATTATTTGTGGCTGGCTCCAGGTGGGCAAATGGAAGCTGTAGAATGCACATTATGTCACAGAAAGTTTGTGCTCACAGAAAGTTCATGAGCGTGCCCACTTGATCACACTTGATCACACTTGTTTGCCAAGCTCCAAGTAAAGTTGGCTGTTATGTTAGTGCAATATCGCAACTTCCATGCTGTGGGTCATCTGAACATGGCCTAGTGAAGACTAACTGCGCTAGGAAAATGTTTGGCCAAAGCCGTAATATTATGTACTTGTTTATTGAAATTGGTGTTGCCTACTTTTTTCTATTAGGAAGCGTGTAATTTTTACTAAAGCAGTGCACAAAATATTATGCCAGCCACACTTTGGCTGAAATGCCCCCCAAAAGAAAAATTGTTGGCTTCCTCGAGTGTTGAGGTGGAGCCGAACATCTTTAAAGAGAGGTATGTGCTAGGTGACACTTGTTACTACACATCTTCCACAACTTATGGAGTGGTTGGTATTAATCGCATCGCCACCTTTTCTGGCATGGACAGATGAAAACCAACCATAAAAATATGGACTTGAACACAATTTGGGTGATTTCTATGTGAATCAATTAGTTCGCGGCTCAGCTGCAGTAATAAAGCGTGGCAGTAGCGTTTTCCGATTATTCCCTATGTATGCCGTTTTGAACCAGACGATGCAAAATCCAAAATTGTTTCATGGATGTCAACATATTTTCGTAGTTACATTTTATTTGTCTGTCTACATTGTGAAATTGGTCTACCATATTTTTGTGCGCATAACTCTCCCCTGCACAGACACCCGTGGCCCACATAAGGCCTAGGGAAAACAAAAAATCTTATCATACTACCCGTGCAACTGAGAGCACAAAAGATATCTCAATTTTTATAAAACGGGTACCACACAATCGCCTTGCATTCTCTCGTAACGAGCGTGCAATTATTTTCAGTATTATTCATTTTTTCTGACCTCTACCTCATAAACGCATTACCCCACTTTCGAAAAAATGCAGCCAAAAGCACTGTTTTATGTGATGACTGTCTAACTGATTACTTGAAGCAACCATGTTGTAAAAATCTCCCGCCACTGCTCTACCAACACAAAGACCGCCATCTGATTGGCTGTGAGGCTTTTACTTACGCATGCATAGCAATGCATCTTTGATGGCAAGAATGGGTTGGCGATCAGGATGGGGCAACGCCATCAGGGTAAAAATCCTCTGGCTTTGACAGAAGGTGAGAGAATGCAATGAGGACTGCAATGATGCACAGGCATCGTGTCATGAAGCCTGTTGCAGTCACTCTATGCTGCGGGCCAACCCTCATAGCACCCGCTCTTCTCCCTCTTTTTTTTTTGATGGCTACCAAAAATTTGCCGGGGTATTGTTTTCATGAGCGTGCCCACTTGATCACACTTGCTGGCAGGCCAAGGTGTTAGGGGCTTGTGACGAGTCTTTACGTTCACAACAGGTCTCCCCAAAATCTCAAGGTATGATTAGGTTGCCAAGGCTGGTGACAGCTGTAGGCGTGCTTGAATTGCCGTGACATGTTCTGCACAGTATTTTTGGTAGGTGTTGGTGTGGGTTATACACGCGGGAGTACAGGATATCTGACCATGCTAAGCTAGGGCTTGCGTTCACAGCTGATATTTAAAAAAGTTCATTACAAGGACATAAAACTGATTTATTTACTTGTATATAGAAGACGTTATGTCTGTACACCACTGACACCAGCTGAAGGTCTACAACTATATCAATGAGCAAAGAAACTAAGTTCTGTGGAAAATGGGCAATCAAAAGTGAGCGTTATTGTAAAATATTTCAATACATTGATTATTCGGTGCACAGAAATGCAATGATGCAAGTTTTAATACAAGCACCTGCGCTTCACGGGTAATTTTTCAATATGCATGAGATGAGTGTTTTAAGGAAACTTGAAGACAATGTAAAACTTTGCTTTACTTGAAAGATTTTGCAGATAATACCTCGCTAAAGTTTCAGTTGACAAGAAACGTTGCTACCATCACTAAAGAATTAGGGTTTAAAGGTGTGTGTTTGAAATTATGCGATGGGGCACCATTATGCGATGGGGCGAAAGCCCTACGACATACCTGCGGAAGCAGCCAAAAACAAAGTCGGTACAGTGATTCAGTGCTGTGGCTTGCAAAAAGACTAGAAGTTTGGTATCACTGATCAAACCTACATAAAAGATGATAGGAAGTTTCAGTGTCCAGAGACCCTGTCACACGTGACTGTAGCCACAAACTGTTCTTGCTCTGGGTGATGCAAGGGACTAGAAGGTGGCGACCTAAGCTTGCATGAACCCTCGGTGCCTAGCAAAAAAACAGCTGACATCATTAGTTAATTCTTTGGACTTCAAAAGCCACTGCATCGTTGCAAGAGCCGTACAAGAGATGGTGCAGTGTCGCCGCAGCTCGTGGACTTTGCCTCCGAGCCTTCGCTTTATGATTATCTCCCTTGCGCTATTTCACGGTTGCGGTTGTTAATTGCCTTATTTCCGCAAAATAACTTTATTTCTAACGCTATATGGTCAAGCTGCAACACCACAAAAGCTATTTCAGTAATTGGTCAATTTGGTTGGCATCAGCCAACCCAGCAAGTTACATGTATTGCGTCACAAGTTAGCTACAGGAAAGTAGCTGGTGAGCCGCAGCCATTCTGTTTTCCTCACTAGTAGGGTGTTGCAACAATAAATGAGCCAAAAAATTTCCGAACAAGCCGCTTCTTTGTTCAAACTTTACACAAAGGTTGTCTTCTCTGGTACCCTTCGTTTAACACCAACAATGGCAATGGCACCTACCATGCCTATTTCGAAAATGAAATTATTTCTGCCTATGAGATTGAACAAGATGGCCTCCTTGGAACTGCGGTGCCACCTGGGGTATATTTGGAACAAAGCACGCCCTGTGAACCCCTCGGCCAAAGTAAAAGATTGCTTGAGCAAAAAGTATATGGTGGCAGAACCACGCGAAACTACTAAAACTGCTGGAATGGCTCATACATGTCCACATTGTTCAGCGCAAAGGAAACTTCTGGCATATTTGAGGCAAAGTGAAGGTACATAACCAATAGTTCCAGCGGTCATTTAATTAAGAATGCGCAATGAATTAGTTTTTACAATAACAACCGAAAAATAAAAGTTACAAATGCTGGTCAAAAGTGAGACAAAAGCAAACACAAAAAGAGAAGAGCTCCAACTGTTCCAAGCGGCACAAAAAACAAGAGACACTCGCTGTACCACCAGGTGGCGCGCATGCAGTGTGAACTTAGGAAAATGGAACTGAATCGAGCAAACCTCTATTGCATTAATCATGGCGGGGTGCGAGAGGGGTAGAGAAGACAGGGGTCGGTGGGCTTGACAACGTTTTGATCTACGATGTCTTGATCTACGGGCCTTACGTTTTGATCTACGGGCTTGATCTACGTTTGGCCTTAGGTGCGCATGGAAAAACAACTAACAAAGCAGTTCAGGGAGATATGGGCTGGGCGTCGTTTGAAGTTAGAGAAGCACAGAGTAAAATATGCTTTGAAATGAGGTTGAGAGCAATGGATCAACGATGGTGGGGAGCTAAGGTTTTTAGGTACCTATACTTGAAAAGCCTGGACACGCAGTGGTTAAGGAAGACTAGAAGGCTAACGATGCAATACGGAAAGAACAGTGGAGAATCCAAAACAGCCAAGGTAACGAAAAAAGGGGCAAGGCAGATTGAAACAAATAAATGGAGGGAAAAAATGGAAGCTAAAACGTCGTTAGAGATGTACAGGGCCGAGAAATCGAACATCAGAAAGGAAAATGTCTACGATAATTCACAGGGAAGCGCTTTGCTTTTTGAGGCTAGAGCAGGTTGCCTGCGAACTAAAAGCTTTGTGGGAAAGTATTCGCAAAATGATGGGGTATGCGTGGCCTGTGGAAAAGAAACAGAAACTATGCGGCACAGTGTTAGAATGTGAGGGTACTCATCCAAATCTACAGGAGGGAAATATTTGGCTTCCAGAAGCCCTAGGATTTAAGGGTATCACAGAGGAAGTTAACTTCAAGGCTGTCGAGAGGACGAAAAGAAGATTAGAATGCTGGTGGACGAAAAGCAGAGAGGGGAATATTGCCCAAGACAGTTACCACCTGTAACAGAAAAAAAAGTATTTTGTACCTAATAAGCTTTTTGTGCCTGCCCTAAGCAGCGCTAGTATTAAACCATGAGTGTAAAATATAGGTATATTAGTCCTTTTTGGTAAGATGACATGTCATCACCCCGATACAAAGGGGAAACCAATAGAAATCATCATCATCATTGGGAGGGAGAGGGAGGAAAGGGCGTTACATGGTAGGGGCTGCAGAAGGCTATGATCTTTAGCATCTGCAGCAAAACATTTGGGGGGTCATGTGGTCTACGCCTATGTGAAGTTTTTAAATTTTATTTTTAGTTCGCGCTTTTTTCATATTCTTCTTCTTTCATGCTCATCTCCCTCTCCTCCCCCCTCCTCTTCCGGCCGTAATAAAATCCTACGTACGCCGCTGCTTATTTGGGGAGTGGAGACCCGTTGTGACAGTATAGAGAATATGTCAACCTCCGGCTCGCAGACATGCTGGCCCACAAGCAAAAGGCGCTGCCAGGTGAGCCCGCTTGGGAAAATAACCCCGCATATTACGACGACAGCCGCAAATACGGCTTTAGGGGAGGTCCATGAACAGGAATCTACTCAGGTGATGGGCCGAGACAAGGAATAATTTTGGAAATCACTAAAAAGAGTGGGCATGAAAGAAAAGTAAGGAAATTTAAGTACAGGGATGGGGAATAAAGATGAATAAAAACGTTGAACAGTAAAAATGTGTATATAACGGGACAACAATTTATTTGAATTTGTCACTGGGGAACAAAGAAAGACGTTTCCCTAACAAGGTTAACGACCCGTTTCGAAAATAAGACAGGGAAGTGCGCGACAGTGAACATCCCCATGGCAAAAACCGATTGTAAATTAGGCGCCGACAGAGAAGGAACCAGGCGGTGAATGGGGAGGCCGCAGGTATCGTTTTTCCCGCGAGGAGACCCGTCGGTAGAAGAGGGAGAAGAGTCCATATTGGTCTCCCGGCTCTCCTCGTGGACAAAATCAGCCCAGGTCGGAAGGTGCTCTGCGAGCATAATACATGAGGCAAAAAAAAAAAAAAAAAAGGAAGCCGATGAGTTTGGCGGTCGAGACTGAGTGACACTGCCAATTAAGAGCACCCGGAGGGGCTCTGTGTGGGAATTACCGTGCATCAGTTACCGCAACACGTTGCGCTAACTCCGTGCAGATTTTGTTTAGCTCTGTCGCCGCCGTAAACTGTGCTATTGTCGCACACCAAGCAAGGTGTGCACGAGGCCAGCTTGTGGGACCAAATCAACTGGCAGGCTGAGCTGCAGCAACGGTAGGGATTAGCGCACCAAATTGGGGTAGATTGTATCCAGGCCCCTGTCGTTTCCCCATCAAATGTGGGCGCCAAATTTCACGCTTGGAGCTCTCAGAAAACCGCGCTTCTGACGGTCCATTTCGATTGCAGTGGCGGGGCAGAGATGAGAGCCCAAGTGGCCGAGAACTCGACGCTGAATGTACACCCCTTGTCAAAATTTTCTAGGCCAATCCTAAGCCTTGTCGACTACAAGGAATTCAAAAAATAAACTTTACCTTTAAACGTGACAAAAGTATTTTATGACAGTAAGAAAGAAAAGTGTTTCTGTAGGTTTCCGGCATGAAACATTTCGTCCTCGCCCGGGACGATAGCTTGTATATTGAGTTTTTTGCGGCCCGCCCACTTTCGGCTTGGCCTAGAAAGTTTTGACAGACTGTACGTAATGCACCTGTCTGCGAAATTCCTGGCTGCGTACGCGCCTGAGAAGAAATTCTAAAAATGGCGCTGATCGAAGCGAAGCGAAAGAAAAAAAATACCCTTGTGTGGGTCCTTTATGCGGTATAATTCTAATCCGAAGCCACAAGGCACGCACACCAGACCGTTTCGTTTATTCCCAAGTCCCAGCTTTTTTTTTAGTTTAGGTGAAACGGGAAATGCATGCAGTAACAACAGGGAGCTTTGAATCATTTTGAACCATGCATCGTTCAGTGTTTTATTTTTAATTTCATTTCTTGTTCTTTTCTAGCGCTGTTTCACACTCGGAATTTACGGAGAGATTTGAAAAAAAAAAACTTCATCTTGGTAGGATAGTTCGTTAAGAACTCGTAACTCTAACAGACGTCTCACATTCTCTGCATAAGGATTGTCATCTCTTACTTCGTTGCGTTTGTTTTTAGGATGATAACAATGTTCGAGGAATTTCGATTCAAGCGGTTCCGATAGTGTAAGCATTTCCAACGTCACGTAATTCGATTCGGGATAGTTCTGATAAATACGAGTCATGGCCGTTTTCTGTAACCATGATCATCTCGTATAAGCCCATGTATTGACCGCAGATGCTAATTCGAAATTGCTTACAAATCCACTGTGAAGTAAGCCTGACAAGTAAATGAAACTCGGCGTAACGTCTTAGCGGCCGATACGATTTTTTCAAAGCTGTCTACTTTATATGGAAAGGTACAGAGCATTCTCAAGGAAGCTGGCTTTGCCTCAAAGCGCACTGTGTCAACTACTGTTCTGTAGACGGAAGTACACGGATAAATCTTGGGATCCGAGTCGTGCGCAGTTTTACTGTAAAATAATATTTTGGTCTCGGATCACGTGAGCGCCGTTGTCAACTGATTTGCGTCAGTTGTTCGACAGTCTCATTGTTTTCATCCTTGTGGGCTGCCGCTCATTGACACACAAGCGCCCAAAAAGGGGAATAACTCCTCACCCCTCTTCTCTTCTTAAATGTTTTACCTTCTGTGGTACCTCTGTGGTACACCTCTGTGGTACCTTCTGCTATCATTCCTGCCTCGCTTCCCGGTGTTGTTGGATCTCTCTCCCTCGGTTATAACAGGCGCCAAACACAACAGCACAAACCGTATTATGTTACTTTGCGACGTTCGCCACTCCCCGCGTGATAAATCGTCCTGTTACGAATGTTCGACTGTTACGAAACGGCCTATGACGAAAGGCCATGTGACGGAAGAGCCGTATGCTCATGCAGGTCAGGGGTTTATGCTTTTTTCTTCAATGGGGGTGGGGGCGAAGGGATAGGGGAGCACTATCAATACGGAAGCACTATATGCTTCCAGAGTCAAAAAGGTCGGCGTGCGTCATTGTTGAACGTCCACAACGGATGATGAAAGAGTAAAATCACGCCATAAAAGCACTGACGTCAAATTTGTGAGGGAGGTTCGTGCTAACAAAGTAAACTAGTGGCTTAAAAAAACCTTGGTACATTTCGGTGTCTGGGTGAGAATCGAAGCTATAGGCGTCGGGGGATCGAGGCGAGCGCGCTGCCCCGATGCCACGCGGTGGCCTTTTTTGAAGTACCATCAGGATTGAAGTTTGGAGATGGGCTGCTTGTGCCGTGGAGAGTTGAGTGTGCTATTTTAAACATCCAGAGACAATCGAGCACGTATTTCATAACTGCTGGCCGGCAGTTTTCCTTGACCATGGACCTCTTCCAGAGTACTATGCGTAAATAGCTGCCACTAAACCGGTGTGGAATACGGTTTTTGTTTGTAGAAAAAGGAAAGGTGTCCCCTTTGATGTGGAGATGTTGGTGAGCCTTCACAGTATTTGGCGCTCGCGCATGAACTGTCTCCACAACGATATGGACGAGGCGGCCGGCGCAACAGTGTTTGCGCGGAAAGTTGCTAGGCTTCCGAGAAAGTGTATCCGAAAATACGTCGAAGGGCAGAAATAAGTTACGGTATTCTTTCTCAAGTGGCTCCCAAGGGTTGAACCTCTTTCCACATTTAAGAAATTCTAACGACAAAGCCGGCCCACGATCGAGTCCGTTGGCTGCGTAAGAACGATGCTATTTTGTAATTATTTTAGGTTGTGTTGCCGTACTATGTACCTAAGAAACAGGCTGACGCCACGGTGGCTGCACAGTTCTGGCTGACTAAAGGTGTGCCTGCAGTGACTGCGTCATTGGGCGCGCCCCATGGGGGAGGAGGTGCACGTGGCGGCACGCGAAGAGAGCGGTTGCGCCCCGGCCCCGGGGAACACCGACCCTGGGAAAGTAGTGGCGTGAAGTCTCCCCTGTCTGCTTGTCTAAGCAACTCACACGCCGCATTTAGTGCTGCTGCGTCGAATGACAGCCAGTCTGCACCGGCTAAGGCTAAGCGCGGTAGACCATGCAAGCAAGGCGAAGAATGCTGCCACGAAAGCGAAGAGACACAAACACGATGTAGCAGTATAGAATTCTTTTACAAGGTCGCCTCGGGGAGCCACAATGCTTTCGCCGTCAACGCACGGAGGCAGTGTTCCGGATACTTTTTTTTTTTTGTGCTGGAGATCTTTCTTTTACCTTTCTCACCTGGCTGCCGGAATGGCGGGATACAAGTCACGCGAGAGCAGATCGCTACTGGAAAATGGTCTATATCCCCCCCCCCCCCCCCCCTCAAGACAAATGGCAAAGAGTAACAAGGAAAAGCACGGGAGTTCATCTGACTGACTCAAAGGCTTGAGAGGAGGTTGGCCCGCGCTCTTGGCCGCTGTGGATTGGCTTTTAAGGTGCGAATGTCTCCATCACAGCAAGCATTTACGACCTGCCACTGCGCCGCGGGCGTTCCGGCGAAAGCGCACGAAGGCGTCTCCACATCTGACCTAGGGCAGAGCGGGGGAACAATTCAAGTCATGGCCATCTAACCCCCAAGACTGTTCACTGCAGCTACGCATATGCTTCCGGACGCTGCCTCCACCGCATACAACGAAATTTGCCTTCCGCGCGTTCATATTGAGATACGCTTCTAAATGTCTGGGCCGTCTGGGAGAACGTGCGCATCTAAGAATTCAACTGTAGTCAGTGGTTGCGGCCAAATTTTACCATTAAAATCAAAAAATTTTTCTGTGTCCGTAGAGTTACGTGAATATTTAAAATCGCGAAAATAAAGTGCTGCATAGTAGTTCGCTTACGCTGGCCAGCTTCGACTATCTCAATCGGCGCCATGTTTGGGGACTCATTGCGCGGGGAAGCCAGATTTACGGATGTTTCCACGGGTCTATTACTCGTTACTATAGCAGTGTCTCGAAATATTTCTGTTCGCTACGGTTTGCTTATTTCTTTTTGTGCTTTACGGTTCTTTTGTGCAACGCTGGTAGATGAATAAGCGAATTAACATGACAAAGCTGTCCGTCCTACTGCTGCTATTTGCTGGCGATAGTGGATGGAGCCCGACCAAGCGGGAGGTGACCGACAAACTGCTCGAGGGGGAAAAAGGAAATCGTAATGACGCAAAGGGCCCACTCCAAACGAGGCCCCCAAACTGGGGCTGGGGGAAGAGGGGGGTAGCCCCTTCTTTTACCATTTCCCCTCCGTGCCCGGTCTCGCGTCTGCGGGAAGCACGTGCACTAATAGCGGAAAGAGTAGCCGCGAAGGATTCATTTATTTGCCCCACCTATGTGCACACAGAGACTATTCGGCACTTGCTCGTTTTTTACTTCCATCCTTTATAACCGGGGGTATGACTGTTGTATTGCTCTGCTTATTGAAGAGAGCAAGAACACGCCTTTCTATTAAGCTTGAACGTGTCTGAGCCTGCTATAAATAGCTATTTTTCTGTTTCCGACGCACTGCGCCCTCTTGGCAAGCGCACCTGTCTTGATCAAGGGAGCGTGGACCTCAAAGAAATTTGGTGTTTGATTTCCCCCACGGAAACTTTGCTGAATTATTTCAACGGGTGCGCGTTGCAATCGACAGAAATCGACAGACGTGCGCACTAATCGCAGCTCTTCGTCATGATTGAAACCCCAATTACCCAATAATTAGTACCCTTCAGCAATCCAAGCGACCTGAAGCAGAAAGAAAAGCTTAAATGCAATTATATATATATATATATATATATATATATATATATATATATATATATATATATATATATATATATATATATATTTGGAAAATAAGGGGCTCGTTAGGAAATACAGAAAGAAATGCCGGCAGTCTACAATGCCAAAGGAGGCATAGGGGAATGGTTAGACTATTTTTTTTACCGTTAGTGACGTTACATTATTTTTTTATTAATTACGTGAGAAAGAAAGAAAAACACGCTCCCAGAGTTGGGACCGAACCCACGCCTTTCGATTAGATCTCGAATGCCCTACCATTTGCCTTACCAAAAAATAATGTAACGTCACTAACGGTAAAAAAAATAGTCTAACCATTCCCCTATGCTTCCTTTGGCGTTGTAGACTGCCGGCATTTCTTTCTGTGTATATATATATATATATATATATATATATATATATATATATATATATATATATATATATATATATATATATATATATATATATATATATATATATGCCTCTTCCGAAACTGGGAATTCGCACAGCCACAATGCACCTTATCGGAGAGGGCTTCTTAAATGCCAGCACATAGTAACAGCTGATCCTGTAAGTCTACCCAGTTGGCTGTTCCAAGCGCAGTCTAGATATGAGTGGCCACGTGAGGCAAGCACGCACGCTTGCGAGAACTGTAAGCGCTTGTCTTTGCGACTCACTCACCGGCACGCAATCTGGACGTGTGACCTGCACGGATGTGGGCCAGCAGTATTTGATTGAGCTCACTGTGTCCTATTGTTCGCGATCGGCAGACTTCGGCTGCCAGCTCTACCTAGTTCGTCACGCTTGCACGTAAGAACGAAACAAAACCTTATTTTCCCCGTGAATAATTAAATAAACTGCGATGGCTAAACCAATAAATGACGCACGGACTATAATGTTGACCCCTTTTGGCGAAGCGTATATGCGCTTGTTCAACGGGAGTCACTCAGCAGCGCAATCCTATAGAGGTGAATGTCGTTGCGTAAGGATAATGTGTGCCTTCTCACTGGAAACTTCATCAAATACCTGTGCTGCGCAAAAGTTTGAACTCAAAACAAACTAGACTTAATTACAAGCGCGCCGTAGATAGAAAATGCGACACTCGATAGGCAATGCGTTCGAAGGCCTTCGGAAGGCCTTTAAAACGGTCGTGTAGCACAGGTATAACACACCCGTACCAAAACAAATACCCAGTCTTTCAGAGCATTTTCACTTGTTTTCTGTCTTTTTTATTGTTATTATCCATGGAAACAATTTAGAGCGTTTAAAAAGAGGCGGCTCAGGTTTGTTGAGCCGCACGCAGCAGCATGGAGCCTCACCGTTACGCTTGTTTGCTTGCAGTGCGTAGAACCGAGCTACTGCTGATATTGAAAGGCCGGAGCATCACGCGGAGCAATTGCAGGAGCTACGCTGGCGAGCGGCACCCGGCAGATACTGCTGAAAAAGGCAGCCTTTTCTGCATATCGCAGAGATCGTTGCGCTTGAGCGGTTAGCTGCATAGTTTCTGGCGTAGGACGTTCCTCTGGGCCACCGCAAAAACGTGCGAGCTTTGAAAGCGATGCTCGTCGCCGAGCACACCACGGAAAGTTCCCTCTTAGTGCCTAACGGTGCGCAAGCTGGTATGCCCAACAAAGCGGATCAGTTTGATTCCGGGGTGCGTGACGCCGACTTGCTAGTTTCCCCGCTTGAGTTGATGATGTGTTTTGCTTGGCACGCAAGGCACCATAGACTCGCGTAAATGACGCACTTGCGCATCCGGAGTTCTGCCGAACAAGGTTCCCTTCGTGCGGCATTTCGTTCGCGCAATTTCCCGGTGAGCCAACGTTGACTCGAAACCACATCGCTTACCACAGAAGCGGCATGTGCGGAGAAAGCTACTGGAGCGACGTCGTGCTCGCGCTCAAAACATACGCGTGTTCGCTCAGGTGGCGTGCATGCATTTTCCGCACCGATGGCCTCCCTTTGAAATTTCTCCAAGGTGCGCCACCCTGTCAGTATTTTGCTACCAGTGTTGATTGCGCCAGCCCATCTCGACTCAAATTGATCTCAAGTCATAGCATCTGGAGGAAACCCGTGGCGTTGGGGAACCTCTCTCCCGATCTCTCTTTCCCTCACCCGCTCAGTCGGGGTGTGCTCAGCCTCATTTGTCAGTGATGGATTATTAAGCACTGCTGTGCAATAATTGGCTTTGCAAACGCGTTCGCACGTAGCGAGGGGTCTGCGGCGGGCCCTCTTTTCTTTTTCCTCCTCGCTGGTGTCCCTGGCAGGAGGTGAGAGGAATAGGGATGGCCTCCCCTGCCGCAGCATGTCCAGCGATCCTTTACCGCGCAGCTGGCATGGAGGAGAAGCAGCGCCGACTGGACACGCGCGCCCGGGCTTGAGTGCTGCGGCTGCACGCATTGCGCCGTCAGGAGTACTCCTGGCAACAGCCGCGACTACGATGGCGCTCATCCTGCCGTCTAGCTGACCATTTTTTCAGGAGGCATCAGCGGGAACGTTTTGTGTGTGTTTGTGTGTGTTTGGGAAGGGGGCCCTTGAGGATCTTGAATTGGTTCAGACGCCACGAGGGCCGCCATCGAGCATGTTCACGTGCCGTCCGCACAGTCTGCAAAGCGCCACGATTGGCGGTGTCCTGCTCCAGTTCGGGCAGCTCGAGAAGCCACTCTAGTAGTCCCCAGTGTAGACTTCATTGTAGACTTCTAGTACACGTTACCTGCAGAGTAAATTTCGCTCAGCTTGCCCCTTTCCCTCCACTGCCCTTACTCTCGACTTGTAGGCCAAAATTTGCGCAACGCATTTGTACTGCGGAGGAGATAAGGAAGCCCACGGGCGCATGCATACTCTTGGAACATATCAAAAGCTCCCCTGGCCAACCTGTGACAACCGGCAGCTGTGCCGCAACGAGCACGAAACGGGCGCGGTTCGTTGTTGCGCCCGTCGCGCTGGAGGAAGAGGCTTGCAAGTTATGTGGCACGTGGAACATCTTTTGTGTGTGTGCGCGCGTGTGTCCTGATTGTTGTGTTATTGAGCTGTTTCGTGTGAATAGAATATATCATGTATATAACAATGAACTATTTTTGTGTACGTAAATTATATCCCGTAATAAAAAATAGCCTACTGTGCACCCACGATGCTTGAGTATGTTGTATCATCGTGTGCACGTATAGTTGCTGTTTGTGTCATGAAATAATAAAAAAAAAAACAAGAAGTTACGACGTTTCTAAGTTTGCTGCCTTTTTGATATATGGCCGGACGCTGTGAACTTGCGTCCTCGAAACCGTTATCAGCAGTTTCAGCCATTGGATAACCGCTGTAGAATGACGGCCACTCCCAATGACTGCCACGTATACCGCTCCATTTATGCAGCAGCAGAATTCTATTTCGAGCCAGAATTTGTACGTGACCTTTTCGGCTGGTCCTCTTCCATTGGTCGTCGACCAACACTTTGACCACACACAAAAAAAAGTTGCAACTCTTGTTTAAATGCGCCTGCCACAAAACAAATTCAGGCTGTAATTGCAAATGTTTCCGCGCTGCCCATTTCAGCCTGGGTAGGAGGGTTGTCCATGCAGGGGAGCGGCCGTAGCTCATATTTGACCGCTGAGGTCATCGGGTCGAGTGTCTTATTTCTGGAGAGTAGTTATTTTACAGCTGAGTATTTACAACGCTGGGGAATTCTAGTGCGTTAATAAGTGTTTTCGAATACACGGCGGCCTGCGTGGTAGCAGTATCGTTGCGCTCCTAAACTCGCGTTGTGATAGAGGTAATTAATTAATATTTGCAAGTTTTTCCCAGAAATCTCTAGGAGAGCGGTAACCTTGACCTCGATTATTACCATTGGTAACGCGCTATAGCAGCTTCAAAACGAAGCACCGCTTCTTTCGCAGCCTCGCAGGGTCAGCAATGAACGGCCACGAGGCGCCCATTTATAAGCCACTTTCCTGAAACGAATGGCGGCATTCTTGCACGCTAGGATAAACTATAACGTGAAGTTTCACGGCACAAATGAAGTGATACCTGCGATGAGTCACGTTTAAAGAAAACAGAACGTATTCATTCCAGGGTCTCAAGGGAAGCGACGCGCAAAGATTCCAGCCGTGAGTAACTGTTTGTCACGTTTGAAATATGAGTCACTTGACTAGTAGGAGTTTTTTGCACGAGCCTCAGCTTACGTCGAGGCACGGACCAAGCGAAGGGGGACGCACGTGCAACTATATAAAACGCTCAGCCAGCCTATTGTAAGTCGAATTCACGCAGTTCACAGAGTTTCCGTCACTGGGCGGAGTAATTGGTTAGTTTGAAGCGCTGTGGTGCGGCTGACCTGCAGGGTTTCTATAGAAAGAACGCCTAGAGGTCTCCTTTACAGCTATACATACCGTAAAGCCATTTGAAAGGGTCGAAATGACAGCATACAACTTCGCTTCATTCTAGATATTGACATGCCGGAGGGACAGAGACGTCAATTTCGACTCAAACTGCGTTTAATTCAGCTAAATAATTCCGACCACGAAACGGTGGAGGAATCACTGTGACACCACTTCCCCCGTTGGTGTCAAGGATAGAAACCTGTGATTAGTGGCACCGGTAAAAGTCATTGGTCGTAACTAGAGCCACTACGCAACCTTAAGAGGATTGTTGGACTGAAAAACGAACTGATTGGGTATAAATGCATATTTTGCGCTCTCTTGTGGTGGTACAGCAATTAACAAATGGCTACAAAAATTTGCTTGAAATAAACAATAACGCAATGAGCAGTAGGGAACGTTCGCTCCCGCTGCTCTTGTAACAGCGCCACGATCTTCGCGCGGCTCGGAGACGGCGAAGCTGCGCTGCGCTGCCCGAAGCATTGGGCGCTCGGTTGGGGCCAATCGCCATTGATCTCTTATGCGAGAGCTTCGTCGTCCGAAGCAACCCTTGAGCCATTTTATAGGCTAGTTTCCATGCTGGGATTTAGGTTTTAATCTGCCCGATTTTTGTATCCTGCGGCACGTGCCCTTTGGCAGCATACTGAGTGCCCGAACTTGGTTGTTGCCCCGTTGGCGTTTTATAGTGGAAGGCTAGAAAAACTGCGCGCAAAAGACAAGAGCCTTCCTTATTGTCTTGTCTTTTGCGCGCAGTTTTTCTACCCTCAAAATGCAGTACCAACTAGCCCGACAACACCCTGTACTGAGTTTTATATTGAAGTGAAGGACTTAGTATATATAGGCTGGCGGAGCTACTCCCGTTATTCAACTCACTGGGAACAGCATCATGCCGTTGTCTTGGACACTGGTGTCAGTGGCTTGTCCCGGTGTTGACAGACAAATACATTCCCCAATCCGGTCATGTAGTCACTGTTATCCCGGGATGTATACGAGCGAATGTAAGCTATGTACGGGCAGGGCAGACCTACCCCATATTATTTGGGAATGACCGCCAGAAGAAGAATTCGTTAGGTGCCACTTCATTAATTAAGACCTAGGAGCAGTGGGAGACCGTTCCACGCAGCCCCGACCCGAACGTCTACATCCGGCTTGTCCGAATGGCCGAAGACGCGCCGCCGGAGCCCAAGGGGAAGGGGGGTAAGCGGTGGGTGGGGGGGCTCCGTCTCTTTTTCTTCAAGCCATTTTCGACAAATAATAATTTCTTTCTCTTTCTCTTCGAAAATGACCCGGGGGTCGTGACTCCTACCGGCCATTGTTTCGCCAAGCTGACGTGTGTGGGGCTGTGTTGGTTGTCGGAAACTAGAAGTTAGAGTTATTTATGGTGGGCTTTTGTTAGCTGGTTTCGCTGCAGGGCAGTATTCTTGAATTACTGAGCCACGTCGAACATCGTCTAACAAAAGCTTCTCTACGTTTTGGTGTGGTGGAGGACTACGAAAATTTCTTGCAAGCTTTTATGGTCAAGAATCAGCAGCAGCAGGGCCACAGACTGGTTTCGGAGATTGTTTGTTCGCTTGTCGATCTGACAAATTCCGCACAAGCCGTTTGTCTTGTTTCCAAAGCAACATTCTCGGCTAGGCTTTTGACGCTATATGTGACAGTACGTGCAGCAGCTGTACTCCAAAATGCATTGTAAGGATAAGAAACACATACAAAAGTTATAAAGAGCATCGTACGCAATACCACAAAATAAGACAAATGGTCAAAAAAATGCAACGAGAGAGAGAGAGAAAAAAATTTTTTTATTTCTCCAGCAGAGGCTGATGTGCGGGCCTCGCTCCGTGGAAGGCGTCCCTAGTCCGGGATGCCTTGACTTCGGCTGGCCGTCCGTGCTGGGTCACCAACTTAAGCTGAATATCCGGGTCCGGGCTGGCCAGGGAAGCCCTCCACTGCTCGAAGGTTGGGTTGGGAAGGGGGGGGGGGGGACAAGTCTGGAGTTCGTTGGCACTCCCATATGATGTGGTAGAGGGTGCCAGGCTGGGGACAGTAAGCGCAGAGGGAAGGTTGTTGGGTGGGGAAGATGAGGTGGAGGCGAGTGGGATGTGGGTAGGTATTTGGAGACGCCGCCAAGGCAACGAAAATGTGCACATGCATCTCCATCGTGGGGTCGACTTATTCAGGATCAATGCTCAACGTAAAAAAGTTTCCCCAAACTACATATTTTGAACGATTTGGTATACGGAGAAGGACAAATAAATACTATACACGAACATTTGCACTAATTGTGAGAAAGCAAACAAACAGGATGAATTCTTTGTTATAAATTGTAACACCGAATAGCAGTCCAGAAGATCTGGGATTCGTCATTCTAACTGTGTATACCCTAGCTTGTTGTAGTCGTAATTTTTAAGAAAATCTTTATGCCTAAAATAATATTGCATTTCCGTATTTGTGTATGCACGTAAGAATTGGTTAAGATTTGCTATTCATTCTAAAAGTATGCATGTGTTACAATGTTTCTACAAAGTTTCCAAAATAAGTTGTCTGTTGTCTGCAACGTATGTTGACGCGGAATCGCGACTCGACAAATTTTGAATGAGTGTTTTCTTAGTGCGGAATCATGAGCAAGCTTTCCAAATAATTTACGGATGTGATGGAATTATTCATCCTTTAACCAGGTTCATGGAGACCGACGCTGCTTGTTTACCTGCGTCAGAACGTTTACCTTCTGACAGAAATGACAGAACGTTTACCTTCTTTGTATTTTTATTTTTACCGGTCTTCTTTTTTACATTCCTTCACAGCAGCCATAGATTGGCATAAAAATGTGAAATAAACGTGTTCAACAGCCACAACCCTCTAGCTGGTTGTAGGAGCATCACAAAAACCTACAAGTTGGGTTTGCAAGACTATCCTCCCGTCCACCCGTCACTCACCAATGACCATGCAGGAGCGTAAAATGAGGCTCTTGCAACCCTTTTCTCCACTTACCTGACTATACGCCGTCAATCCCCCCATCTGCCCACACTGCAATGAGGCCTGTACCCGACACCACATGGTATGGGCTTACCAAGTAAATCCAGAACTTCCGACTCAACCTCCAACCCTCCCAAGGAGCGGTGGGATAAAGAACTGGCCAGCTCCAGCCGCGACACTCAGCTTCGCCTGCTGGAATGCGCGGTGAAGGCAACAAGCTCTAATGAGATTCTGAACTACGGCTCCTTTTTCTTAAGCTAATGGAGTAAAGTTTGCGGTCTCTCTCTATAGCACCGCTTTGGAATGCCTTTTCTGTATCAGCGGCAGTATTTTCGAGACCGGGGCAAGTTCCCGGACGCGATGGAGATTTAAAAGGCGGCTATTTCTGGGAGCTAATTAACTCTTTCTAAAATACTATTTTTCGTCCACACAACCAATCGTTACTTCACCGTATACCTTGAAAGTTATGTATATTTGTACCCTCTTCAGATACTTTCGAAACTGAGGATTTATTGCTGTCCTTACTTGCTATAGTTTGTCTATTACTTACTAAAATCAAAATACTTTCCTTGATCATTTCCTACAAGAACCGCAAAAGGAAATCAGAACACGGGATCATGAATTTGCGTAAATTTCTCGTTCCTTGGGGGCGCTGCCTCCTGTCGTGTGCTGTTACGATTCAGCGCGCCGCTACCCTGTTCGCGCTTGCTGCAAGTTTTGTTTAATGGACTCACTGAACCCGTGCTTTGCGGAAAGCCTGCCTTCCTCGAAAACATGTTGAGACAGGCCCCGCCAGTGATGACTCGAACCATGGCAGTTGCAAAATACAAAACAAACTGTTCGGCATGCAGAGACGTGCACCTGCGAAGCGGGCGCCGCAGCCGAGATCTCCTCTCTCCCCTTCTCTCAGGCTCAACGAGCGCCGCTGCTACGGGACCTCACGAACTCGGGGGGAAAAAATGCTCGTGTGCCTGTGCTATGTTCGGGCCGTGTGCAAAAGCACTAGGAGAATTGTTTTGGCCGTTAGCGCTTCGGGGATGAATACGCGGTGTCTCCGAGCGCAGAAGGCATTCTTTTGAAAGGCCGAGATCCCGCTGTCGCTTTGTTAGAGCCCTGCTGTAACCTCGCCCGGAAGGGCGCTGTTCCTGTGTCGTCGCTGATCATCTCTCGCTATGCAGTAAACCAGTTAAGTTTTGCCTTCGGCTTCTTGTCGTCATCACAAAGGCAGCAACGTTTTCTAGCCGCTCGACCACCACGCTACCACATGAGCCCGGTTCGAGGACGCCTTACCGAATGTAACAGTGCCTTCAGGACAGTCCCCCTATATTCAGGAATCACCTGTAGACCTTCAATAGCTGCTGCAAAACCCATCTGCTTCATTAATATTGGGTCCAAATACGTTGGAGAAACCTGTACATACCTGGATAAAAAAAGGAGGGAGGCATCAGGGCATCAGGGGGTGCGAATACTAAGATAAAGGAGGTGTACAGGCCTTGGCATGCTGGGCTCGATCCCACACTACGAGAATTCTGAAGCCTCTGCTTCAGAAGTCTTTTAGTTGGGTATTTCTTGTGAAGAAGTAATAATTTTTGGGGCAGTTAAAGTACTAAGTGCAATGCCGGAGGGACTATTTATTATGCGGGCCATACTTCAATAATAATTTATGCACGCTCCTAAAGACAAGTATGTAGGCACGAATCCGCAACCTGACGCGACTCTTAAAAGCGAGTCTGTAGGCGCGAATGCGCAACCTGTCGACCAAGGAAATCGAAACTGAGAAGGTTGTAAAAATGCTAAAGCATTTAATTAATACCATGCGTTCACGGCTTGCTGGGGTGCGAACACAGGCTGCGAAGATTGTTTCGCAAGTATTGGACGTTGTAGAGCCCCTTCTTGCGATAATTCTCTGTTTCAACGTACCTAATGGTCCATATCGGATCATGGGTGTCGATTTACAATGTTGCAATGCAACGATCGACGTACTCATATGACTTGAGTTGTGCTCTGAGCTTTGCATCATGTAAATCGTTTCACATTCGTCAGACGTTCCTGCTGGGCAATGGACTGAAACTGTGGAAACTCGTGACATTCACGCATGCCGTTGGATCCGCCATGGTCACCTCACATCTCTCCGCCTGCGCTGGCCAGAGTAGCTGGCCAGAGCACTTCCTCAGGACGACTACGTTTCGTGCCTCTTTCATTAAAGGTTGTTTCTCTCTCTATGCACGCTACCCGTTTTGCAGCCGAACACCTGTGCTTCCCGAAACGTGTACGAGCAAGCTTATTTGGGAAATAATCCAAGGCAAGGTGATATTACTAAGCGGGGCTATCACGTACCTTCTATGGCACCATTAAATAAAGAGATAATTTTGGGATGGGGAATGAGGTCAATGTATATGGGCCGTGGGCCTTCGCGCGTTGCCTTACACGAGTCCTTAAAGGGGCACTGACACAAAATTTTGAAGGCGAGATAACTTCGGAGATAGATTGGTGGGAACACATATACATCATCTGTAAAATATCAGCGGCGAACACAGCCTAGAACATATTTAAAATCAATTTTAAAGTGTGCGAAACGCGACCGAGCAGTCAGGAGATGACCACGCGCAATCGACATCCCGAGGATATTATGTAAATAAAGAACACCCAAACACGTCACGAGTTTGTGTTTGCCGCTTCCGCACTGCCGGCGTTTTTCGTCGGCTCACCCGGCTCGCCGCTCCAATCGGAGGGCCGGAGGGCGGAGCTTCTGCTCTCGAGAACGAACGACCCGATCGTTGGCGACGGAGGCGCCGTGATTTCGTCAGCTCATCGGGCAGCTGACCGCGACGAAAGTTCTACAGTGATTCCAGGCACTCTGTTTCTATTACTGTTTATTACCATTGGATGCGAAAACGCGCCGGAGGCACGAAAAGCCCACTGAGCTAGCCGCACGGTCGCTGTGCAGGCGGTGGCGTGCACGGCCACGAAGTGGCCCAGGCCGGCGCAGGTAGCTCGAGTGATAGCTTGTTACCGCTGCACGAAATTGTCCCCGGTCCCGACCATGGTGGCTTGCATGAGAAAGGAGTTAATGATGCGATGGCGGGTTGCATTAAAAATTGTCATCTGCACCGCTTACGAGAGCGGCACTCGAATATCCGCCGCAGTTCTAAGCCGAACACATCTGTAGGCGGACCTGTAGGCAGACCGGCCGGCTGCTCCCAGCGCGCGTCTTGCCACCCACCGTCTCGAGCGTCGCGCGTCGTTCTTTAGCCGCGGTGGCATTTGCACTCGCAGCGCCTGCGTCACATCCACGGTCGCTTTTAATTAAGCGCCTCACGAGATCAGTACGTGGGGGCATTCGCAGAAACTGCCGTCGATGCGGATTCGACAGTGCTACGGCGGCTCTGCTCTGTGATATCCCTCCGACGGTCACGTGGTCAGCTTTGTTCACACAAAATCCACAAAATCCATCGTTTCGCGGCACTCGCTGAAACCGAAACTGCGACTGGCCGTATTGAAAATGCCTCTAATTAAACAACCGTTGCACGCTGAAGCAAATGAGGTTTCTACAGGTTATAAGTAGGTCACTAGCTACTTATCGCAACAAAAAAAAAAACAAGATGCAAAATTTTTGTGTCAGTGCCCCTTTAAGTCATCATGCGGACGACGTACCGCCAAAAGGGATTGTAGGTGGGCCAGTTGGTACATGTCTGAGTATGAAACAGCGCGAGAAACACCGGAAGGCAGACAAGGGCACGCGAATGCAGAGTGCCGCTTTAAGTGGCCCCGCGACGCTTTTTTCAACTTTTTTTTTTTGAAATCCGAAATGCGTTCAGAACGTAGTCAACCAACACATCCAGTGCTTAGATTAGGGTGTCGCGAAGTACCTCAGCCAAAAATAACCACTCTATGATAATCAGATGACTTGCAACCCTGCTCAAAAGATTTTAAAGACGATAGTCTTTCTTGGGCTACTTGAACGCCCGGCCAAAGTGAAACAATTGCTGAACAAGACTTTTATATAGCCACAAATCTGGTTGCAGTGATCATACTTGTCAACATTGTTGGACAAAAACCAAACATTACGCAGATCTGCGGCATAGAATCAATACATAAGTGATATTTAGTGTTCCTTTATTTTAAAATACATAGATGCTCAATTTTTTGCGATAGCAAATGAAATACTACGTTCGCTGTATCACGCTGTCGCCCGCGCCGTGCACTATAGCTCCTGGCGGCATTTCAAGTTGCTCAAAAGTAATGAAAGATTCTAGTAGATGGCGCGTGGACCGCCCGTGGATAATTGTAAGGGCCTTAGCGTGGAGTAGGGTACCTGGATGCACACGCTCGCCCCCGCTGGGGAGCGCGGGGAGCGGCGGGGAGCGTGTGCATCCAGGCACCCTAGCATGGAGAAGGGCCTCATAGTGGAGCATTGGAGCGCGGTAAACTTGAATGGATTTACGGGACAGGGCCGCCAGACGACTATCGTTTTGAAACGCCTTTTTTTTTTATTTGCGAGAGATTGCCGTATACGGCACAAGAAAAAGTTTTAGGTACAACACTGCACCCGTTATGCGCAAAAATTCAAGAAGAGACCGGTGCTGGGGCCCCCATATCCGGCGCTTGAGAACTGGGGGTCTCCTATAGGATGGAGCCTTGTGCCTCGGAGGTGTTGCGTTCGGTCGTCTCTAAGACCTGGGCAAGTCCACAGCATGTGTTCAACGTCAGCTGCTAACTCAGGAAGCACACAGAAGGGGCAGATGTCCGCAAACGGCGCGTGATAGCGGGCAGAGCTCCGACGCGCGCCTCGTGCGGGCTCAGCACACTGCCCTCCCCGCACACTTTCGCCACATTTTCCTCCGCCGTTTTCTGCCTGCCTTCACTCGCTCCGTTACAAAGCCGACGCCGAGGCCGTTGCCGCCGCCAAACCACAGTAGCGGCCGCCAAAATGCTGGCGCACTAAAACCAACACTGCACTGTACACCTATAGTCCCATGGGGCAATCAACCGTCAGCGTCTTATTTATTCAACGGCGGCCGCTGCACTGCAAGGACAGGAGGTAAGCGCGTGCACGAGGATACCCTCACCCCACTAAAAAGTACTGATGATGATGATGGATGACTTTTAATGCTATTCCATTTGTATGAGCAGCGAGCGTGACATAGAGTTAATGAGCGTGAGAGCCTCCGCGTCCAAGCGGAGGGATTTGCGCCCGTTGATGACGATGACGTGTTGCTGGACGGTACGCGAGGGCTCGCTGCTTAATACCCGAGGACAACGCAGTGCCGACGCGTTTCTCACCCTAGTATCACTAAACAGAAGTTCTAGCTCAACATTTTCAGGGAGCACTCGTGGGAGGCATGCCCACTGGTGTTCAGGAAAGAGTGACGTGTGCGTTGCACACCGACCTATCGCTTTATCATAATCACACTACTACTACTACTACTATTACTACTACTGCTACTATAATATTGGTCCTTCTTTTAAGTCTCTTGCCGGCATTCCCATCGCATCGGAAGCATTCTTTTCAGAAAACCGACGAGTGCCAAGGACAAGTTACGACAGCTAACCGACGCGCAGTTCGTAACGTGGCAGGCGAGCTCCATCTGTGGGGTAAGCGATGTACGTTCTGTTGTATTTTTTCAGCTTTTACGGGTTTTCCACATTCTATATGTTACTTAAAAATAATGTTGCAACATTTCAAATGCATTTTCATGGGCTGATGCGAAAGTCGAACGTTCTTTGTAGCGGCCGACTTCTTCCCGTTGAGTCACAGGCGAATTCCTGACAAAAGCATTCCCGCAGTCCTAAAAAAATAAAAAAAAGAAGAGGAAAAGAGGAAAAAGGAAGAAAACCCGCATTGTTTCATTTTCATGTTGTGGTGTTTTTATTTCCTACGTATGTAAACAAACGCCTTTCTCGGCGTTCGCTGTGGTTTTTGCGGCACTACATATTTTAATTCGCACTCACTGAAACGTTATAAGCCAAGCTGATGACGAAGGTAAGCAAATTTGTGCTCTTCCCCTTATTTCCACTTTGACACGGACTGCCTCGAGCAGAGATTTCTCTCTGATATATGTAAGTAACAGTATGCCTTCGGAAGCAAAAAATTTCCCCGCATTTCCCCGAGGGGAAGAATGTGAAAGTGCGAATGCAGGAGTTGAATTTGCGCGGTTCGGTAGTGTTCGCGAAAGAGAGATCACACACACACACACAACTACAAAGAAAGAAAGATGCATTTATTCACAGACACCTATTTGTGTTGTCGTTGTACTTGATTGCTAGAGCGGATCTCAGCTTTGAAATTTCGTGTCAGTACTCCTTTAAGCGGGTGCATTAGCCCTTCTCACGCCCGATTCCTGGCCAATCCCCCACGTGGGTATGTGCCCTGTCAGCGTCCAGGCAGCGCGCGCCCATCTCCCCCCGTTGCCAAGGAAGACGAGGAGATTCCTGGCCAATCCCCCACGTGGGTATGTGCCATTTCAGCGGCCAGGCAGCGCGCGCCCATCTCCCCCCGTTGCCAAGGAAGACGAGGAGCGCGCGCACCCGCAGCTGTTGCTATGTGGACGGACGGCGGTCACCGGAATTCAGGGTCGCTTATAAAGTGCATTCGCACTTAAAAAAGCTTTATAGCAGCACCCTAGTCGTTAAGACATGATGATAATGATGGCCACAGATGGATTTCGCATACCCACTCACGGCGAATGATCTGGAAGCTTGACGTCTGGGCTAGTTGGTTCCACACGTTAAAATTACAGCGCAATAAAAACACACACAAGGACAAGTAAGATACATACGCAGCGCTGGAAGGCATTAGATCAACAACTACAACAAGAAAACAGATGCGACGGTTTTGAATAAAAAATAATGAAATGTATACAAATATTTAAACCGATAAAATATATCCCTGGATGGTAGAAAGAATTTCAAAGTCGCTTCACTAATGTGTATGCAAGTGGTGTAGCGCTCGAACGAGGAGAACGATCTTCTTTTTTCTTATTGTCGCTTTTTTTAAAAAAAAAAGCGAAGGTGTTTAGCAAATCGTTAGTGTAGAATCTCTTTGAAGGGGTCGCAGCCGCATCGTCATTGACCGCCATAGGCCTGGTGTGGGCAACCATTGTCTTGAAGGGACAGAGGTCAATCTCCCTGTGCTCTGGCATCATCGTCATGTCTAGGGGCGCACGAGCGCACGCATGGCTTCTTCGTCTTCCCTTCCCCCTGACGTTCCATTAAAAGACAGACCTTGATGGTCACTTCTCTCCCCCCTTGACGCTCGAGTCTCGTCCTTGGGGGTCGACGGATCCCACAGTTAGAGTTTGTTGTCCGCAGTGAAAAATACCAAGAAAATGTCCAGCCCACGTGAGCGCATGCCTCGCGGCGATCACGCGGCAGCTTAAAAAAAAAACAAGAAAATGCCGACTGCTCGTGTACTCGTGCCTCGCGGCGACCGCCCAGCGTCCCCGGCGCCCGTTTGTCAAGCCAAGCATATCCACTCAGAGAGATTGCCCAAGATTGGCACACACAAAAAAAACTCCAGCGCTCGCCGTTATCGTGGCAGCACTTGCTCGGAACGAGAAAGACACGTCATAGCGTCGTAGCGTAAGCCCCTCCAAAGTGATGTCCAATGATCATCGCTTCCAAGAAAATGAAGGAAGCTCGCACTGATAGCAACAAAGATAGAGTAAAGGTCGTTGCGGCAGTGAAGAAGAAGCAAATCGGCTGCAATCGTTGACTTAACCATCGTGATGGTCGTGTACAGCGCTCCCCTTATTTATTTATTTATTTATTTATTTATTTATTTATTTATTTATTTATTCATTTATTTATTCGTGGTGTTTGGCGGTACACAGCAACAGAAGAACGCCTACACTTTTTAGTTTGCATGATCACAACTTAAGCCGCCCCACCAGAAGTGGGTTAAAATTCTTGGCATCCCTGTCCCTGATGATGGCGGATGCAGTGTGTGGCTTGACCAAATCAAGAAAACATGGTATCAACAGCTTAACATAATCAAACGCATAAGCAATTGAGTAGGAGGGGTTACAACGGAGACACTCAAACTTTTGACCCAGGCTGTCCTTATACGAGCAAAGTGCAAAAGGGGCAGGATGCTTCGACTTCACTCAGGCTCAGTTGCAGCAGCTGGTGGTGTTGCATCGTGAGAGCCTTCGAGTCATCACTGGCCTTCCCAAACATGCCAAACTCGAGGAGCTATACAAATACGCCCAACTCCCACCTCTCACAGAAATCATTGGAACCAGTTAGGAAGGCCATGACTTCTGACGAGCATCCACTCTCGCCGGCCGGGCGCTACTTACGCTACTGCCGCATGTCACTGCGCACCACAACATCCCATCCCTTAGCCGACTTCATCGTCGTTAACCCACACCCACGGAGCTAGAAATACTTCTTTCTCCGTGCCCACACCCACTTCCAGTCACCGGTCCTACGCGCTTCGCCATATATACTAACGAACACAGACGCACGGCTCAAATGACCCAGCGGTTTCCGCATAGCGCTGTTTATACCGATGCCACCTGGAACTCAACCACGAGTACTGCCGGATTAGCGGCCATTCACTCGACATTTCATGCCACCTGTCAACAAGAATACTCAACAGCGCCTTCGTCTACCCACCTCCAACTCGAAGCGATATTATTCGCTGTCCGACAACTCGAAGTTTCTCACTCCCCTACTGTCGGGGGTTGCATCGCCTAATTGCTAAGACTGGCTTGCACTGTTTTTTTTTTCCTTTCCTTTAAGTAGAGGCCCGTACTGAGTGTCTACGGCCTAGAGGAGCCGAGGGGCACGACGCGCCGCAGATGGAAGCACTTATTCCAGTGCATTTTTTTGTATTTCTCGCGGGAGCCGCGGACACCGCTTAGCTTCAACTGATCTTTCGTCACGCAAAGGAAACTCGCTGTGTCCGGCGAAACCTGGAACGTAACACATACCTGGAAATCCTGAAGAATGCACATAAAAATATACAAAATGAACATGACTAACAATATCGTGCAACGCATATCGCATCGCCACACGTGTATGGTCCTTTATCTGATAATGCAAGGGAGGGCGGACTGGCGCATTTTTTACTTTCATTGCGTATACACACAATGCCTCAAGTACACACAATGCCCCTGTTAGCCTTTTGAAGGATACTTGGATACATGTTCGTCACTGGGTGACGCGTAGGACACAGGAAACGGCGGCAATGACCTGCCAAATGGACCCCAGCATTTGGCCACGCTCCAACACGCTGCTCTGAGAGCTTACAATCTGTCAAGGCGCCGCCCATGTCTGCCCTACATATAGTCCACAGGGCAGGGGTACTTTCTACACTACGCCTGTTTAACCAGCAACGAAGCTGTGGCGTTTTTTTTTCTTCTTTTTTTCGCAGGCTTTGGCGCTTTATAGGCCCACGCACAACAAGGCTCCACAAACGCGCCACTTTCTCAGGTGGTGAAAAAACAACCACACGCACCCAACACTTGCTCGCCAGTTGAAGTTCTTCGTCCTTGTTCATTTTTTTTGCGCAGCCAACATGAGTCGCACAAGCAAAAGTGAATGATACGTTGGTATACGTATCAGGAAATTAAAAGCGCCGCAGTAACATCGAACAAGAGCAAATAACACGACAGTTGAAAGTTGGCGTTTGCGCCCCATTATTTGATCTTGTCCCGTGTTAGTACGCTTTATTAAGTTTCCAGGTGATTCACAGTGCTATAGGACTGTGAAATCATGTGTAACTTCGTAACAGAAGTTATATTTCTGGGGTTTTCCCAGCTAAAATGTGTATAACTATAGGATCCCGTGTTTCTCTTCCGGAGGCGAAGATTTACTCGGCACCGCTTCTCCGCTCCTCCTCCTCACCGCTACCGATGCCTCTTTCACACGCTGCACAATCAGCGCGAAGAGGCGCGAAAACAACGGCCGCTACCGCAGAACGTGCAGCCGCCACCGTTGCCGCCTCAAGTTCCACCTCACCGAGTAGCTGCGAATCCCTCCCTGTTGAAGAGCAACTTGCACGCTTGGCACACCGACGTGAGTCAATAACGATAATACATAAATTCACTATAGCAAACCCCACCATAGCTGGCTTCCATCATCGCAGAGTGGAAAAGCTCGGATATTTTATTGCATTTTTGCGGCCGGTTTTAAGGCCTAGGAGGCTGAAGGGAAAACCATCATGGTTTGTTGATTTTGACGCAGTTACGAAATCCGCGCCAGATATGTATTTCGGCATAGGTACGAAACAATATGGAACGGAGATACGCAATAAAAATACGACAGTTGCCTAAATCAAAGCAACAAGAAAACGAACAAAAATTATGGCGATCAAAATAAAAAACGAACGCGATATTAAACAAAGAACGAAAAATAAAAGAACAACGAGAAAAACGAACGCATGTCATCCACAATGTACGCAGTCATTTAGTCCAAATTGTTTGTCTTACGTTTTGTGTTATCTTTTCAAAGCATTCTTCTTTGTTTTTCCTATTTATCTCTTGTGGTATTTTACTCACAAGGTTTAGCATAAGTGGCTCAATTGCCGCACGCAACATCCTTATTTGCTGCTAGTGGCGAAAGAATTGGGGGAGGGGAGGGCGTGAAATTTTTGGGTTCTAGGAGGGAGGAGAACAAACGCGGTCACAGATTCTGCCAAATGACGGCTACCGATAATCATTTTTCCGTTCCAAGGGATGCTTACGGCGCATCGACGGCTGCTCACCAGTCATGCTCGCCCCACAATGATAAGCCATTTTATAGTGCCTCCGCGGAAAAACAAATTAAAAAAATGGGAAGTAAGGGGGACTCATTTGATCCCATTCCTATTGGGCTTACCACTTCTTAACCTACGGGTTTTAAAAAAAACATCGTGTACCAATACGAAAAGGTTTACAAATATATAGACATGTTCCTAACGGCCTAGTTTGGTTCTTTCAGAAACATATCACTTTGTTGTTGCAATAAAACAACAAAATAAACAAAAGCACATTTTGGTTTATCTAGTTTTCACTAGATGGCGCTAGCCATCTCGCAAGTCCATAGAACAGGATGTGGCACGGTGGGGGGCCAACAAACAAGTGACGCCATGGAATGGGAGACTTCAACGGGCATATATCGATGGGTTCCAGGACTATAATGGTAACCTTATGGTCGGCCTGGCTGAGAAGCTCTCTCTCGAGATTAGCCAACCTGTGCGGCGACCGTGAAGGTGACTTTACGTGGTGTGCTGGCAACAGTTGTAGCTGCATTGACTACGGACTGATATCGTCTTCACTGGCAACACACATCAGACAAGTCCTCATTGATGAAGGTGGCCTCTTCAGCAATGTACTCAAGCTGTCAATCTCCTCATCACCCCACCAAAAACGTGTGCGACAGCCTCTAATACCTGCAAGGCGCTATCTGCCGCGTACATGCAGTGAAAAATCTCACAGCCAATGAATGCCTCCTTGCGTGGGAAGAGTATCTGCGCTGCAAATGACCAATGCAACAGCTTAATTGCTTAATTGTTCAATGCAAAATCGCAGAAAGGACCACAGGCAACTGGAGGAGATCACTACAGCAGGCCGCAACAGCACTCGGAAGTTTTGGACCTATGTTTCTTCACTCAACCGCAAACCAACATCGCCAACACTCCGAGATGAAATGACGGGTGGCGCGGTGCTTTATCTACGTCATCACGTCACAACACACCTTGATGAGAATGCTTGATACGACACCCAACCAAGGGGACGTCCAACACAGAGCCAGCCCTGTAGGAGGGCCGCCAAGTGAACAGGACTCGCACATGGTCGACTGCCAATGGCAGGTGTCACCGCGGGCCCTCAAACGGGCTCTTGCCCGCATCGGGGTTCACACAGCATGCAGACTCGATGGTATCCCTGCGGAACTGGTCAAGTGTCTGGGGGAAGTGGCGCAAGCACACCTTGAAGCAATCTTCACCGGCATAATCCAAGGCAACCCCATCCCAGAGACGTGGCTACTGGGAAAGGCGTCATTAATACCGAAGAAATGCGGTGACAGCAGCCTTCTCAGGGATCACAGGCCACTCACAGTCACCAGCGTGCTGTATAGGCTTTTTGCCCAAGTGCTTTATTTTCCTTCACGAGCCGTTGCACGAAAGGAATTCCTTTCACGGAATGGCTGCTCGATTTCCTCAACGGAACGCAGCAGTACACCATTGTCGACAACCGTAGCGTGATAACACGCTGCGCTAAAGAGCATTGGACCTTCTGGTATACATAGACGCGTGAGGGCAGGCGAAAAGGCGGTAGAAAGTTAATGTAAAACACGTGGAACAACAACAGTACCATTCACGACCTATGCGAACCAATGCGATGCCAGGACTCAAGGATCACGCAGCGGCGCTTCAGTTGACTAAGAAGAACAAGACAAGCAAAAACAAATTGCGCGCGCTGGGAGAGAGAAAACACTGCATTTGAGCTTTGCGCGGTTAGAAGGCTCTGGTGGCTGCCGGTTTATGCCGGCAGCGATGTCGGCGGCTCTGGTGACCAGGCAGGTTTGGATCTCCCGGTCTGAGCTCGCCAGTGCCTCCTCCCACTGCTCATTGGAGGAAATGGGGGAAAGGCTCTTTGATGCATACCCATAGGATGTTAGGAAGGGTCGCGAGGGCTCCGCATGCTTTGCAGTTTGGTGAGGGGTAAAGGGAAGGGTGGATGAGGTTGAGCATGGAGGAAAGAAAAGCTTTGGCTGGGTTCGGGAAGGTGTTCGCCGAGGAGTCGCCACGTGTGCTCTTGTGCGGGTGTGAGCAGCACGTTGGCTGACGGGAGTTTTCTGCGGGAGAGGCGGTAGTGCATGGTTATTTCTCGATATGACACCATTCTATCTCTGGCGGATCTGGCGCAATGGTAGGGGAACGTGCTTGCCCAATCTCGGATAGTAAGCCTTCAAACCATACTGTGGACGGCCTCGTTACCCTCCAGGCCAGCGTGCGCCGGAGCCCATACGAGTTCTACTGGGGATTGTGGTGGGTGCTGCTGGATAATTTTGTGGGCCTGGGGCGGTAATAGGCTGCGGGAAAATTTTAAATGGCCGTCTTAGAATCAGATATTATGGTTGTAGGGGTTGGTCATTGTACGAGCGCTAGGGGTCGCCTCTTCCGCAGTTGCAGCGTTTGAGGTGAGAAGAGTTAGGGAGTTAAGGGAGGGGGGGGGGGGGTCGTTGTTTATTGCTATTGCGAATGCAGCACGATGTCTATATTCCGCCGCGTCCACATAGATCGTTTCTACTTTGGTTGGAAATCGTTGCTGTAGGGCCTTCGCCCTCTGCTCTCTACGTCTGACGTGGTATACAGGATGTATATTTCTGGGGATTGATTTATTGGCAGTCAGCTTTTTGTGAATTTCAGGGGGTGGGGGAACAACCTGTCTTCTGTATTATGGGTCTGGTTTATTTTAAGTCGTTTGAGAATGTGGTTTACAGCTTGGGTTTTGGATAAACGAGCTATTTGATTAGATATGTGAGCTTCTATAAGCTCTTCGGCCGTGCTGTGTACCCCTAAGCTCTCGAATTTGGCAGTGGAAGTGCTTAGAGGGAGCTGAAGCGCCCATTAGCGGCGGCGTGAGCAGATCGTACAGAATATAGCCGGCATCTCAAGCGCCGTGCGCGTGAACACCACAATTACTTCGGAAGCATTATTTGGTTTGTGTACTGAATGAACCTGCAGTGGGCAAGGTGCGGGCGCACCTGTCGCTCCTCGTATCTTGAAGAATACTTCCCGGGTCAGCAGGCTGTCGCTTCCTGCCTGATGTCGCGTCCCTGTCGGTTCCAACAGCAGCTTGTCGGCCAACGTTTCAAGGCTTCCAGTGACGTTCGTGAAAGTTTGTACGAGGTACTGAACATCATAGATGGCAGTAAAGTAAATCGTCATCACCTCGATGAACTCGGACTTTTCTGCCGGCAGTGGCTGGTTTGTCAGCAACTTGAAAAGGTACGCCATGTCGTAGGCTCCGTGAAAGCAGATTAATTTCACGTCATCCGAAAGGACCACACCAGACACCGTCACCGTGAAGAGCTGTGCAAACTTGACCGGGTCGATGCCCTCTTTTTCGTGCCTGTCGAACTGAATGCCAGAGTTGATGAGAAGGTCGATAGAGTTCTGGGCATACATGTCCTCCGTTAGGCTGAACTTGAAATTGAACTGCCAGGTCCAGTAGTTTGGGGGCTTTGCCGGCTTCGTCCATGAAGGTGAAACCTATCTGGATGATCTTGAGCATGTGCACATCGGATCGGAGGCTCTGGTAGTGGTAGTCTACTCGGCTGTGGAAGTCGCCTATGACGTTAAACGCCACACCGGGAAACTCCGTGCCCATGGCGACAAGTTTGTACCGCTGGACGACACGGTCGATTTTGAGGGCCCAGGTTGAGGGCCCAGACATCACGTATACTGCATGTCTCATTCGTAACTCCGAGGACGCTGCTGCCGGCCCCGACGAAGCTAGTAGCGTTGATGCCTGCGGCATTCGGACGAGGCATGGCCATGCGTGCAATCTCGAAGTCAGGACTCCACTGTCTGTGGCACAACAAGAGCCGTAGAAGCTGGCACACGGATTGCGTGTGCTTCTTCCAGTGCGCCCAAAACTTGCGACCTGGGAGATGGGCAGCCCTTGTTCAGGTCGCGGTGACGCTGATAACCAATGAAACAGCCCTTACCGAACTCCAGGAGACTTGGCCGACACGTAGTGGACGTCGAGGCTCTCACCAGAAGTCAGGGTACTTGCTCATGCAGTTAACTGCGTTAGAACAAACAAGCTCACGGATTCGGTAAGGCAAAAGGAACGCGCGTTTCCAAGAGGCCAAACAACGCAACGAGCGCGGTGGACGCCGGTGTGAACCAGGGTTGACACGGGTGAGTTGTGAGTGGCACCCGTCCCGTCTTTTCCCTGTCTTTGTCCCAACTGCGCTAAACATTCCTCCATATTCTGATGTGTCGTCTATTACGTCGTATGGAAGAGGAAATTTGCCCGTAAACGACACTGTGTCTCACCCCAGAGTAAATGCATTTCACCACCACCACCATCTTTATCTCAGGGTTCCAACAGAGGACTCACTTGTCCCGCGAGACGCAACGTCGCGGAGGACCGAAGATCGGCGTTTTAATAACTTGTTGTGGCTGTTGGTGGACCTGACCAGGCTGCAACAGCGAGGATTTCCGGCTCCGTGACAGGGCCTGACGGTTAAGAAGGCGGATGACCGGTGAACAAAGTGGTCGCAGGGAGCATGTATCCGACGCTCAGAGCACTCGGTGACCAAAGTTTATCAGGTTCACCGAGGGCCCAGTTAAACGAAGATAATGATTGAGGAGACGAACCGGCATGTTTTCCAAAAGATGATATGCCACTGCTTGCACGAATGACACAAACACTGGGTATGTGTCATTTGTCGAGGATGAGCTTCATCATCTAATTCTTCCTACTTGGTGCTGGTATCAGATGGGGGATGCTAAGGGTGGAAACTGGTGTTCGGCGACAGCGCTTCAGTGGCCTGAACCATGTGGAGATGCTTTCCCTTTTGTCGACCCTTCCACTGGCCCAAGGAGACGGACGATGCTCTAGAAGTCAGCGCCAGCGTCCCTCGGCCGGTGAAGAGCGAGCCCGAGGAAAGTGGCGGCCCCTTCGTGCTGACTCAGTTCTCGAGCGACGTGGAGCGTCGGAAGGTTGAGTTCGTACCTCCCGTGCCAGCGCTATCGCACTGCTCGCTGTGTGGGATGGTGCCTCCCCGTCTGTACACGAGCGAATCGTGCCACCACGCACTCTGCTCGCGCTGCCTGGACAGCGCGCAGCCTCACTGCCCGTTCGACGGCTCGGCCTGGAAACCTGCGGGGACCGATACTGATACGTTAGATCTCGTCTCCAAAGCATCGGCTTTCTGCTGGAACAGAAGCACGGGTTGCAGCTACGTGGGCTGCTTGCTGGACATGCCATGCCACTGCCAGAAGTGCCCGTACTACGTCACTCGCTGCGGGTTCTGCGACGAGGAAGTGCGAATGAAGGACTTGATAACTCATGCCAGACTTTTCTGCAACGCCGCAGGAGGACACGCTGCGGAATGACGGCGCGCGGCACGCAAAAGCCAGGGTGCAGTCGCTTCCACGGATTCATCTCGATCATGCAGCTTGGCATCACTGACACTATCTCGAGAGGCCGACTTCATGTGGACTATTGGGCCTTATTCCAAGATTCGTCGAGTCGGTAATTTTTTCAGCAGCGAGACGTTCCTCACTAAGGCGTGTCACATGGTGGGCTCCATCGATGCGTGCACACCCTATAACTCAAGGCAGCAGTTAAATACTTGCCTGGGCATAAAGGTGAAGGCCGGAGTGGAAAATACTCGCGGGACGGCCTCTTTATTTCTCCTGAAGGATGATCAATTTGTACATATCAATGAGATGACACGTTCTGCCAAAGCTGTGCACACGACTTTGAATAATAATGTTGAATAATACTTTTCACTCATCCACTGTCATTTATCTTACTGCATTGATTTATGGGTTGGGCTTACACTATACATAACTTGAACCTTTACGAAAATTACAGAAGCGCTCACTAAGAATAAGAGCACACACTATCCATGATCATTCCAGCGCACCTTTGTTTTGCAAGCTTCAAATCTTATCCATGGGCAGTTTACGCCAACAGAAAACAGCCATTGCCATTAATCATAAGGTATAACTTCCCGTTCATTCATCTATTCAAGTCAAGACAAGGGATCTTTATTTCATGAATGAGTACAGCAACATCGTTAAAAAGAATTGTTGCAGTACAGAGGAGGTCCCGAAGTTAGAAACTGTCGGCGGACCTCCGCCCATAAATACCTGATGCTTATGTGCTCCTCGTCCTGCCCCTACAGAAATTATGTTGCTGGTAACTTCAACTTACCCCCTGGGGAACGACGACTACAGTTCATGCATGTACCAAAATATGAAACAGTTTCCCCCAGGACATAAAATAGACTCATAACTTCCCACACAAAATAAAAAAGCCTTCTTGCCCCGCTTAATGAATCTTCGTGACCGGCAGACACTCCTGAAATAGTAACTGTAATCCGTAATTTCTTCTCTTCCAATAGCACCAAGTCCTGCGAAAGTTTACTGCGTAGTTGTTATTCTTCGTTGCGTTTCTTTTTGTTTGTGTCTAAAAATTGCATATCTCTGTTATTTTACGCATGTTTGAGTGCGTGAATATATATGATTGTATAATGCTCTAATCATCTTTTCTGTGTTCGCAATGTTTTCGCAGCGTGTGTTCTGTAACTTGTACACATTGGACCCTATGCTAGTCCTTGGCATACAGGTCCAAGCAGATTTTTCACATTTCATGACTGAAATAGGAATAAAGTGAAATGAAATTAATATTCCAGCGTGTGCTTTGAAATCCGTGTCCAAACTTGACAAAGAAAGTTTTGAAAGAGACTTGGTGTCCAATGACGCCTTTGTATCGAATTTACCGGGTAGCGTGATGCCTCGGGTTCGGTCCCTCAAGCGCGCCCTTAAGCTCACGTCTTCCCAAGATTAAGTCAGCGCAATTTATTTTTCTGTTTGCCTACTAGTGATCAATAAAAACGAATTCACATTTGGGTCAAAGAAGTGATCATTCGAATACCGCGCGCTTTCGTTGGACTACAGAGCAAGCTCGGAGTTTGGCCCATACAATTTAACATTTGCGCTAGCATTGCTATGTGGTTGCTCAATAGTTTATTGTCCTTTTTCCGACCGCACGCCTTCAACACACGGACGCACATCAACCAACACTCACAACGCGCGTTCCTTCGCGGTTGGTCGGTTGCTACCCGCCTGACCCGCCGTCGCTACCCGCAGCGCCATCGCACGGAGGCGATGATGTGCTGGGTCAACGCCAAGCAGTCAGCGTAGTCTGAGTGAAAGCGTAACGATCTGTGGTACTGTCAATACCATTTTTTTTTTCTTACGCGCTTATTGTGTGCGCGGTAACAGCATCTCTAATACAACGCCTTCGTGGGCCTATTTGCCACAAAGTTGAAATCTTAGCAGCCTGTCGCAGAGCTGCTGAGCGCCGTCGGGAGCAATGTTTCTTTGAATGTCCAGACCCAGCTGATTTCTCTCTCACTTCAGAGGGAAAAGCCAACTGAGAAAACTACATTCTCCAATGCGTCGCCAGCATGGGCTTCTGTCTACAATTGCGGCTGCTCTTATGGAAGAACTACACGCTCAAGAAAAGGAAGCCTGTGAGTAAATATACCTCCCCAGCCCGCACATTTATTTGCTTGTTATGCCTGCCCGCCAGCGTTCCGAGATGGGGGAACGCGCTTGGTTGTTGCTGCTGATGCGCGTTGGCTTCGCATCACGAGTCTTTCCCAACAGCGCTGTTTTTTTTTTTTTCTTCTTCTATTTGGGCGAGAATGCTAGAAACGTCAGCTGAGGATGCTCTCCGCGCGTTCTTTTTTGAGGCGTCCGTACATTCAAGTCATGATTTAAACTCGTCTCTTCGGATTTTCTTCGCCACTCATATATCCACATTATTGTGTTGACATGCTCACAGTGTAGTCTGACTGTCATTTACGACACAGGTGCGCTGAAGCTCATTCTTTCGATCTCCTGTTTTCCGCAGCTAAAGGCAGATTCGCGCAATAGCAACGGGTGACAACCGATATCTGGAGTCCTGATAGCGGTCTTGAACTTTCGCTGAAGGCCTGTGCTTATTTTGTACGGATCCTCTGTCACTATTTGTGATAACGGAAACAAACGCGCATGAAAAATGGAGCGCGTTGAGCATGGACAATGGAGCGTAACAAACAAATCGAAAGTGCAAACAATTTGGCTTTTTTTGTTACGTTCTATTGTTTTGTACAACTTAAGTAAGCGGTTATTTTGTTCGTTAATCTTCTCCTTTTTGTGCATTTTATGAAAAAACAAGAGGCAATGGCTACCTGCTGGGATTTATTTATTTGCTCAAGCACGTCAGATCTCCCATACTGCACTGGCGTACGGGCTTGTTTTATAGTAGTAGTGTTGGCATGACGGTGTCACCTGAAAGTACCTCCGTAGCCTACCGTCTGGGGCCTCGGAACATATTCTAAGTCAAATACATGACCTCTGGGAGCATGGACATGTTCTGGAACACCTAAAACGCGCCCTCATTTTCCCCATCGCCAAGCCAAACTTCCAGTGAAATCAAGAACCTTCGGCCACGCCGTCATTTGCAAATGATCGGCAATAGTCTCACCTAGTATTTAGAATAGGTCCAACCGTATTTCCAATATGATCAAGCAGGGTTCCTCTCCAGTGATGGCACAGATGATAGCCTCTGACTTCTGCGCAGCGTTATTAACCGTCCCCATTACCATACGCAGCATGCCTGATTTTCTCATGGTTTTTGACCTCTCGGAGGACTTTGACTACGTTAGCCAGCTGTTCGTCCTAGAGGTACTGGTGCTATCAAGATACAATCAGATACGAACATCGCAGTGCGTGGATTTCAGTACATGCTGCACATCCAAGCGACTGTTCACGTGTGCACAGTAGGAATAAGTTACGAGAGTTTGCATCCAACCTTGGTATGGAAAGGCCATCGTTTAGCTTGTGAGCATTTTGATTTGGGCTGCCGCCACATTTGGCGCCTGTTCACGCTACTGTTATCTCTCTTTTCTGCCAAGGCCAGACAAGTGAGCAGCGTCGCTTGCGGAGGCAAACTTGTGAACCTTCCAGGATACTTCTTTTTGCGGGGCTCTCGGTAATGTGACGTGTGCTGCTTTACCCCTACACAGTGACGAAATTAGATGATGACAGCGTGAACGGGTACTAAACACGATGGTGGCCCAAATCAAAATTCGCTCAAGCTAAATGATGGTCTTTCCATACCAAGTTGGACGCGAACTCTTGTTACTTATTCCTACAGGGCATACGCAGCCCATCGCCAGGATGCGCAGCATACTCTGAAACCCACACACTCCGTGTTTTGAATGCACCTTGTTAGTACATGGTGCCCCACATGCAAAATTGGATCCGGGCTGTTCTACAAAGTCAGCTTGTACACCTTCATGGATGACACCCTAGATAGGCACCCGCAGCATACTACCTCGACTGTGGGGTGACCCAAGGTTCTATTGTGGGCCCTCTACTATTCAACCTGGCATTGACCAGAGTATGGTGACACTTGATAATTGCTGCTGCCTCCTGCCTTACCATATACGCATGCAGATGATGTCACTGTCTGGACAAATATGCAGCTGATTTTTATTCTTTAGAAGACCAGATTGTTGAGCTACAAGCTGCACCTAAAAAGCCCATCTCCTGACAGTATGAGGCTGTAAGCCATCCAACTCAACCCCCAAAAGTCAAGCCAACGTTTCAAGTCAACAATATGTCAATTGCGACGTATATGCTGCCACTTAGCCCATTACCTTCCTAGGCCTACCAATTCAAACAAGAAATATTCCTGACATGTGGCTCAAAAGGTTAAGACTGTCTAAAGCCATCATGACTGTGGCCAGGGCCATGACTGTGTGCACTTTCATGTGTGGTGCAGCAGCCTATGACCCCAACAAGACCCATACCAAAGCTCTTCACGTGCTTTATCACATGGCCCTCCAGACAGTCACAGTAAACCAGAGTAGGCTGTACCTCTTTGCCTTAGCCTCGTTGGGCTCGAGAACACCCCCTGTACCTTGTGACCACCAGGTTAATATAGCACCCTGCCAGGAACCAACACTTGACACCTCTACGCACAGCAATTCAACAGACCATACTAATATATTGCTCTGTATACAACTGTATCCAACGTCTCCAAACGGTTCACATTTTGAGTGTGAAATCGACATATTTACAGATGTAAGCCTGAACTGTCATGGTGTGGGCCTTGCTTAGACATGCCCTGAGGACCACAGACTCTCAGGGTACTCTACACTGCACTTGGCATTCAAGTCTCAAGCCTCTACTTGAACTCGTATGCCATCAACCATACAGTGACATTTATCACCTACTGTTATGACCCACCTCAACCACCTTTCATATGCATACTTGTAGACTCCTATGAACCCCCTGCAGCCTTAAGATCTCACAATTCAACCCATCCTATTGTCCATGAAATAGTTTATCAAGTACAGCTCGTGCAATGGAACAAGACAAACATCCGTGTCGGTTGGATTCCTGGCCACAAACCCTGTTCCTCAGGCAATTAGGGGCCCCATGAGGTCGCACAGGAGAGTACTCCTTCACAACCTCCGCTGGTGCCTGAGGTGGAGCCAATGTGGTCCCCCATGCCCTCCTCAGCTATGTGCATTCAGCAGTGCAAAAAGGATTGATGCTTCCGCCTAAAAGAAAAAACTAGCTGGCTAAGGCACCTTCCACTTCTTCACTATCCAAGCGAAATATTTTGGTAATATACTCTTTGCATATGCAGCCTATACGCCAGAAGTCCATCGCGAAGGGTTCACCCAATAACTGTCACCATGATGTCCTTCTTGTGATATCAACATTATGTCTGACCTTGCACACCTGGTTTGGTCGTGCCTAGCCCTTGCAAGGCATGGCACATTCACACCCCCCAATTACACTTCGATCCACAGACTGACACAATTGTTATTTCAAACTCCACTTAAAAGCGGTCTAGCACAAGCTGTTTGGGTGGGGCCTTCACTAAATATTGCCGTAATGAGCCACCACCACATGATCCCCAAATTTCGAGCACTTCTGCCAGTCACATTGGAGATGCCAGGAGCTTGTACATTCATTTTCATTCAATGAAGTGAGCCCTTAGAAGCTCCCTGTTTTTTTTTTATCTCTCTCCCCTCCACCACCATCCTCTACCCCAGTGGTCCTTTTTTCAATAAAAAGTTGTGTTACTACATTGAACACATGTAAAATGCAGATAGTATAATAAAGATGAAAAAGAAAAAGCAAATACGAGGCAATGCCAACAATAATCACACCAGCTTCATGCTCAGGCTTAAGAATTTAACTTTCAAAAAATAAATACAGACATGCAACATATAACCATTCATTGTGTTCCTCATTCCAGCAGGTATTGTTTAATTCTAAGTGCCGCGTTAGGGACTCCAATTACTGTGGTTGAAGAAAGCTGGTTTAAAAACAGATGAGCCTAACCTTGATGAGAGAAATGTTGGAAATCTTAGGTAGAGGCTTAATAATCACAATTTCAATTATAATCATCAGCCTATCTACCCCTGTCACACGGCAGATTTAATGACATTTAAAGCAAATGTCATTCACTCTAAATGTCATTAATGGCGCTACATGAGAATACCGAATGACGTTTGAGGCGAATGACATATAGCGGCTGAGGTCCCGGACCTCAGTTAGTGGCCAAATGAGTAGCCTTTACAGCAGTGGTGTGTCACTAGACAAGAAAATTCAGGAATAAACCAAAGAATACTGTTTCTAAAAACTGTCAGTGAACTTGTATTTTCCTCTTCGTGTTGTTGTTCAAATAAAGACAAACGAGTACTAACACAAAATAAAATCTCGTCCCCAGTGCACGCACTACCCTAATATGGATTTTTTTGCGGACTTGCCTCGGCTTGAGATGTCTACTGATGTCACCTAAACCGGTGATTTTCTTATTTTTATTTAAAAAAATAATCTCTTGTTATTTAAAAAAAAATATGTGTGAAAACGTTCTAGATGCGCTTGAAATATAATCTTGCGGTTTTGCGAGCTCGCTAATCGTCACCACTATCACAATCAAATGACATTTGTTTCGCCGTGTAGACCTGCACGGTCGAACCGAATGTCATTAACAGCTAATGTCGTTCACTTTGAATAACATTAGATTTGCCGTGTGACGGGGGTATAAGTCCGCTGCAGAATGACGGCCTCTCCCATGGACTTCCAACCGCTCCTGTTCTACGCTGCCCAAGTCCATTTTTCACCACGACTTTTCTAAATTCATGACTCCATCGAGTTAATGATCTTCCCTAACTTCTCTCTTGGTAGCCACTCTCTAACCTTGGTGGTCCACTGGTTGCCATTTCGTTGCATTACATGCCCAGCCCAAGTCCAGTTCCTTCTTTAATTTGAATTATAATATCTTTTGCCCGAGTTTGCTCCCCTATCCAAGATGCTCGTTTCCTGTCCCTAAACATTACTGCTATCATCCTTTGTTCCATGGCACAGTTTTTTTCCTGGTGCTTAGTAAGGCTCCAAGTTTCTGCCTCATTTGTCACCACAGGCAACCTGCATAGGTTGTATACCATTATCATTTGTGATACAAGTGCCTACCATTCATTCTTTCAGAGTGCTTGCCTAGTGCATTCCTGCTTATGCCTATTCTGCACCGAATTTCCTTCTCGTGGTTGGCATTAGCACTGACAACCTGTACACGGTAGCTATATCCATCTCCTTGCTCTTAGCATTTCATTACCTGAGCTGAAGAGAGTGCTACCAGTATGTTTACTTTAGATTTGTTCCTTTAGATTTGTTCCTATTTATCTTAAACCCTACAGCAAAACTTTCTGAATGCAGGTACTGAAGCATTTGTGTGTGTTCTCCAGGCTCACTGAATAAAACTGTCAAACTATGTCATCCACAAATCTCAAGTGGCTCAAATATTCTCCGTTTGCTTGCAACCCTGACTTTTCCAGTCAAGCTCCCACAATAGCGCTTCCAGCCAGGATGTAAACAATGTAAACAACAATAAACAAATGTCACATTTGTGGAAAGCACACATTCGCTTTAATATCTGTTCGCACATCGCTTGCGTCAACTGCTTTTTTATTGTTCCGCCTATAGTGTGTAAAATAAATAAATGTTTGTGCCTGGCGTTTCCTTTACCATGTGGCCATTTTGTTGTGCAGCTGGTGCTTCTGTTCGAGCTAGTCATCCCGCTAGTCCTGTTCTTCATCTTGATTGGCATACGGAAAAAGCAACCAGCCTACCCTGTGGGCTCTTGTAAGTAGCATTTCGTCCTCGTCCACATGCCACTGTGGCGGTGGTGCATCACTTTTGCTGAGCGATTTCACAGCAAGAAATGCAGCACTTCACAGTCTTTGCACCCAGTTTAATGCAATCCCAGCTTATTTGCATTTGTTTTCATGACTGAAAAGGAAAATGATGTAAACAGGTACCAATACTTGACTGTTTGCCAGCTTGATGAGATCCTTAGTCCTCTTATCAGCAGTCACTGACCTGCACAATGTAATCTAGACAACAGCAGCCCAGACAGCGTGTAAAAAGGCAAAAGAACAAAAAGAGCAGGGTGTAGGAGTTATCTTTACTTTTAGTGAGCATAATAGAGCTGACAACTTATGGATGCGTGAGTGACAAATTTCATTGCCTTGCAAATAACAGACTGGAGCTGCAATTTGTTTTTTACCAGAGCGCATTGCAGTAACGAGCTGCACAGATATTCATTGGGCCTCTTGTCGGGGTATGTTTTTAGAATTAATGAAAGAATAATTGAACGAGTGAATGAACTGATGAATTTCTTCAGGAAGGAGAGGACCTATGCCTGTGTAAGGGGGAGGGATAAAAAGGAGGTAAATACCGTATTTGCACGATTCTAACGCGCCCCTGATTGTAACGCGTAATATAATTCCATACCTGGAAACCACAAAAATAACTTGGCGCTGATTCTACCATGTACATGAAATAAGGCTATTAACAGACACCACAAAATTGTGCAAAACATTTAATTGAACATAAATCTGCAGACGCTGTGGGCAGCTAAAGCCCTTTTGTGATGCTTTGCTCTTAAAAGTTTTCGCCAATCGCGAACACACAACTCCAGAATGCCTTATGCACGGGATGTTTCTCGGTTTCTTTCCGTTCCGCCGATATTATTACTTTGCGTTTCAACAAAGCCTCCATCATTCATTGAGCCGCTTTGTTTTGGTTTTGAGTGGGCAGTTTGTTTCTAGGTTTTTGAGTTTTGAGTCTGATTGCAACACGCAGGTATTTTTGAATGCGTATTTTCATTTTGAAAAATGTGCATTAGAATCGTGCAAATGCGGTGACATTCGGTACAGCGCATTCTTGAATGTGTAGGTTGGGTTTAGAATTATAATTTTAATGAAGTGGCCGAAAGAGGTCAGCACAACAGTGATTTAGAAGAATAAAAAGGTTAAAAAAAAAGTGCTCACAGCTTTTTTTTTTTCTTGGTCACTTTTTATCCAGGTCATTTGGGTCAGTCTAATTTTTATTTTCAAGTTATGCTGCTCTCTCTTTTCCTTTCCAAGGCCTTTTTTTTTGGAGAATGCACCCACGTACATATTATTACCGCGCTTGCTCTCCAAGGGAAAACGTTCCACCGAAATCAAAATAGAAACAAAGCCGGCAGCTCGTGGTAGTGTGGCAGTTTATTGTATAATCTTTACTACTTGAGGCTTGTGTCTTTTGAAGAACATGTGCTAAGCCGGTGTTGCCATGTACATTTATTTGATGTTTGAACACCCTATCGTGCTTTTTTTCTTAGAAAAGCACTTAGGCAAGCCTTGCCAGTCCCATTTTACCATTCACAGTTTGGGATATCAGAAATCGTAGTGCAGAAAAGTGTATGCGGTGGCATTACCTGTTCTCACATCTTTCTAATTTTCTGCATTAATAAACAACTGCTGCGAGTGGTACATTTGTATTAATAACACTGTAAATTATTAATATAGCCAACTTGCTTTACACTTGTGTCCCTTTAAGCACAACCTTAATGGGTCAGTACAGTCTGTCAAGTTATCAGAACTTTCATTTACATTAGGTTTTGTTCGCTGAGGAGTCTTGTTTAGCAAACTAAACAAGTTTTAGACAGTTTATGAAAGTACGCACAACCAAAATAGATTATCAAAAGAGATAGCTTCACTGTGTGGTTGTCCAGCTGCTTGTGGTGTGTGTGCCGGGGATTCCTCTGACCTCAAGGGATCTCTTGTGCACACAGGGGCACAGTCAGTTGCTAGTTGAGAACGGCAACAGCCATGCAACTCCACATTTCTTTGTACCGTTCTGCCAGCGAATCACTGAAGACAGGGCGTGTCAAAGCAAAAACGTCAGTACATTTGTGTTTTGAAATGAGACCAAGCTTGACACGTGCGGTCGTCTTGCTTTGTTACCGAGTCTGGTCGGTTATCATCAATGCACTCATTTATAGATGCAGTAGGCTGATAAAATGAAAGAATTGCTGTGTAATACAGTATACTCGCGATAATTCAAACTCGAAGGGACCCAAGGATTTTATTTGAATTATCAGAAGTTCTCATATATATGACTCTGGGCAGGCTGACAGCACACATTATGATTAGGCATTAGTTTTAATCACATTTTTTAAAAAGTTGTAAGCGTTTTTAAACCTTAACTGCACAAAATAAACAGAAATCAGAGGCGTAAGGTTCACAAGCCGAATGTTGTACGCGTCACTTTCGTAACTGCCGTGTTGTTTTTTCTGTTTTCCTTTTTTTTTGCTGACACGCGCCACGCGATTGCGTGATTCCACGTCTTTTTGTTTTTGTGACAGTGGCCCGCGTGGTTTTGACCGCTTCGACAAGTGTAGGCAGTCAATCATGTTTAGACGTTTTAGGCCTGTTCGTTGTTTTGGTGTCTAATTCGCATCGTGGAAATGGTAAATAAGGCTAGAAAGTTGAGAAACATCACGGTCTACCATACTTGTGCTTCGTTTCAAATGTTTGTTTACTAGCAATGCCTTTTTCCTTGAAGGCTTGAGGCACTTATTTTTCATTTTTCGACTGTTACGATTATATAAGCACGCAAATTTTCAAATAGTTGTGCGAAAGCAGTAGATATTTTCCGGTATGGACACGCATAAGTACGAATTAACCGAATGACGAAGTCTGAATTAAAGGGCTTTTAAATGCATTGAAAGAAAAGCGGGCCAACCAAAAATTTGAATTTTGTTTGAATTAACCGAAAGTACGAATTATCAGTTTGAATTATCGCGAGTCTACTGTATTATTGCATGTATCGTTTGCTTGAATTCTCAACGATTATCAGTCACGTATAATTGCACCTAGTGCTTCAAACGGGTTGGCTGGACTTCAACAATTTAAATTGTATAGCACCTTATCCAGCCCAAGTGTACGAACAGAAGAGGCCAGAACTCATGTTCTCAATTGATTCGCGATCCAAACTTTAGCATGAAACGTCAATGACCCTACTTCTGCTACTACCCACCCAGTGGCGTTATTTCTTGCATGACATTCTCGTTAGAAACGGGTGCTAAATCGCTACATGCAGAGCAGATACAGTAGCAACGGGAAGCATTTACATTGAAATGTTGTGTGACAAAGGGTGAAAGCAAACAACCCCACCTGTGGCGTTGAATGAAGTATAATAACTGAAAGTCCATATTATTCTTAATGTGTAACAAAAATAAATAGTTATTTGTGCCTTGAAGTAACAAGAAATTGTATGTGCAATAAATAAAACATTCGGTAGAAGTCTTTTTTAAGGTTTGGTTTTTACTGTGGTTTTGACAAAATGCTGTGGCCTCCTCCACAAATTTTGTTTCAAAATGTTTATTCATGTAAGTTATGCACCTGCAACACATTGAATTACAGTAATATTCAATGTATATTCACACTCAATTCCTGAGTTTTTTGTGCAGGTGTTTTCAGAAAACTGAGGTTGGGTGCTGGACTATTTCAGGCGTTGTGGAGGAACTTTTTGGTGGTAGTAGGATGGAGGAGATGCTTCTATCGCTGTTCCTTCAGCTTGCAGCCGAGTATAGTGACACAAATTAACTTTGGATATTAGAGTTGCTTTCTACATACAGCATAGTTCAGATGATACAATTGCAGCTGGTACGAATGCCAAGATAACATGAAATTGAAAAAAAAATCCGACTGAAATAGATTCTGTGCATGGGCTAAATTTTGGGTGTTATGAACACTACCTTGCGCGGCGATGAATGGTAGGAATTGGTGAGGGCTTCTAAAAAAATAATGTCTCGAGAAATGGCTCCAAGTTGCGTTTTAATGCATGTGCGTAAGACAAAATTACGCCACCTTCGACTTATAGATGATGTTGAGTTTTATTTTATTCACTGCCCCAGATCATTATCAATCGCAGTTTTAAAACGAATAATGTGATGCTGCTGCAACCATTCGGCAACTGGAGAGTGTCTGGGAAAGCATTTGTAAAACAGGTTGCAATAGAATTCTTCCCCCCTAGCTTAGATAAAGACTAGTCCCGCCACATATAGTCGCTTTGGAACCTGCTGGAGTGGGGCTGATGAGGGGAAACTGGACAAAAGATGCGACAGGCCCCACTAAAATGTTTACCTTGAGTTGCTTATTTTGCCGTGATGCACTTGTCGTTTTCGTTACTGACCCATAAGCATGTTGCTGAGAGGGAGAGGACAGCAGTCTCGGAGTTTGATGGGCTGGAAGCTTCTGTGTCATACACCGCGCCAAGTTAGTTTGATGTCACAGAGCGGCTCAGCTGTGCCGATTCCCAGTTTTGAAGAGTTCAGCAATAATGCCGATTTAAAATTTATTACAAGCGAAGTTTGATGCCCATGATTGCAGGAAGGTGTCTTAGCATCTTCATGAAGTGAACCGTGTCAGTTTTTAGCAATCGAACTTTGGTGTCAGCACTTCTTTAATGTACATTGAACACCATCTTGTGGTTGAGTCAGCTGCTTGTCAGCGTGTGTCGCTGGGTTTGATTCCTGTCCCTGCCATGCTTTTTTTTTTAAACCTTAGACAATGCTATTGCAGCTGTTGCCATTGTTCCCACTTTTGTGTGATGGCATCAGCTTCGGACACGACTGTCGGACACGGCTGGCGAGCATGCTGGTTTCAGAGGAATGAGCCTAGTAATGCTGTCATGTTAAAAGGGAGCATCTTGGCACTACCATGTGCTTGATGGGGGATTTCTTCTGTGTAAAAAGGGTTCATTGTTCAGCTGTGATCATACAATGAAATGAGTAATGAGGGCACACTGTGAAATTTATATTTATTTTTTCAAATGGAGAAGTTGATTATGGAGGTAGTTTGCCTTGCAGTGCAAACTACCTCCATATTGTCGTACCACTTTTGCTCTATCCATTGTTTTACGACTGATTTCTGTTGGTTGACATATTACTGAAGTTTAGAAACTTTAATCTAGCTGAGTGTATGGGTAGCCAGCTTTTTTATTTTTTATTTTTAGCTTTTAATTTTAACTGAGAGAGAATAGAGCTTGACACAATGAAGAGCAGCACAGAGAAGAACTAGTGGACTGCCTGTTCATATTCTTGCAGAATACTGACAACTACCGTGGGGTGAACTTTAAGAAAAGAGCAGTTAGTGTGTGGTTCAGTGTGCACGACATAAAATACAGCGTATGCAGGCCAAACTGAAAAGTAGGGGGCCATTCCTTTGACCTGGGTTACTAACAATGCATTGCCTTGGCAGCCTCTTTTCCTGCCTTCCCATTACCCTCAGCGGGAGTCATTGCAGTGATGCAAGCGTTCTGTGACAATGGTGTAAGGGACAGCAATGGCTTTGCCACCTTTCCCAACAGCACGTGAGTACACCTGTGAAGTGGCTGATATTTCACTCTTTTCGTAATGTGTGTAAGCAGGCATTTTTTTTTTTGCATCCTTTGATTTGGACCCATGTAGATGATACTTGTAAAAACATATGCATGTGAACATATGCAATACACATGTACACACAAATGTTTTTCGAAATGTGTACACGTACAGGAACCCTGCTTTGAGCTTCAGATTCAGTGTCTATAGTTTCCCGTTGTTTTATAGGCAACAAGATTTTTGTTTTTGTATCAGTAGCTGGGCTTTTGTGTATTAATGCTGTTGGTGTTGCTCAAAACAGCTAACACAACTTCTGTGGTGTTGAAGCAAGCTCTGTGTGTGGGGCGCCATCTTAACCACATGTCGGTTGGTGGTTTGCAGGCTGTAGGTGGGCCGGCTTGCTGCTTCGGAGGGCAAACGTGCTGTTGGCCTAGCCCTGTACAGAGCGCAGTTTCCTCCTCTGAAACCAAGTCGCTAGTTTGAAGCCATGCCACATTGGCTACTTCTTCTAAAGGAGGCAAAACGCGAATCAAAAGAATGTCCGTGTACTTAATGTTAGATGCACATTTGCTCTCAGCTGCCCAACTGTTTTCTCTACAACAGTAGTTACTTCCTTGATTTTCTTGTTTGTGTAGTTGTTTAGAGCCATTCTTTATGAGCGGACGGGAATGTATCGTTCTTAAAAATTGAATTTGCTGATTTTCATTAATATCTTTTCAGAAAATAAGACTGAGAGTTTTATAAAAACACATGCAGACAGGGACAAGCCATGCTAATGCTAGCCTTTGGAAGTCATAAGGATAAAAAAGTTTGAATCGTATAAATTTACTGGAAGTATACCACAGTAGCACATCCAAATGCCCAGGTGTATTTTTGTTGTATTAAGCTCAAATTTTATTTTTTTTTATGCCTTAACTTTGCTTTGATTGTAGTCAAAAGGCTTGCAGACTTGGGCTTTATTCCAGCAGGATCTCAAACCTGCCAGCTGTCATATGTATGAATCCGCATTACGAAACTGTCACGGCAGCATACAGAGTTTGAACTAGCCAGAGTGTTGTAGTGTTTTGCTTATTTCAGAACTTATGGCTGATGCTATTATGAGCTAAAAATCGGTGCACATTTTAGTTAATTTTTAAAATTCTTTAACTCCGGCTTTATTGCAAGTGTGCCTAAACAGCTGAGGGGCTCTTGTTTTCTGGTCTTAACTGCTGTATATTTTTATGACAATCAACAGTCTGTGGCAAAGTGCAGCTAATTTGTTTAATTATGAGTTTCACTTGCAGGTTATTAGCTGTAAAAGCGGGCTCCAGTTTTGGTATCCCTTCTTTGTCACACTTTCAGAGTGACTCCCTTTTTGGAACGGCTGAAGAATGTGTCGAAGCACCACAACTTTTTTTTACCTGGCTTTACGCTCGGGGACTTGGACTTAATTCCCTCGATCTTCAAGACTATTGTGGAGGACCCTGTAGCCCTGCACGATTGCTTTGCCCAGGCCCCAGGTGAAGAGCCGTTCTTTTTCACCCTCTTACATACACTAAGTGTTGCACAGGTCGGCATTGGTACTGTATTGGTAGCACGAGAGAAATACCTTTTGCCGAGGCCTGCCATCGTTTGCTAGCCGGCTTCTTTTCCCCAGAACTGCAGCACTTTGCAAGTGTGACTTTTAATAAGGCCTTGATTTACCAGTCCTGGGTAGCTCACGCACCTGTATACACATACACGTGCATGTGTGCCTGTACAGAACACACTAGAGAAACGAATGCTGCATTGCTTCCCAGGCAGCCTGCGAATTTATGGAAACTGTATTCCTCTGGTTGCGTGATGCTTGGGAGATGTTTCTCGTCTCCCTATTGTCACAGGGAACCATCAAGCACATAAATCACACAGCTGTTGGTATGTGCAGGGTGCTTTTAGTGCTTCCATGCCTTGGTTGTGTGGCACACATATGTAGTCATGTTACGAGTTGTGCAAAATGTAAAGGCACTTGGGAATAGTACCGACCTTTAATTAAAGGCAAACAATGTTGGGTATTGGTGGCTAGAATGTAGTCTAGTGCCTTTGCTTAGTAGGTGGGGCTTAAAGGAGCCATGAAGAGAAAGTGTAACTTCGTGTAATTTGAAAGAACTAGGATTCAGTATCTTACTCAGCTCCATCACAGCCCCAAAAGATGTTTTTTTAACGAAAAAAAGCATGAAGTATTTAAAAACTTTCAAATTTTGCGCCACAGTGACGTGTTATGAGCAAATATTGCGTCATACGGGCAAACAATAAAACATAATTTTCAGTGCGTTAACTGCACGTTAGCATTCAAGTGATGCGGTCAAATGGAACTAGAAGCCCCATTACAGACGTTCAGTCATGTGTCGTGGCGACAGGGCAGTTAGGCGGCCGCCAATCGCACAAACAAGGTTCCGTGACGTCATGGAAAAGTTGCGGGAAATTGGCTAGGGGGTCGCGACTGCTTCACACGTTTTCTTCAATATCTCCATTATTTGTTCGAAGATTGCGGGAGTAAGCAGTCTTTCTAATTAACTCAACTTGTATTTTGTCTTCATGGCTCTTTTAAAGGATGCTTATAAAGTACAGCCTTGAAATGAATTTGACCAACTTTTATTCACGTTGGTATCGTGTAGTTAACCTTGTGTAATCTCTCTTTCAATGTTTAGCAGGACATTACTTTCGTTCTAAGGCTCTTAACTGTTCCGCGACTGCGGAAAAATGGCCGATTTTGAGTGCTTCCGGAAAACTTTTTTTTTTTCTCTTAAGCTACTGCACAAATTTAGCATTGCTATGCATGAAATTGTAGCTTATAGATTTCTCTTTCAAACACATAACAGCAGTTTTGTGAAAGGTGGTCAACGAAACAAAAATAAAATGCCCCCAAAAAGTATACACAAAACACAAATAGGCGATTTTACTGAGCCTAAAAATTATTTTAGCAATTCTAAGATATACAAAATGTTTCTATGTTTTTAAGCTATAATTCAATATGTACATCAATGCTGCACACCAAGTTCCGAATTTTCGCGGGCCCACCAACCTAACGGCCCTGACGGGTGTGCCACTCCGCGAATTGTCACTCGAGAGTTACTCAGTCTCTCTAAAATATGCATCCAAGCATGCTTGTTTGGGTTTTCACACAAAATCCTTATCACTTCAGCGGTAAAAAAGAAGAAAAAGAATTTAGCGCTCTTGAGACGCACGTGTGTCGCTCCGCAGCGCTAATTTTACACGAGCGCCAGGCTATCTTGAAGGTGATAACGCGATACGGCGAAGTGCATTTGGCACAATATCCCTGCCACACATTTCCCAGACCCTACATATGAAAAAATACTGCAGTTGTCAGATATTAGGCATGTTTTATTTATAAATACAGTGCCAAGTCAAAAACGAACCTTCCCTGTCAGGACCTGCCGAAGTCTGAGGCTGTTGAATGGGAGAGTCTTCATCAGAACTAAAATCTTAAAGAATCCACATCATTGCTGGAGTCGCACTGCTGCTGGGGTAAACAAAATCAGCAGCAGCAGGGGCCAAAGTTTCTGAAACCGCTGTCCTTTGCAGAGCTCTCAGTGAAACGGGATGCCATTTTCGCCCAACTGGCGGCTACCTTGGGTTCATATTTCACTCACGCGCTCTCTGCCCACGCGAAATGTAAACAAATGGCAACGAAACTGACAAAGGGGTTTCTAATGAACCCGCCAGATGGCGTCAGTTGTCCGAATAGCGCCGTTTTTAGTTTTTGCGGAAGGTTTGAAAATCATTCACCCGTGAACGATGATTTTCACAGCCTATGGCGCGGTCACGAAAGAGTTAACGGGAGAATATGCCAGGCTACCTTTGTAGCCACCCCTCATGCTGGCTTGCAATGTAGTTAGATGTAATTTCAGTATTTTAAGGCTAATCTGTGAGATGGCAAGTATACTGTCTCTGTATTTGTCCAGGGGGGATTTACATTGGATAAACATGCTAGCTAGCTAAATGCCCTTTTTTGGGACCTGCCAATGGGCTGTCACAGCCTATGCCTCCGAAGCAGTGAGGAGAAGATACAAGGGAAACAGCGCCTCTAAACACATTTTTCTCGGAAAGTGGTGTTTGTGAATTGGCAGAGTTAGCTCAGCACATGGGCTAGACATTGTTTTGTTTTATTAGTTTTGCGCTTTACAAAGTATCCCTACAAACAGTCTTGTTTCTCTACTAAACAACTCAACATTAGTGAGTTTATCGAGTGAAATCATCTTGTCCATGTCAGAGTTTAAGGAAATATCTATAAAATATTAATTTCAAGGTTGGAAATTACTCCCACATTATTCTCCGCATCTTTTTCTCTCTTTCTGGTTCAACTGAAAAAGAGAGAAAGAGGGAGAGATTCAAAATACTTTCGTTTTCTGAAAATTTCTCTTCACGACTCTCATTTAACAGAATAAACTTGTGAGAGACATAGCGTAAACAGAGATAGCCTTGGAGTGATGGCCTTGCGTTGACATCCACCAGCCACCTCGGCTGACAGCATGTGCAGAACCTCTTTATCTATAAAACCTTGTGGGTTCTTATTGCATCTTGCGATCCTCTTGTGTGCAAGTGGGCAGCTCTCATGCCTTGCATTTTTATGTTCTCCTACAGCCATGAGGGTGGACTACTTCTTGAAGGACCCTGATGAGCTTAAAGACTTTCTAGCTACCAATCTCTCACTGCCAAGTCGGGATCTGAACATCCTATTTAATTCTTCTGTAGATATGAAACAAGTAAGTTATCTAGGTTTCTTGTATTGTTCTTCACTGATCTTTTATTCATAAGTAAGTTATCTAGGTTTCTTGCATTGTTCTTCTTTGATCTTTTATACATTTCTCCTGCTATGCTTGTTTTAAATGACAATGAACATGATTTTTCATGCATGATTTTCTTTTATTTGGTTGGAAGGCATAGGTGGAGTAAAGACCTCCTTTCCTTGCATGGTTCTGTGGTTCTGGTGCTGGCGAGGGCAGCATGCCCGCGCAGGCCCCCCCGAAGAGTGTGTCTGAGGGTGGCTGTCTTGTGTGGCAGGTGTACTTCTCCCTGTTTGGCCATCCCTTTGAGGAGCTTGCCGGTGGCCCGCTGGCCTTCCGGTCGTCTGCAGTAGAAAAGCAGCAGCACCACTCCAGGGCCCGCCAGGTGCTCTCGTCGCCCAGCTTCCTGCCTGGCGTGCAGTCCCTCAGCTTCAGGCACCTGGACTTCATGCTGAAGCTGATGCGCTCCCACCCGCACGAATCGGCACTTCTGCTCACCGCCCTGCAGTGGGTCCTGGACACCGACCGGTCTCGGCCGCCGCCAAAGATCGACCCCGAAGACGCCGCCTCTAGTCTCACGGTGAGCCTGGTCTCGCGCCTGCTGGCCTAGCCTGCCATTCGGGAGCTCTGGCCACAGTGAAGCGCATCACACTCTTTGTTGGTGTTTGGTCATGGAGGAGCTTAATTGCCCCAGCGGCAAAGAATGCCCGTTCGGGAAATTGGAGGACGGCTGCACAGTTAACTTGTTTTACTAGGACGTGAAAGTGGTTTAGTGTGCGGCAAGCATTTTGCCTTTTTTAGCCAACCTACTTAAGGTATGTGGAATATTATTTGCATTTGCTATTTTCCTTTTGTATATGTTGAAGGCGCTGAGGCGTGGGCCCCGGGACATGGGCAATATTTTTAATGGTGGGATGGAATTGCTATCGTACAATGATGATGATATTAGGAGGCTGCCACAATGGCGACCTCTCCTTTCTGTGTAATGTTTTCAAAAATCCTTTCCTCTAGGTGCGCTCTTGTGAGCAAATTTTGTAGAGCTGATGGGGATTGTTGTTGTCTTACCCTCTGCTCGTTTATAATCTTGATTTCTCAGAAACCTAGAAATGGTGCTTTGATTCCGCGTTCAGTCGTCTATTTAAGCTGCTCTCATGTAATGTATTGGCCCTCTTCGTTTTTGTGTCCAGGCCTTGCTGCTATCGCCCGAAGTTCTGACAGCCTCATTTTGTGAATACCATGGAATGCCTAATGTGTTCATCTTGAATGCCTCTGCCACTACAGAAAGCCTTGTGAGTATTGAACACCAGCTGTCGCAACTTTGTGCTTGGCCAAAGTAGGATTTAACTTGTGCACGTATCTGCTGCTGTTGCCGGGTGGCTGAGGCAGTCTGCCGCTATGTAAAAGCCGCCGTAAAGCAATGAGCATGTGTCCTAAGGGGTGCGTTAAAATGAGGTAAATACTGTATGCTAACGGTGATGACAGTTTGGGATGTGTACCAACTTAGGAAACCTTAAAAAGAGACACTAAAACCAAGAAGCAAGCTTGCTTCTACTCACAGAAAAACATGCCTAGGAGGAGAAGTGACCAGTGCCCTTCAGTGGATTAGAACTTTACTAAAACACAAGGACGATTTGGGATGTCATGAATTCTAAGCAGGAATTGGGGGTAGTCGAGTGTTCGATGAAACTTCGTCTGGTCAGGGGTCATATTTGCGAATATACAATCGTGGTCACTGACCAAGTCAAAAAAGGAAACAATTTGACTTGGTCAGTGACCACGATTTTATATTCGCAGGAATTGGGGGTGCATGTTTAAAAGTCTCTTGAAAAGAAAATTATAATATGGGATCGCAGACAGGAAAGATGTACCTGACAATTTTTGGCGGATTTCTCTCGTGATTCTGCCGTAGTTGGATTCTTCATACCTTAGTCTACACCATCAAAAATGAATGGGAGAGACAACTTCTTACTTGGGAATTTCTCAGCAAAGCAGCTTTTGTCATTTGAATAAGTGCGATGCAGTCTCTCTGTTAAAACACGTGACTCAATTTGCATTGAGGGCCTTCCATTGAGGGTCCAAATTTATGCTGGCAAGCAACTGTGTTTTTGCTGATGTGTGTGTGGGCAGCCTGCGTTGAAATATCATGATTATTTTCGTTCTTCGTTTTATGTTAATTTATGTCTTTTTGTTGTTTAAGCATCTACGTAGTTTTGATTTTAAAGGGGTGCTGACAGCCCTGTGGCTGGTCTAGCAGCAGGAAAAATGCTGTGAATGAATAAAGGCCTTTTTTTTTTTTTTTCTTACTGACTATTGCAGGAGCTTTACAGTCAAATCCCACGATAACGAAATCCCATGAGTGTGAAATTCTTGTGGCAACGAAATATTTTCGGATCCCTGGCGGACGTCCATAGAAGCCCATGTATTTCATATCTTGCAGCAATGAAATGGTTTTGGAAAGCGATCTCGCGCCAGTGAAATTCTCTGCAAGTCCGGTCGTCATTTTATCTACCCATTTAAGGCTAACAGTGTCCAAAAAGTGCTCAAATGCATTTTTTTTTTGGACTTAAAGCACAGTAACTTCCACAGTGCGCTTGCATTGCCGCCGCCATATTTGTTTACAAAAAAGACCAGGCAGAGATGGCCATGGAGGCAGCCTTGCAGCGACACCTCCAGGGAGCGACACACGGTGACTAACGGCACAGCATTGGCTTGGGCTACGCTAGCCGGCTACCGCTGAACAGTGTGCGTGTGTTTGTTGCGTATGTGGTGACCGGCACGTTTGCCCTCAACAAGGGGCCTTCGCCAGCCCAAAAGCGGAAGTTTTTGTCACTACAAGATAAGGCAGAAATCATTGTCCAAGTCAGTGGCCCAATTGGATGCGGGTAGGAGAGCGCCTACGAGTAGGGAACCACCTGCAGTTAGCTCTACCATTTTGAAAAGCAAGGCTGCCATTCTTTAATGGCACACGTGCGCAAAACTAAACAATGACGGCTGCACCTTTCTGGATGTCAACACAGCGGTGCTCACTTGGTTTTGTGAACAGCATTGGAACAACGAGGTGCCACTCTCTGGCAAAGATCGTCAACAGAAGAAGCTGGACTTCGCTCTGCATGCTCAGACAAGCTTGGTGCCAAGGATCAAGGAGAAAAACGGGCAGAGAAGTGAAACCATGGGATGTTTTGGATGTGTTTGACGCAATTAGGTCATTTTTAGGAGAGAGAGAGGATAGTCTTTAATGATACTGGTGAGGTTAGCCTGGCCAAGGTGCCTAGCTTGCTACGCCAGATGTATGAAAACATGAAATCGATGAAGAGGTGATGATAATGGCTGTGATGAAGATGATGCGCTCATTAATAGAGCCCTGTTTAAAGAGTCTGATCAAGTCCTGTGCTTTGCAGGAAAGACAATAGAGCTTTTGTCACTCGAGATGCTCGTTTAGAGTTAGGTGCGTGCAAGGCAGGCTAGCAATGAACCGCTTCTTGTAGTGTGAGAGCTGTGCTGTGAAGTTTGTGCAAGGTAAGGCTCGCAAAGTGATATAACCAACTTTCAGAAATAAATTTTCAGTTTGCGGGCGATGTTTCAGTTTGTGGGCGATGTTTCTGTCATTTATGTTTCAGTCTCACGGCAACGAAATTCCCGCAAAAGGGAATTTTTTGGCTTTCCTCTGCGATTTCGTTATTGTGGGGTTTGACTGTATTTACAATTTTTAGCGCTCTAAAGCAGCGTGCAGGCTTCTGCAAGACAGCAAAATTTGATTCCTAGGCTTCTTTAAAGCTCAAGGAAAAGTAACTTGCTGTATGTGTCCACTCTGCTCTGGGCGTTGGGAGAGAAAAAAAAGGTGTGCTTGCGATTTTAGTAATTTTTTTTTTATTTATAAAGTGTTTTTGTATGTGCCTATGAGGTCTTCATGAAAGTTGGTGTTTGGCTGCCATTTAAAAACAAACTTAATAAAGTGCTAGATGGCAGGCATGTCACTGTGCTTAATTTTGATGTGCTGCTTTGGTAGATTGATCTGCAAAACCATTTCTGCAACCTTACCACCAAGGAAGTAGCACTGCTATCCTCAGAGCTGAAGAGGCAGGTTGATCACAAAAAGGTTGCTGAGACGGTGAGAAAATTCTATATTTTTGTATTCTTAATTTTGCTTTCACCTCTTTTACTCCTTTTAATTTTGCTGCAAGTGTCATTGATAAGAAACAAGCAAGAATAGTTTCCGTAAAAAGAATTTTGGCTTGTAGTTGAATAGGGCCTTGGGGATTGACTTATAGCCAAGGAAGCCTGTTGAGTTCCTTAAAGCGTATGCTGCTGCACAGTTTTGGGAGGCAGGGGACAAGTGTAAAGGGTGAACTTAACAGTAATAGCAGTTCACAAATCTGTTTTGTTGATTCCTATCTTTTTATATCTAAGCACAAGTCTACCTTATTCAGTACAGCACCACTTGCATTATTGTTGCAAATGCTGGTAGGTTTTCATTTGTGGGGCTTTTCGTGCACCAGGGTGAATTTCAAGAACCCGATTAAAGGAGTCGGTACGATTTGGAGTGTTTCCTCTCTTGCATAGCTTTGTGGTTGGCTAACGTTCTTGCTTTTTCTCAACAGCTTGCCCTTGACCACTGGAACTTGTCTGTTGCACACAAAAGGATTGCAAAGCTAGCTGATGATGTAAGTGCTTGAATATCTAGTTTCGTTCAGTATTTAGCATGCGTAGGTACAGTAAAACCTTATTACAAGAGACACTCAAGGGACCCAAGAAATGTGTCTTTTGTAACCAAGGTCTCTTGTATGCAATGTTGCTAACATGGCAAATGTAGGAAAATCAACCGAACCATCTTCATTCGAATGACTCTTATAACCAAGTGTCTCTAGTAACAGTGTCTCTTGTAACAAGGTTTTAGTGTACAATTCACTGCAGGATAAAGAGGGCATGGCGTCTTAAGTACTGACACGGAATTTTTAAGTTTTTTCGCTGCTATGGGGGCCTACGATCCCACTAATCGTAGAATGGCACGTTAGACGGTCGATAAAGTAAATAATTATTTACAGCCTTGTTGATTTGTGTCAGTTTTGGTTTCGACTAAACGAACACCGAGGCGGCCGCCATGACAGGAGGTTGCTCGTGACATCACAGTTCTTGTTGCGCCACTGCCGGTGTGGATGCGTGTTCGCTCGCGCTCACTCGCGCGCCCAGACCAGCCTTGTTTTCCTCCATCTCCACGTGCTGGGAAGCCTGATGTCAGTACTAAAACCATGACTGCACGGCAGAACAGCGCGCGCCAACCGCAGCCAGCGCGTTGGCCACGTCACGTGAGCCCTCACGTCGGCAGTTTGGGGCCGGAAGGAGTAGATGGCGTCATGCTGATGCCGATTGCGAAAGGGTATCTGCTCCGAGCTTTCTTGTGTGCGCAAAAATTAAAATATATTTAAAATATGGTATACTTAACGGTTACTTTTGAAGCTTGCTGGGAGATATCTCCATATACAAAGGAAGCCTTTGAGATAGTTTTCCCAGCTTTGAAGTTTCGTGTCAGTACTCCTTAAGGAGACATTGAAAGAGGCAGCAGTTATTCCGATATTAGCACAAAGATTGTTTGTTGTATTGTAGCATGGCTGACACAAAAGAACCTGTACTTTTTTTTTCATTTTTATTGGTGCAAGTACTGCCACTGTACAGGCACGGCTACTGCTAGGGGTAACACGTATCACCATAACGGGCATCAAAACATACCTCATTATTTATTTATTGCTCTTAAAATTGCTGGAAGCTCAACCTTACAGGCATGTTCCCACTTGCGAACCACAAATGTAGCGCAACATGTGAGACGTCACAAAGCGACGAGCCGGCTATCGCTTTTTGTGCTTTGCGGCGATACAGCCGATCACTCTCTGGCCGAACTTTCTCGTCGCGTGATGGCATTGGCAACCAACTAGCCAATCATGGTCGTAGAGTCTGCTGACATAGCTGGAAACAAAATGTTTGTTTACTTCCGGCATTGCAAATGGCGACGAGCTACCGCCATAAAGCGACTTGCTGTGCATTTCGGTTCTTTGGTTAGCGGATTTAGCGTTCACATGTATGAATCAGCTAACAGCGTGGGACTCATCAGTGTGCAAAACGTGTTTCAATTGTAAAAGCAAGTAATCTTTGTAGGTATCTAGATGGAAAGCAGGATGGCAGGCTGACTTGCAGCGTTTTTGTATCTCTATCGGCACATTGTAAACATTGTGGAGTTCAAAAGCACCTGAACTTTTGTGTCGTGAAAAGAAGCAAACTTGCAGGCCAAATGTGGGTATTGTGGCATGAAAGCAAACGTTTGTGTTTCTTCCTGCAATAATATGTTGAAAAGAATCTGCTTGAGTTCATTATTTCTGGCTCCTCCGGCAATCCGCAATTCTTGCGGCGCTGTTCCAGGTTACTAGCATGCATTTTAGAGTGATTTCTGAGTGTTCTTGTCGTGCTAGCATAACGTACTTTTCTTTGAGTGCCAATGTTGGAAGCACGAAGGAAGTTGTACATGAGGGGGAATAGCTCCGTTAAAATTAGTTGCATCGTCGCTAGTCGCAAGTGTGATCACGACCTCGTCATGAAACATGCACCGCAAGCCATTGCACGATGTGTCCGAGTCGCAAGTGGGAATGTGCTTTAAGGCTCCTGAGCCATGTGTAAAAGCCAACCCTACTGTGCTAGTGTGACTGGTGGAATCTTGAGAGCCTCCATGCTCGCGCCACTACTCCCACCCGCGAGCAAGAAAACTCCCTAGCCCTTCACGTTCTTACCACTGCCGTGATTGGGGTGTGCACTCTGGGGACCATGCCACTGCACAGCAGTTTTCAGAGGCCACATATTATTGAATAGAAAGAAGTGAGCCTCACTTTTCTTGGCTAGGCCTACATACCGTAATTACCCGATTCTAACGCACCCCCGATTCTAACGCGCACCCGATTTTCCTGGCAAAAAAAACTAAAAAACTTGCACCTCCGATTGTAATGCACACGGAAGTTTGTGAGCAAGAAAAACGAATGCGAGAGAAACGGGCGATTTATTTTCCGAAGTAATCTCACTCCTCGTCACTCTCCGCTGACCACAACATCTTGTCCTCGGTGCCGTCAAGCGCGTTCGCGCCTTCTGAACGAACGTTCAACCATGGTCGATGGGATCGTGGCCGATCGTGGCCCACGCCTTGCACGCCCATCCCGCGAGCTTCTCCAGAGGCGCACGCTTCAGCCGACCGCTTGTTTTGAGCGCATGAGAGCCGCTTCTGCCATTACTATTATCAAGCGCGCAAGTGCAATGATTTGACGATTTGTGTGAACGCCGATAGAAAAGCTTAGGCGCCTATGCTTCCTGCGCCCGAAAAATCGTTGCTAAAAGCTTTGGCGCCATCTTGATATGGCGATGGCGATGGGTGGGACAAAATTTCCGCTGTTTCGGCAGTTTCGGTTTCGTATCCGATTCTAACGCGCATGCGATTTTTCGACCTGTTTTTCCGGAAAAAAAGTGCGCGTTAGAATTGGGTAATTACGGTATGTCATAATTGTAACAATTAGTGGACATGTTATATTCATTGTCTGCAGTCTGCAGTGATAAGCATGGTGTAAACAGCTTGTTGCCTATTGCTTTTATCTTTACAGTTGCACCGGTTCAACCAGTTTGAAACCGCCGTACAAGAGATCTCTGAGCTGGCTTTAGAGTTGCCCCAAGATGCATGCCACAGCCTCAATGACACCAATTCCACTTTGCCCCACAATGCCACTACTTCGGATGAAGGGATTACATCTTCAAACAGCCATGAAATCCTAGACAAGGTGAGGGTTGTAAAATTTTTGTGAACAATTCAAAGCAGTCTTAATAGATTGCTTGTAATGAAACGAGATTTATTGATAGACCCAACAAAAGCAACGATGTAGGAACAAAGATACCAAGCAGCTAATGACTTTTAGGACACGACCCGCCGCAGTGGCTCAGTGGCTAAGGTGTTGTGCTGCTGAACCCAAGGATGTGGGTTTGATTCCCGGCGGCCGATTTTCCGATGGAGGAGAAAAGTGAAAATGCCCGTGGGTTCGAGATTTCGGCGCAGTTTAAAGATCCCCAGGTGGCCAAAATTGATCCGGAGCCCTCCACTACAGCGTGCCTCATCGCCTGCGTTGCGTCGGTGCGTTAAACCCAATCAATCAAATCCTGCTACTCGCTTATCATGCGCAACATTTTAGAAGTTCACAGGTGGTCCTTGATGGCACTTTACAGGCACGTAAATGTATTTTTTCTGTGTTTCAAGCAAAACACTTGAGAAATTGGGTTGAAGTCTCTGTTCTTTGGATATGATTAGAAAGACGTCTCGGCATGTCTCGTGGCTCAGCACTTGCCTCTGTTTGAGTGCAATGGAGAACTGTCGCCTTGGGTGTGTGCATATGGTGGAAAATCCTCTTGCATGACATCAACCTAGCGTAAAAAAAGAATTGCTTATAATCAATGAGTAATGTGCTCACACTGATGGGGCGAGAATGTTTTTAAGCTGTGTTTATACAAACTATATGAGAGATTTGAATGTTCCGTCACATAAGCAATCACAGTTTCAGTGTTGGCAAATAGCTTCCTACAGCCGTGTATTGTTGATGACAGTGTCACTGCCATTTCTTAAAGGTGTGGTTTTTACTTATCTCTCGGATTTTGTATTCTCTGAGAGTGGTCAAGTGGTCTTTTATGCACTGTCACAGGTGAAAAGGAAAAGGCCACAGTATGGCCTTCTAAGAATCTGGTTGGGAATGCAACGCATGGTGTGTGGAAAGGTTGAAAAGTCTGAAGACAGTGTGTCCAGTGAAGATGAGGACATCAACCTCAGTGAGTGCGGAATTGCTACTTAGCTACTTAAACGTCTCCGTAAAATGACGAAAATTAAAATTTTATTGTCAACAATAAACTTTTGGTGTTAGTGAAGTATGGAGTGCAGTTGTCTTTTGTTGGGATAACAATTGAGTAGGCTAACCAGATTATGAGCGTGTCTCTTGTCATTTACTTAAGCTGCCACATTGGCTAGTGTATGGGACGAAACTGTTACCACTTAGTCTGGACAAAACAAGATGCGTTTCCCGTATGTAATGTTAATTTTGCAAAACAAGCCGTGTGACTCATCTTAGCATTTCCACACAGGGCATAGAAAAACCACTGTTTCATGGTCTTCAGTGTGTTTGGTTTATCAATTCGACGTTTTAAGGATACAAGATTAGGTAAAAATGTTTATTTGATAGAGATAAATGTTGCCATATTTGACATGGCGTCTTGGGAGGAAGAGTCATATTGTACCGTATTTTAATTAAACCAACAATATAGTGTTTTGTTAAACGTTTTGTGAAGTTTTGATAGCACCGAGTATAATTGACACACTAAGGGTAATATATATGTCAAAACTATCCTGTACTTCATTTTTGTTTTTCAGACATTGGCATTTCAGAGTACCAAAAGGAGCAGATTGGGATTCTTGTCCATGTGCTGTACAGTAACCCCAAGGTTTTGTACACTCCCAACAACACCGCTGCTAACCTAATTGTTCATAAGGCAAGTAGCAGCTTTAATTTTTCATGTGATAGCCTCAGTTTAGCAGGTTCTATGGGCTGTACTTATTTGAAGTGTTAAGGGTGCATTTTCGTTGCCAAAAAGAAAAACTAGTGGCGCACTTGCTGTTATGTTTATTGCAAAGCAGACTTATGTAGAAGCTTTTACTTATGTGCCTATCTAAATGCACAAGAATTCACACATTTGCTTGCTCTGCACTTGCTTATGAATTGGCAAAACATTCATTGCAAAGCATTCGTTGCAAACATTTGACCAAGCAAATTGAACTCTGATAGACATCAGAAGCATTGCAGTTATCTGCATTTATTTTTGTAATAAAAGACAAAATTTATTACATTCAAATATTTGTATGTAATACCTTTACACCACTGTATTCCTGCAGCAAGAGTGCAAGGGATTCAGTTCTAATTATAATTTATGAGGAAATTTTTAAAAACTTTTACTTTTGCCTAGATTATTTTAAAACTCTGACCCATGACGGCATCGCTTTGTGAAGCTGCACTGCCACCTTGAGGTGTCCGGGAGACCACAACCCTTTCCCATTTTCCTCTGTTGCTTTGCGTGCTCTCACCACAGCTGCCAGACAGCGGCTGATGGTTTGGGAGGGTGAGGGAGGGTGCCAACACGAGGCCATTGAGGGGCCGCCCTCGAACGTCCTCGTTTGTCATGTTGTATTACAGAGCTGGCATGCCACGTACAGCCAGCCAGTGAGCTAGCATGCATGTGACCATACTGCTGGCCAAGATGACCGCCCCCAACCGGCCTGCACTTGACCGCATATGCAAACGAACGTGCCCACGCTGCTGAAATGACCGTGAAGACAAAATATGTTTGGTTCATTAAAAAGACTGCTTTGTCCTAATAGCAGTGATACCAATTTTATTGCAAAGCTCATACATAAAATTTAGATATTAGGGGAAACAGGTGAAGCAGTGGCGACTCGCCAGCCACTTTCTGGCGAACTCTCTATCATGCCATAGAGTCTTGTTTGTGTATTGGCGTCTGCCGACCTAAGCCACTACCAAGAAATGTGACTGGGCAATTGTAGTGGGACATCCAGTTCCTGTTTGATCGTATGACTGGAATGTTGATGTGCAGTTGCAACATTGATGACTATGGTTTTAAAGCTGACCTCTGCTGTGGCGCTACTGCCCATGTTGTGTCACTATAGCGTGGAATTTGAAAGTCTTTATTATTTCGTGGGTTAACATTTTTAGTTGAAAAAAAAAAAAAAGGTCTTCTGTGGCTGGAGTCCAGCTGAGGGAGTTATCAAGGGCTACTTCTTCCTAACTGAGCCAGGTTGCATTTTGTCTTCACGACCCCTTCAAGCGGGCAATCAAACCAAATAAACTGGAAGTAACCGGGTACATTAGTTGGGTCTGTTGGACACTCGGTTTCATTTGTGTGCCTTTTGTGGAGTCGCGAGTGGGTGTGTTATTTGTGCCTTGCTGGTTGATTTTAACATAATTGGCACAATTCTCTTTCTAGGCCAACGAGACGTTCAGGCTGCTGGACACAGTGACACAGTATGCCAAGAAGATGCTCAACATTTCTAGAGACATCAGGGACTACCTTGCACAGAACAGCAGCGACTACTCATTGGCCATGTTGAAACATGTGAGCCAGCTTGCTTATTCTGAATGTAGGGGTGCAATTGCTGTGCAAAACTGTACCAAAAGGCAAATTCTGTTTACATGCTCTTCGATCCTGCTGCATTTTATTTAGTTGTCTATGCTGGGCATGCACAAAACGTTGCTTCTTGTAATTGCATCCAGCTATTGCATCCAGTAATTGCATTTTGTATCCAGTGCACAAATTTTGCAACTAGCAGTCCCCTACTTCCTTAGAGGGAATGAGTCAGGATTGGGCAGGCACAAAGTTTAGCCTGTACAGCGGTTTGCACGGCCTGAAATGTCATGCTGTCATGTATATTCAGAACACCACTAGAAATCTTTTAGTATGAGTGGTGGTGTGTACGGACTCTGCTTTGCTGTTCCCATTTGAAGGTCAGAAACTGCAGGGATGCGATACAATTAGAGAGTAAAGGGGTGAGGTGGAGGAGGAGTAATGAACTAATCTCACATATACCAGCAGCGTAAAAGCAGGGAAATAACTATGTACAATTGAGCTGCTGCCTGTGGCGCATGGTGTACTGTAAAGAGCACAAAGAGAACTGCTATCATTGCCTAATTATTTTAGAAGTTAAAGCCTGTAATGTGTTGTTTACGTTCTGGTTTCTGATTGCAATTTACATGCGTGTTGTCACGACAAAAGGGCATTCAAAAGTGTGAGGGAAAGGGGCGCTTCTGGACAGGTCGTGAGGCTCTGCTCGGAGCCAGGCAGGCGTCGTGTTCTGGGGTGAATACATTGAGCGTGGATGGCCGATTGCGCAGATGCGGGACAACCTCCGGCGCTACCCACTGGTGCTGGACGTGGCCCGCAGCGAGGCCCTGCGCGAGTTTGCCCGTGGCAGCAGGGCCTCGGTCATTGAGGACAAGGAGGCCTTCCTGCATCGCCTGGACGTTATCGACAACGCCGCCTGCTCCTGGATTGCGCTCATGTCGGGCCTCAGCCTCAACATGTTCCGGGGATTCAGCACCGAGGAGGACCTGATGGCCTACTTCAAGAATCGGGCCTACTTCGACAATGTCACCATACTCGCAAGTACGTAGGCTCCTGGGTGTCTAATCCACCAAGCAGTGGTACCGACTGTCCCACACTGGCCATAAAAATTGCTCGCAAATATAGAGCCGCAGGGGCACTATATGTCTCAGCTTTTACTGCCTGCCCATTCAAGCAACTCTATTTGGTACCATTGTAAGTTAGGCCCAAATTTTTGTGCCTAGCCAAGATGATTAGATGGCTCCGTATGCATCCCCAAGCAGACCTAGTCAATGCTGTTCCAGTTATATGGGTAGTGTAACCTTTGCTAAAGTGATGCATGAAGGAATACTCACGATCTAACATGTTCAGAATTTATTTTGACGAGGTAAAACAGCTCAGTTTGAAATGAACCATAGGCTGTTGATAATAATAATGATAAAACAAAATGTTGTTGTTGAGTCCTAATTATAATACTGTTGCACTGAATTACTGAAAGCAACTTTTGTTCTATATTTTGCTCTGTTACAAGAATTATATCTTGCTTACCAAACCCTAGTGCCAAACCCTAGTATGAGTTATGCTTTCTGTCCTGCTTCAGAAAATACGGGTACCCACTGCAGTGGTGCAGTTGCTAAAGCATTTTGTTTCTGCACATGAAGCCGCAGGATTTTCACTATTACAGAGGAATTTGAACCTAAAAAAAGAAATGCCTCCACCTACCCGCTTCCTAAATGGCCTTGTAACAGACCGAAAAGTTGGTGATGTACACTCGGCATCAAATGTTTCCGGAACGCGATTTCGAAAATCGAAGCCAATTTCTCTGCTGCCTGGTGGCTAAGTTCCTGGTATGAGTATAATGATGATGCTATGAAGTGCGATGCTTCGCATGGGAAGGCAAATCGCGTCCCGGAAACTTTTGACACCGGGTGTACTTGGGGGAGCGGAGTAGAAAGTGGAACTAGGGCTATCTTAATTTAACCTGCTGCACCAAGTAAAGCATTTGTCCTCTGTAATAGCGTGCCCACAGGGTCTGTGATGATCTTCAAACTCAGCTAAAGCTAGAGTTGGCTAGAGTTGGAATTTAGCTAGAGTTGGACATCTTGAGCCCAACTGAACAGTCAGTGTTCCAAAGAGAAAAACGAGTGTTCCGAGTTCCTGATATTTCTTCCCGATTCTGACAGCATATGGCCCATTCAGAGTAAGCGATGCTTTCGTGTTACTCTGTTAGAAGGCCCACATAGAAATGGCACCACATACTTTGAGCAGCCTCTCGAATGGGCATTTGTTTCGACCAATCCATAAAGGCCTGTAAATAACATTGTCCAGCAACGTCAGTCAGCCAGTGCGGAAAATTCTTTGAGGTTTACCGCCACCCTATCTTCATCTTTCCTAATTATCTAACTCAGTTAAATGCAGCTAGTGTTAAACTTGACATATTTGTTTTTCTGTCATGGCTATCTTTCAAATGAAGTATAGTTGTATGGTGTCTTCTTGGTCCCTTGGAAGACATTTGGAGGCAGCACTTTGGGACGTGCTGAGTTTTTGCAAATGCTTGGAAAATTTCAATGAAGTTTAGTATACAGCCCTGTGCTTAGCAGGGCTGCAGAAGCACTTTCTCAGTGTTATAACATTATCTGTTTTGTTCTTCAGGTGTCCTGTTCAAAATGGATCACAACGGTTCAATGCCACGCCACATGAGCTACACGATTCGACAAAACGCGTCATTTACTCCCACAACGAACCTGATGCGCAGCCGGTTCTGGTTTCCAGGCCCTCGGAACTGGGGCTACGAGTACTACCAGTTTGGTTTTGTATGGCTTCAGGTAAGGAGGCCAGGTTGCCCAAAAGTTCCATACAGTTGTTTTCTGTTTCAGAGAGCTGAAATCTTTCAGGTGGTCTCATTTTACCTTCACTCTGTATAGCATGTGCCACTGGGGTTAACTTTTTCCCTACTCTGCGCTTTGGGCGTCATTAGCCCGCTAACAGTAGATTCAAGGGCCAATTTCAAAGGCTCCTGTGGATCTTTCAGGCGCATTGCATCAGCTGGATTGTAGGTTGGAAACTACAGTTTCAGTTTTTGTATAAAGTTAAACCTCAATGTCACAAAGTTGTTAATATCAGCACTTTTCTTCGTGATACAGAATTTTTTTTCTTCAATTAGAAATTTTACTCGGCAAGCACAAACAATACCAGTTTACTTGCTCGTTGTGAGTACTCATTCACAATGGCTTTGGAAGCAATCCATGACCCCCTTTTTACTGCGAAGCTGTTAGCCTCTCATTGGTCGGAAAATTTCGTGTCGTAAACAAAAAACCCAGGCAGCACCCAGCAGTTCTCGCCTAAGACGCCGAGCGCATGCGTCAGGCTAATCAGGCATAAAGCATAGGTTTCAGTATTCGTCTAAAAAAACCACAAAACAAGCATCAAAACCACGTTATGGATAAGGCGCCTGTGACCAATGGGACACCCCCCCCACTCCTGGCAAAGATTACGTTTGAAGGCTGGGCAGGACTAGTACAGTTAAACCTAGATGTAACGAACCTCTATGTAACGAATTTCCGGATTTAACGAAGTTTTTCGATTCTCCATTTCTGCTTCCATTGAAGCCCATGAGCTTGCGACCTTTATGTAACGAAGGCGTTGCAGCGATTAAGGGGGGACGAGGGTCTTAAAACTAACTTTTTTATTTATGAGTAGAAACTTACGAAAATTTGCACACGGATGTGCTTTTCTCTGTAGATTTCAAATATGCAATTATATTTGAGCTGGTGCTGTTAGTTCAAAAGTTATCATACAAAGTCTAAACCACAATTGGGTAATTTCTTACGCAGCTTTAATGAACTTTCGCATTGAATTTTGTCGCTTTTAATTACATGAATGGATAGCCAGAGAGTTCCCATACCCGATGACATTCTTCGTTTTTCTCTAAAGTCACGGCATCCTAAAAAAATATGTTAAGTACAAAACATGGCAGTATTGGATATTTTGGCTCATCAAAATAACTGCAAGTCATTATTTATGCGTAGCCTAAACAGAAAAACTAAGAATGTCATCGGCTGCCTCAGGTTGTACTGAAAAAAATGGTACCAAGATTGACCTTATGAAGCAAAAAGAAGTTTCCAAAAAGCTGCGTAAGGCTGAGGGAAGTGACCAAAAATATGAAACTGAGAAAACTGCATTTGAAGTTTGGCCATGTGTTAAGAGGTGAACCGTCAGTAGTGTAGCTTCAAAATTTCCCAGTAACAAAGACATGTTCTTCCCATTTTCAAATCTGTCTTTGGATTTCAAAAATGTCAGCTAGAACTGGAGATACAAAAGGCCAAGTAACGGACCCCATCAGGAATTTAGCAAAATTTATCGACTTCGAATCGGTTGGCATTTTGTTAGCATTGTGAAATCTGGTGGTGTCTTGCTGGCGTCGTGAAAACTGCAACAGTCCTTCGTGAAGTGCCATCATCTATTACAGTGCACTGTGGTACCCAGAATATTGTGTACGGCAAAAGTGTGAGGGTGAAACTTGCTTTAGGTGCCCCCCTTTTTTTGTTCTTTGGTGAGGCTATTTCATTCGTGATTTTTATGCTGGAAGTTTGAGAGGATACAGGGGTGGGACACTGGGCAGTGCGTTTTCTGCAAGTGCATCATGTTGTTGGCCCTCAAAAGAGCCTTTTGGGGAAAATAAATGTAGCCGAAAGGCAAACTTTCTTGGCCTATGGGGATAAACCCATAGACGCCTTCTTCCTTCAAGCTGTGCATGGTGCGGCTATCTCCATCGGACATCACGGTTGTGTACCGCAGCCCATTCTTGGAGAGCGAGCGCTTGAACATTATCAGGGCTGCCTCTACCTCCATGCGTCCTGCACCACAGTCAATGTTTCGCTGACACTCATGGTCTGCCAGCCAATCTTCGTAGCCCTCATCTGAAGCTTTGGGTCCGATGGCACAACCTAAGCAAAAGTTAGAGAGGACTACATGATCAATCACCCAGCCGGTGTACACTTCAATGATGCAGCCTACTCCAATGTGTGACAACCGTCCTCTTGTCCCACGTGCCATCAAACATCACATCTATGTTGTTTGGCGGCTGACCAAGGTCCGAGTACAAGTCCTTGATGGCATGCACACTATCAGCTTCAGAGGCTGCCGCAGTGTCCTCGCAAACCTGGACCACTTTCCTCAAGTGCGCTTGGAATGTCTTGTGGTGCAGGCCTCTGTGGGACAAGTTCATACCAGCACAAAAATCTGACAGAGCAGTCACCCCCTTCCCGATGCTTTGAATACTTTTCAAAGCCCTCATATTCACTTCAAAAAGAGTGATATTGCCAGATCCTTCGGTCCTTGGCGAGGAAAAACGTTCCACACGGTGTTCACAAACCGAGCACGTCACCTCGAGCTTCACGGCGAGGCCGTACTGCCGGTCAGGCTTCCTCAAATCCGGCGCCGCCAGCCCGCACTTGCCGCACCTGACGTGCGCAAAAAGGTCCTTCAGCATTGCAAAATCCACAAAGACAAAATCTGTGCCGGATTCTTCCTCTGAGTGCGCCAAATCCACTTCAAGGAGGTCGAATTTCCGTTGCGTTGCTGACTTGGTCTCCATTCCGCGCTTGACCTCGTCCGCGTGTTTCGTACGCGCGGCGATCTCCTTCGCCGTGTAATACCTCGTGTCAAGCCGGCAGGACGTGCTTGGACCAGGTATGGATTTCGGAGGTGGTTGGTCAGGCGATGGGGCAGGCGAGGCAATACGAGGCGGCGAACGATTCTCATCCGGCGGAGTCGAGCGGCCCGAAGTCGCACCACGCGACCTTGGGATAGGCGGACGACGCTTTCGCTTCCCGTGCGCATGACAGGTCGTCTCCTTCAAACGTACGTCTCCTGGCATCATTCACGAAAGTACGCGATGGAAGAATTAGAAGAAACTGTAAAAAAAAACTGCTCTAAGCGAGCGCTGCGCCAGAAGAGCGGACTCAGCTAGACGCGCGTAGCAGACGCCATGATGGCGACCGCCATGACAGCAGTCGCGCCGACCAATGGGAGGGGTCGTATGGCGAACTCAAACCGCGCGCGCCCGCTCTAGCCAATCGGCGGCCGAGAAGGTGCCTTCGGAAAACTGGCAAGGGCGGTCGTTCTACTCAAGCGACGCCATTTTGAGATATCGCAAAATGCGCACAAAGAAACAAGCTTCAAAACAAGACCAAGATGGCGGCGATCGGTCGGCTGCTTCGCCCGCGGGGCGCGCGGGAATTTGAAGCAACTTTTGCCCGATTCGGGGCATTTCGTGGCCCTCGAGACGTTTCAAAACATGATTTTAGAGTATTTCCCGATGGAATTTCGCGTTGATATTTTGAAGGCAGGTGCTTGAAGGTACAATGATTCCAAAAATTGGATTTTCTCAAAATCGATATTTTGGCCATTTTTGACCATTCTAAGACCCGCGTCCCCCCTTAACCTTGATGTAACGAACTCGCTAAGCTCATCAGTCATTTCTTTTTAACTTTTACTGAAAAATCGGCTGGCAAAACGCACTAACTTACCGAATACTAGCACTACTTTAAGGAGCCAGCCACTACAAAAACGTATAGAATCGCTGAAAACGAAATTCGTCATGATGATGATGATTACGGAGCGGCTAGCGCCATCCGATGGCGAACATGACACCCACCCACTTGAGGTTTTGCTTGTGCAGCGTGACACCACGTCGCAAGGGTAGCTACACTTCTCTTTTTTTTTTTTTCGCCTGCACTGCAAATGACCGTGCATTCCGAGTGCGGTGTCAGTTCGACAAGGGGGGAGGCGGCTTTCAACTTCGGAAAAATGACCAAAACATCGTTGTTTTGAAAGCCACATATTCGGCTTCTACGTTTTCTATTGTATACAATTGCAGTTTTTCCGCCGAAAACCATCACCAAGTGGCATAAAAAAATGCTTTTGCCAGCGGCGGTGACAAAATATCAGCGCAAAAGGGTGAAAAAATGTCAATTTTCGGAGCGCTGTACCTCCACAACGGTGCCACCGGGCGTGGCCATTTTGGCATCGTTAGATCAGCCATGCGATCCTCTTTCCGGTTCCAGTCATCTCTTTTATCTTTGTCATTCACAAACGCACAAACGCCAGAAAAAAAAGACGCACAAACGAAGCCAGAAATAGATGCTGAAGCGCGATTGGCCCTCCGTTCAGCGCGTGCTAGAACGGCCCTCCTGATTGGGCGTCGCTGCAGCAACGCAAGATGGTGGCCGCCTGAACTGTGTCGTGCACGTTTCTGATTTCATTTCCGCTGCTTCGCTCGGCCAAGTTTCAGTTCAGTCATTTTATATGCTGTGGTATTCAACACGGACGTCATCACGATGGGGATGGCTGAGATCACAAGCCAGATTTTGGGAAGTTGCGTGGCTGGAAAGCCGGAAGTCATCGAATGCTTCGTGGTGCGCGTGACCTTACCCTGGAAGGTGAAACGCGGTGTGCACGCTTGTGATAGCAGTTTGCAAAGTGAACTTTTAGTCTGATTTGCGACATTTACACGCTTAGTTATTGCTGTGTTTGACAGTAGGCTTGGTAGCCTTGGTAAAGAAACAGTCGACGCGTCAAATGCTGCGGCGCGCACGGCATTGCCATGGCGCGTGGGGCATGGCCTGATTGCGCTACCGGTTACGATGGAGTGTGGACAGTTATAATTAATGCCTGCGACGCCAGATCTGATGTTAATACTGACTTAGCGATGTAGAATAGACTACAGTATTTCAAATCACAATATGTTGTGATAAACGTGTGCTGCGAATATAGGGCTGTGCGCCAAGCGCGAGAGCTGGATGTTTGCGGTGGGTCTTTTAGCGATGATGTGAGGTGGTCGAAATTGTCAATGAGTAACTGTTAGCGGCATTAAAAATGTACCGTACCCACAACATTTCCCAGATTTAAAAAAAGTAATAATGTCATTGCATACATATATAGTGGTGCCCTGTGCATATTGGCTGCGCTGGGCAAAATATTGGCTGGCTTTAATTGCAAGAATATAAAAAAAAAAATAATGTGCATGCATTGAAGGTGGAGCTATGCTGAATAGTATACCAAGCTTTCAAGTAGCTTATTTATATCCTTATGATGATTTGGATAAAAACCGTTGAACACCTGCTGTCCGAGTACAAATCGCTGCTGCAGGCAAGGTTATATAACAAAAAAAAAAAAAAAAAGCCGAAAGCAAGTTTTAGTATTTACGTAAAAGAAAAAAGTGCCTCACTCCTTGCCCTTGTTAAAACTTTGCATAGAGAAGTTGCCAATTGCAGTGCGGGCAACCAGCTATCCTACAGTAAGAATTGTTCTGCACTGGGCATAACCTGGAGCCCCTGTTGCCTAGAAGCCTGCACAGAGGGACCTTCAGAAAGCTAATAACGCATTCCATGTGCGCCAAATCAAAGGGCAGAGACCCCAAAGATCATCTGCAGTCAAGGTCAGCAAATGCAATATTGCTCATCCACTTCGAGAAATGTAAACAGCTCCAGCAACTTTAGGAGCCGTTTCCTCAAAAGCATATTTTGAGCCTCCTGCTGTGTTCTTGACAAGGCTAGCATGGGAATGACTGAACAAATTTTGACCCTGTTGGTGTTGCTTCGATCCTTGGAGTGTGCTTGATGTCGTGACAAGTTTTAGATTGTTAATTTATGCTCATAATTTTTATTGTCAAGGCAAATAGCCCACCAGAAGTTGTAGTAAAATCTGGAACAGTGAATATGAAGCTGCGTATAAAATAAATGAGGCGATTAAAAAAATTTTGGGTCTGTCACGACATAAACCATATCTTGAGGTAAACATGAAAAGTAATCGCAGCCATAGAGTTTCATACAATAATAACTAGAGGAGAAACTGGCGCTAGTGTCAACACGAACACTGAGGTGGCACTTATGCTTCAGTGGGAACGATGGGTAGTTCTGGAAACGGATTGCGTAAGATCGAAACGGGCTTATGGCAATGGCTATGCAAATTATGTTTCCTGACAAAAAAAAAAAAAACCTTCTATTGCGCAGTTTGCTGTTTACAAATTGTGTGGCAAACAAGAAAGTTAGTGACCAAAAACAGATTTTGTGCGAAATAAAATGGCGCGTTTAAATAGAAAGCAAACGCGGAGTCGAGGAGGTTTGCGGAGTACGTTTGCCATTTGCCGCCAACTACAGCGGGACACGGAGTTCTCCAGGAACAGTCTGTAAAAGTTTCAGCGCTTTTAATTTTTAATATTAAGAAAAGTTTTCTGCTCCTAAAAAAAGAAACCGATTACTTTTTGGAGAAGTTATTCTAGCCTGAATTAGTGACATTCATCAAGCAGCGTTCCTATCAGCCGCCAGTACTGCTGGTCTATGCCGGAGGAGCCAGCATTCGCATGAGAAGTGTAACTGTCCCAAGCAATTCACAACCGTCGTCACCTTCGAAAATACATTGGTCTGCCGAATGAGCAGCGCCGCAACTCTTAATTCGCAGACACCTTCGCCGCACACAGCGCCGTCATTTGTGTTTTTGTGCTCGCTGTGCCGGCAATAAATTGATAACCCACCAAAATCGCAACTCTGGTTATAAAACATTCCACTCAGGGCGGCGTCAGTGTGCGTGTGGCATTCAATTCAAGGAGAAACGTATTTTTGACCGCTTCTTCCAACATAGGCAAATGTGTTCATGCAAATCCAAAACGAAAACGAAACTGCCTGCACGATTCAATCCATAGTAACTTCCACAAGCCATCGAGCGCCAATCCGAATCCAGAACTACCCATCACGCCCATTGCGGTGGACGATCGCAGCGCCAGATTCCTCTCTAGTTGTTATTGTATGAAACTCTATGATCGCAGCTTTCTAGCATGTCGCATTACATGCTAGGCTTGTCATAAGCAAGCAGCATGTAAACCTTTGTAGAAAAGAAACCACCCAATGTATCTTGATGAAACTTCATATTTCTGTAATTAATGCTATTTCCAGTGTGCCTACCAAATTTCATTGCTCTAAGCCAAAAAACAAAAAGTTTGCATTGAAAGCCACCTCACCCCTTAAATGAAGACGAAACACAGCTTTGGTTAATTCGAAAGATGACCTCATTAGAATCATACTGACACCACTTTTAACGTAAACTTCGCTCAAATAAGCTTCATAATTAGGAAAAACGGCACTGGCCATGAGACTCACAAGCTCATATCCCACAACAGAACCTATGATGTCATACCAGACAGCTCTGGGATTGGCGGAGGTCGGCAAAAGCAAATGCAAGTTATGCAGGGCTTATAATCTTCCTTCACGAGATATTTTCGCTTAAATGTAATGCATATATTCATTTCAGGGAAGTAAGAATGGTGGGGTAAGCATGGAAGCTACGGACACGTAAACATTGAAGTACCAGAGCGTGCTGTTGTTGGTACTGCGCACACTTGGCTTTTTATAGCTGCACAGCAGTATGGTGTTTTCGGCTTGTCTGACACGACACAGGCCGATTAGCGCAAGCGACATTGTCTTACGTGACCCTGTTTGTCGAGTATACCCCATGTTTCCCAACACGAGTACTTTCTACCGTAATAAAAACCAGCCAGGCGCAAATACGGTCAAAAACAAAGCAAGGGCAGGCAAATGTCAGCCACGGTATGGTAGCGCCATCTGGGAGGACTGACGGTAAACAAGGCTGTGTAGTTCGCTGGATGCCTAGTGCTGGTTCGCGTTCACTTTAAGGCCTGCTTTTCTGACGTCATTGCGAACGACCTCGCGAAACACAGGATTTGGAGGGAGAATCAAAATTTTAACATAAATTGATTAATTTCTTAGTGAATAAACTATCATTTGCTGCCGAACTAGCGCTGGTGGCAATATAAAACACCAAATCTTTCGAATAAAACAAACTTGTACTTTGTCTTCATGGCTCTTTAGGTGCTAGGCCTGCCTGTTGGCGTGTAGTCGCGCGTCTTCACTGCTATCTGTGGTGTTGGTTCGTCTGTGATGAGTTCTGCTGCAAGAGAATGAAATCTTTTCTCTTTTCAAGACAAGCAAGTAAATGCCACTGCCGCCCGGTATATAGTATCCCAGCTAGAACCCTCTCAACAATTTTGAGTGCATAAGTGAGCATCAAGTTCACGAAAAGGTGCCCTTGTCAGCATAAGTTTGTTCTCGAAACGAGTTTAGAACCAAACAGTTTGGAAACGCAACAGTGATAATTATTAAGTTACGCTTGTGAAAATGGGGGTAAGTGACCTTGCCTCTTTGGAGTGCCATGTAGTGCCTAAGCTCGTACGAAAGCAGCAGGCGCAACTAACGCAGTTTTCTGCTGGGAAATAAGTCTTCGAAGGGTGAGTTCACCTTCACTGATGTCTAGCATTCTGGTTTCGGTTCTGCTTCATTCACGCGAGCCTTATTAACTCGAAACCTGCATGTAACAAAAACCTGGATGTAACGAAAAATTGCAAGATTTTGTCAGCTTCGTTATATCCAGGTTTGTATCACTAAATAGACCAGTTCTTGCCCAAGATGCTGAGTGTATGCGTCGGGCTAGGCAGGAGCCATCATTTGCTGCCAGAGAAGCCGAGCGCAAGTGGCAAGCCCGCCAAGATGATGAAAAACATTTCATAGGGGTTGTAACAGCTTCACTGGACATCCACTTTCACAGGGCAAGATGGCGACCTTTTCTCTTTTTCTTTTTTTTTTTTTGTGTGCCTAATTAACTGCTGAAATTGTGTCGTGCTGCATTCATAAGACAGGGGGGCTTGCATAACATTTTATTGCTCATTGAACTTGCGGATCACTTAAATGCACGCAAGCCACTTACGTACACGTGCACCAACTACAGACTGGCATGCTCAATGAAAGACGCAAGTGAAAGCAGTGTGAGTAGCGAAGATTGTTTGAACACCTCTCCCAAGGACAGGAAAAACAAAAATATAAACGAGAATGTACGAAGGGCACTTATTGTTCACACTGAAAGAAGACAGTTGTTGCACGGCACTAATTCGGCTGCTCCTGCTTCCCTCTTGTTTCGTGCTAGTTATCTGCCAGAGATAACTGGTGTGAAGGTGGTAGGCCTGTGCAATTTCGTGCATGCGATCTTTGTGCCGATCAAAAGTAATAAAATTTGGGCAGGCAGCAAATGGCCCCTGTTCTGCTGCCAACAAAGGAGAAAGGCATTTAAGCTAGTAGCACGTGGTGTGTCTTCTTTCTGCCTTCTCAAGGATTACCTTTTTGCAGCAACACTGGGCTGCTTGGCCCTCCCCCTCTTTCTCCCCCTCTCTGGCTGACTTTATTAGAATTGTGGTTTTGGGGTGGGGAATGGGGCTGTAACATGAGTGATCGAAAGCAGATAAAAAGCCAAGGGAGAACACATAAATTCCAGACAAAGCTGACCAAATAAAGCAATGCAACGACATGAAAGAGAGGTGGGGAACACATTTGCAGCTTGCAGGCGTATAAAAACAGAAGGAAGCAACAAATAGAGCAAGCTGGCAGGCCCAGGCCAGCATTGCAGTGTCTTCAGTGACTGTATGCTTTGTCGGTGGCCTCCAGTGCTGACATGCTTTACGCCATGTCTGGCAGCACTGCATCGAGAGGCCTAAGTCACTTGTGCTAGCAATAATTTTGCCTCAAACACTTCATCGTGAATAGAAAAAATTGTTCCCATGTAAATTTATTTGATTCTAATGCCACAGTCCTTGTTAGTTCAGTTTCTTTTCTTTTCTTCTTTCTTTTGTTATATACAGGCTAAATGTAAAGTTAGTCCCGGATGTATTAAATTCCAAGAGGATGGCAAATAGCACGGTATCGCGATTATTCGATGTACCAAAATATGCCAATATAGGCTCGTGATGATACCTCTGTGCATTTCTATTAATTGCCTTGAATCTTAACAAGTGGGAGCTTACCGATTGTCATATAAAAATCCCACAAAGTCTGCAAGCACACCATGGTGATGAATTTTTTTTTAGTAGTGAAAAAAAATTGTATGGATGCATTTTTAAATTTTAGGAGGGAAAAAAATTTGTGTGCAAACACCACCGATGTTGTGGTACCGTATTTTCCGGTCTATAAGTCGCACCTTTGTATAAGTCGCACCCCCCTCAAAATGACAGTTTTTCCGAAAAAAACGTATATAAGTCGCACCGGTGTATAAGACGCACCGGTATACAAGACGCACTTGTTAATTAGGTAAACTCATAGTGAATCAGATCGTTAGAAAGTGCGGCGAAAGTACATGGTTGCTGCAGCCGCCGCCTGTGAACGCACCCCTCGGTAAGGAGGACTAGATGTGCATATACCGTCCAAAGTCTAGCCAGAACTAACTTCTCAAAAATGGTTTATTGATACACACAGATGGCGTGTACTTAGAGAGTGTTTAGACAAAACCATTGAAGCCTTCTTCCGCAGACTCGCTAACAAATAATTCAGCAACTTCAAGTGGGAATTCGCCGGCGTATCGCTATCGCCCTCCGACTCACTGATGCCTTCTTCGCCAACATCGTCACCACTCGCGGACCGGGTTACTCTGGCCTTTATCTCCAAACGTCGTGCGTGTCTTGCGTGCTGTCGTAAATCCGCGCAATAAAGGTGTCATGGCGAATGGAAGTGACACGAACGGAAGCGGCCCGAAATTCGAAACTTATCGGCAAGCTGTCATTTTAAAAATTAGCAGCACGTTTACCTCCTTCAGAGTAACTTTGTAATAATTTATAAGCTGCATGTTGTTTTTGCAACCCAGTTTGATGTTACTTTGAATTTATTCTGAAATGTAGTTACTGCGCATGGCAGCAAGTGATCATAAGTCGCACCGGTGGATAAGACGCACCAACGAAAATTTCAGAAAAAAAAAACGCGACTTATACACCGGAAAATACGGTAGTAAGGTCTAGCTCACGAAAAGATTCTTTTCTAAAATATTCTAAAAAAAATCATCAAACTTGACGTGCTTCCAGTTGCTGCCATGAGAGTTCAGTGCAAAACAAATCCTGGGCCATCTCCACTACCGTGAAACCTGGGGAGGGGCGAAGCATGCAGTGTATAAGTGTATTCGTGGTGCCTTTGTGTTTTTGCCCACGGAGATGAAACCGTTGGGGGGTAGAGGTATGCAACTTAGCTGTAAAAGTCTCGTATCTTTGAAACACGAAGCGTTCTAGCGCAAGGTGTTGGTAAATGAGTTTCTTGGTGGGTTCTTCTAGTACATGTTTTTTCCCACAGAGCTGAAACGTTCTAGTGTGAGGCTTGGAAAACGAGTGTCCCAGTGTGTTCTGTTAGTGCATGTTACGTTCTAGTGTGAGGCGTTGGAAAATGAGCGGGCCAGCGCTGCCGGCGATGGAAATAGGAGGTATATAACGTATAACTAGTTTACACTTTTATAGTTTTAGCATTTCAAGGAGCTTAGGTGACTATTTGCTGTATAGCGCTCGTGCAGTAAGCGTCCCCAAAACTTCCACAATATCTCACGTCTAGCAATTGCATTTCTTAGACTTCGGAAAAGCGTTCGCAGATGTGTGGTCGTGCTGCTGACCGCTGTGCTTGTTCTCCCAGCGCAAAAAAGTGCTTCCTGCTCCCTAGTTTTATGCTGTACGTAAAAGTTTTGGTTGATTTTATTTCCTTAGTACCTATATTGACTTCGCTGACTCTTCTCCCTTCTTCAAGAGGCCTTATATTTTCCTACTGGCGTACCAGTCAGTGAAGCTTCGCATGTGCGCTTGTGCAGCGCTTGTGTGGAGCGACCTGGACATGGAACAAACAGTGTACAAACTAACAAACTAAAGAAAGGCTCATTCTTCCATTCACAAATGTGTCGTGGCTTTGTTTCAACTGAGCGAACGAATTGCGACTACTTGTCGGCGGCCGGCGGACTAAACGCTGGGCCTACTTACTCTATCGGAAGGTCGGCGAGCCGTGCAGTAGCGTAGTCAAGCCAAGTCATTTCCTCATGACGTCACATGAAAACGCCACAGAAAGTGGGCGAGAGTGCAGAAAGGAGGACAGCATTTTCGAATTGATTTTTCTATTAAATAAATTCGCGTAAACGCACTCAGAGTGGTCGAAACATGGCCTATGGACTCCGGACTACAATTTGCGCTAGTAATCCTGCAATGTTTACAAATCACTTCAGTGTCCCTTTAAGTTCTGAGAACGACGGTGGTGACAAGAGCCAGCCCGGGCTTTGGGAGCAGCTAATTGGTAGTTTAGCTTTCGTCGTTTGCTCGACTTAGTAACTGACTCATTTGGTTTAGCCGTGTCACAAATGTTCTTTTGTCTAATTCATAAACCATCTATGCTGCCTGGGCAGCCAAGGTTGGCATTTCACTAAAGAAGGGATTGGGTAATGATCCATCTTAACATTTCAGAGTCAGAAAGCTTCTTCTTAGTAAACCAAAAGCAAAATTTGAGGAACAATTGTATTTTTATTTACTTGAAAGCAATGGGTTATAATCCAGTTTTCATCTCTGGATGGACTGCATTGTCATTTTTTATCGGCTAAACAAATTTTTTTTTCTTTTCAATTTGTGCTTTTTAGCTGAAAGGCAGTGCTTTATTACATCAATAGTCAGAACGGCCTTATTCTGCGTTTTTGCAGGACATTCTTGAGCGTGCAATGGTGAACGTGTATGCCGACCGAGATGTCACCGAGCCTGGCACCTACATCCACCAGTTTCCGTACCCGTGCTACATCCAGGACCAGTATGCGCAGTTCACTGCCCTTGTAACTTGCCGTAATGCAGGTGGGCTGTCTTCAGTCCTAACGCTCTTTTACATTCTGTGTCTTTCAGATTTCTGTTTATGATTGAACATGTGATGCCATTATGTATGGCAATTTCTTGGGTTTACTCTGTTGCAATGCTTGTTCAAAATGTGGTCTACGAAAAAGAAAAACGGCTGAAAGAAGTAAGCACCTTTCTTTGCTAAAAAAATTATTTCAGCATGTGGCATTTGAAAAAGAGTCTCACAGCATCCATAAACAGTGCTGTTGTATGTAGAGCTTTCACTGCCTCACCATTGTCAGACAGTGCTACATAACTGCACCCTTGTTCTCCCATTCCGCAGGTGATGAAGACGATGGGCTTAAACAATGCGGTTCACTGGCTTGCCTGGTTTATCACAAGTTTTATCCAGATGACCATTACGGCAGCAGTTCTTACTGCTCTACTTAAATATGGCCGTGTGCTGACCTACAGCAACCCCTTGATATTTTTCCTGGTTCTGGAGATATTTGTGATTGCCAACATAACCTTTTCGTGAGTGGTGTTTCTGTGAAGTACTATCCCATGTCAATATTTACGAGCAGGTAAACACTATACACCCGAACAGCGTGTTCTGCATTCCTTGGAAGGCTAGCAGTCCTTGTTTTGCATAGATAAAGTCACGTTTGTGTTGGCCTGTGCTGTGACAGGGTGCCAAGAGGAAAAAATAATGGAGGAAAGATATGCCATGTACTATGCTGGCTTGTGTTATTTTTAACTTGAATCATTGTAGCGTTAATACCACAAGATTGTAATGTACATCCTGCCATCCTACAGAAGTGCCAGTGCTCTCTCTTTCTTCAGTGCAATCATGCCACCACAGCAGCTCATAGTGATGCCAAAAGGGCTGCTTAAGAATCGGGGTATAAAAGGGGTGAGGAAGTTCCACGGGTAGTTGTGAGGAGGGAAGTGGAAAGTGTGAGAGGGAACATTTTTGAGAACGTACAAGTTACGGGCACTGGGCGACTGAATTCTGGATGCGGTACTTCCTTATTTATCGGGATTTTTCGTCTAACTATCTCTTCGTGTGTCTGCCTAAAGCCATTGTCTGGTCTGCGTACATTTTTTTGCCTCACATAATTTCACCATCAACTTTTATTGATTCCACAGTCCCTACTCTATTTTTAGTTTTCACCAGTTATCTGTCTCTACATGCTCCTAAAAATATGAAGCATTTGGTTCAAGAGCAAGGCACATTTGTTGCTGGTATTGCAGAGTCATTGGGGGCTAGTTTTGCAGAAAATTGTACACAAAAACACTTCCATCATGATGCAGTGAAGTTGCTCGCAGCTGCAGTATTTTTTTGTTGTTTGTTTTCTGTCTTTACTGATAACAAACAGCTTTAGTTCTCACCTAAGCTGCTTACACCACCCTGTAAAAAACCAAACACCATAGGCTTTACTCGTGCCATTATAGCACTAAGTGCATGTCGTATGCTCTTCCTTTTTGTCTGATGCAAAGCTGCTAATTGTACTATATTTTCAAATATTTTACTAATGGCTATGATTGTTCTGGATGAATTTCCGAAAAATGTAGTCCTGTTGTTACTGTTTACCAAATGATAAGTTACCAGCAGTTAAAAGGCATTGTGAGCTCAAGGATGTGGATTGGATTTCCAGCCATGGAGCCTTTCAGTGCTCGTTCAAGATTGCGAGGTGTAGCTTGGGCAGCCGGCTCGGGTGCACTTTTGTTGCTCATGGCGATTGCTCAAATGCAGCAAACACTGCTGATGTTTTAAAAAACAGTGAAAGTTCAGCTGGGATGCCAGGCCAGTAATTATGACTGACTAGCTTTAGCCCCATCTAATGTTGCTCACTGGATTAAAAGCCCTTACACAAAGCAGATTAGTGTGAAACAAGCAGTAAAACACTGATCTGCCTCCAGTCTTAGTGAAACACTTCTATCGCAACACAAAAAGGTGACTTCAGTGGAACTCTGTGGAGTTTGCCATCAGATCATAGGCCAACTGCACTCAAATTTCACCTCGCCCAAATTTATTTTTAATGTGTATGTAGTAAGTACCCCCAAATCAGCTGGGACACGAGTGGTAGCCCTGTGAAATGCCTCGTTAATCAATCAGAAGCGTTTAAAAAAGCTCCGCCGCAGACCATGCTGCACCTGCTGGCGGATTGCGTAAACAGCCATGACACGCCTGTGATGCTCCAGCCGACGGGGGCTTCTTCCTGTGGCCAGCCACGCTGCTGGAGAACTGGTCGAGCTCTGCTTTGCACGCTTCACCCATTTGCTGCCCCATGCACACATCGAGCTTGCACGCCGACTTTCTCCCGAGCGGCTGACCTTCCGGCCTCTTGCTGGACGGCTACAACGTCACTGCAGTGGCCGCGCTCTCGTCGGTTTCGGCTTCAAAATCGCTGATTTTTGCTGAGCGCTTGCGGCGTCCATGCGCATGTTTGAGCTGTTGTATTTTGCATGTTGCTTTCTTTTTCAGCAGACTATACGGAAATGGGGTTTTCAAGAGGTCGAAATTTTGAGTGCAGTTGGCCTTTAAGTCTTAAGAGCTTTATATTGTTCTCTAAAACTGATACGTTTGCGTTCAGGGTTATATATGGTTTGTTTGCAAAAAATACAATAAATTCTCTAACTTGTGAAGAAAGTTGCCATAAAGACAGAGTTACAATTCTAACTTGGTCATGGTTGAAAAGCTCTTATATTATGAGCCACAAAGTCTACTTAGGGCATTTCCTAGCTGCCATGACTATGTACATGTTTTATTAATTGTTTTTTGATAAGTTTATATATTTAGCATGTGTGAAGAGTTGCAAGCCTTCATTATTGAGCAGTAATACATTTCTGAAAGACTTACTCACAATTTCGCATTTTTTAGCACTGAAGCAAGTGCATTTAGCGTACCTTTTTTTTAACAAATTGGTTCCAATTTTTAAAAAGTTTTAATAAGAAAGATTGGCTTGTCAGCACGCTACAGTCAACGTGGGAGTGAGTAATAGTGAAATGATAAATAATGAGTGATTCAAGATCACTTTACGGTTATTAAGTGTCGTGGCATTCTTGTTTCCTGGTTGGCAGGTTCCTGGTCAGCGTTTTGTACTCCAAGGCAAAGCTTGCAGCTGCTTGTGCAGGCATCATCTATTTTTTGACGTATGTGCCGTACATGTACATAGCGGTGAGAGAAGAAGCTGCCCACAACAATATACCTGCTTGGTTGAAAAGCCTCGCTGTGAGTACATCTGGCTCTTCACACTTGCCTGTTTTGCACGAGCATGTTCACAAGTGGTGGGGGAAAGCAGAGCGGGCTCAAGGAACAATTACAGTTCTTGCATATCTGTATGAACTTTTCTTCTTTTCTCTTTGTAAGAAACTGTGTGTGTGAAGTGAAGTGTTCACGTTGTAGAATTATGTCAGAGTAGTAGTGCAAATAAAAAAAAAATCGTGGGTGCCTGAATAAGCTTGCCAGTGTGTGTCATATTTGGCCCATATTTCGGTAAAACGGACTTTGTAATGGCAGTGACCTGTGGCAAAAAGAACAAGGACACAAAGAAAGTGTTGACAGCTATTGAAGGCAGGATGGACAAGTGCTCGCTTCATTTGTGCCCCATTTTGCCCATGTAATCGTGAGCCTGTTATAAATTAACTGAAAGGTTGCTGCAGGTGGGCGTGAGTGCATAATGCATTTTTTCAAGCCGCTGCCCTAGGGGGAACAAGGACTGGTACATTTCCTTCTTTTTATTTTAGGCACTTCTGTGTGTACAATAGAAATAAACTAACCCAAATGATTTTTTTAAATGAGTGAAAAGTAGCATTCAAGTAACTCTGTTTTATGTTTTATTTTTTTCAGGAAATATAAGATGTATATTTGAAAAATGTCTTTGCGGGAAAGGTGGATATTTAAAAAATGTCAAAAAATTATTACTGTCCTTGCGGGAATACATCATAAACGTAGTTTGAAGAGGACACAATATGAATTCTGATAAAGCAATATACTAAAGTTACCACAGGGTTCGCGCAGGTCCTTGAAAACCTTGAGAACCCTTAAATTTAGAAGTGCCAATTTCAAGGCCTGGAAAGTCCTGGAATTTTTAAATGCTCCTTGAAAACCCTTGATTTTTCTGGAGAGAACCAATGGCCCTGTCTTTTTACAAGAATTTAAAGTTTGTCATGGATTTTAGGTGTTAACAAATGTAAAGAAACATTGTAACGATCAAGTTTCTGTGTATTGCGTGAAATTACAAGTTCGGTGGATTTTTATTATTACGAGACGACGTTAGGAGCAGGCACTTCTCAATCCAATCAATGTCATAATACAATCCAGTGAAAGCCGGCTTCTGTTGCATCTTCCATCTAGTCTGTGGCCACCTGCGTTTGCTCTTACGTGCAAATGGTGGACGTGTGCTTAGTTCGGTACTCTTGCCGACAAAGCAGGCAACATTAACCAAGTTTTGAAATCAAACAGCCTGAGAAAAACACCAAGAAAAAAGAAAAACCTCTAAACACCAACCATAAAATAAAAAAATAAAGCTGGGGGAGCATTCACAAACCCATTAGCGCCTATCTAAATGTGCACTAGTGTGCTTAGGTATTGTGCAATAAAAAAAACTTTTGCGTTGGGTTGAAAAAGTTATAAATAATCCCAGATAAAACATTAGATGGGGACCTTGAAAATGTGTTTTCTGGTCCTTGAAAGTCCTTGAAAACCCTTGAATTTTTGCTTTTGAAGCCTCTACGAACCCTGTACCAGTAACTAGTTTTACTTACTATTTTTTAAGACTTTTAAGTGGTGAAGAGCCAGCACCGCCATCACAGAAGAAAGCTGTAGTGATGTAATGACTAGAAATTAACCTGATGCATGAAAATCCTTATGGAATTACTATTAACGATTCTTGCACTTGACAGTTCTCCTGTTTAATTAATTGTTTGTTTGCACTTGTATGAGTAACTTTTAATTACCGTTGTAAGCTGGGTTCACTTATGCCACACGAAGTGAGTTTATGAAAAAATTTTACATTAAAGGGATGCTAAAGCGTAAAAGCAAGTGGGCCTTTAGCAGTAAATTACAGTGTTGTGAATACAAATATACTACTTGCAGCAGCAGAAGTAGTTGAATAACTCAGAACATGCCAAACTTGTGAGGACAGACATTGTCACCTTGTACATTTTGCCGCACTACAGTCTGTGACATAACAAATCATGAATGATGACAAATACACGTGGGAACTTCTGCTGGGCACATATCTTCAAAAAGATTACAACTTCAGCTAGGAAACTTCATTTCCACCGGTGGTTAACTTTGTTGCCATTTTAATTTCAGTAAAATTTGTTTCGCCTTGTCATACAAGTGCAGTCAAAAGATTTATGCTGGTAAACACGAGAACTATTGTCATTTTTTTCTGCCAGCACCCGGTGGAAGTTCTGAAATGTTAGTGCACTCGGCTACGTGACTGCTTTGGCTGCCAGGTGTATTAATTGTGAGCTGGCCCATTCCGCGGCTGTTTTCGTGTGTTCCCCTAGGTGGCTACACAACATAGGCTCAGTTTTCCTGGGCTCATTCTTCTTTGGCAGTTTTTTTTTTGTACTTCGTATTTTTGCCATGCGGCATTTGAAGAAGATGTAAAGATGAGAAGAGAGAAGAAAGGAGAAGAAGAAATTGTGGAAGTAAGACAAAGATAAGACAGTACAAAGGCAAAAGAGAAAAGGGTACAACAATCACCGATACTCAGGAAACCGATGACACTGGTCAAGTCTACAGGTAGGCATGGAGTCCGGTCTCGTGTAAAAAGTTCAGCAGCGACCTGCAGTAGCGGTCTTCGTGCACCCACCAGTTGAAGTCACCTGACTTATTCCACTGAAGACGAACCACTCTTAGCGCACTGTCCCAAGCTATCCTTGTTCCTGTGCACATCCTCAAGAGATGCTTGACATCTGCTTCAGCCGCCTGAGCTGGACACTTGGGACATGTTCCTGGGTCTTCTGGTGTGGGTCCCCAAGTCCAGGTGACTGAAGGTGTGAGAGCCACCCCAGCCTGAAGCCTCCTGAGTTACTCGGCTTGTTTTGGGATGTGCTGTTTTTCCAAATGAATGAAAAAAAAAAAATGAAAGGGAAAGAGAAAAGAGAAATGCTGGCTTTTCCTATAAATTTTGGGGTGGGGCATACTGTAATCTGTAGTTACTTCCATGTACTATTTCATAATGTATTACCATGGTGTTTGCGATATTTTGCAGTCTCTCCTTTCCACAACTGCATTCGGCTTGGGTGCCAAATATTTTGCCTTCTACGAGGAAGTTGGAGTTGGCGTGCAGTGGGCCAACATTGGCATTTCACCGCTGGAGGATGATACGTTCAGCCTGGCCCACGTCGCATTCATGATGCTGGTTGATGCCTTCATCTACTCCCTGCTTGTCTGGTACATTGAGAATGTGCATCCAGGTTAGTCCCAACTGTCTCCCTGCGGACAGGAAGAGAGCAGAGCTAGTGTGCATGGTGTATGCGTCTGAACCCCTAAGCTGCCTTTTAAAAGTGTTCAGCGCACAAATGAGACATGTCTGCTGGGCCGTCGGCAAATATTCACTCTCTCAGGCTAGCTGGCAGAGGGCGTATCTTCCTGGACAGTGTTGGAGTTTCGTGGAGTGTTGGAGTTTCGTGAAATCAAGGCGGTAGCCCCCACTGTAGAACCTCTAGCCTGGCAGTTTTCAGGGAGCAGTTTTGTTAAATCAGAGGCCGGCCCAGGCATCCAACAGGGAAGGAGCCAAGCTGCAAATGGCCCAAAGTGGCAGCTGCATTTTCCCCTCGCGCAGCACATTGTTCTACTTTCGTTGCCCAACAATGTGGACTGGGGCTTCTCCTGGCCCTGCTTGCGTCTGACATCCTAACTTGCCACTTGGCACGTGCTCTTGCAGGATCTTATGGCCTTCCACGGCCGTGGTATTTCCCCTTGACACACAGCTACTGGTTTGGAGGAGGAAGGCATGACCTGGAGTATGGGCCGTTGCGCTCATTTTGGCAAAAGCTGCTGCGAAAGCACGTGGCCGGTCTGTCAGTGACTGAAGAAGAGCAGGCCTGTGCTATGGAAGGCCGAGCAGGTACTCCTTCCGCTGCATTGTAGCCAGGGAAATGGCACATTACTAGACTAGTAGCTTTGGTGAACTGAGGCTGCTTTCCGTGCAAAAAAAAAAAAATCTCAAAAAATCTCTCACTCGAGGCCCAATTCAAGAATTTTAGGAAATTTAGTACTGCTGCTGCACTGTAGACAGCAGCACGAGGTGAAGGGTCTCTGGCATTTTATAAAATTTGACAATTTTCACAGCATTCTAATCGTTACATTGTGCTTTCAGCCAGCAGCGGCTATATCGAGCCAGACCCTTCGGAGCTTCCACTTGGAGTGTGTATAGACAACCTTGTCAAGGTAAGTCTTAATATTGCTGTAGCTAGTTCTGACCGACCGTTTAGCATTTCCTTTCATGCGTTCCAACCATGAAGGCTGGCATAGGCCAGGAGAAAACGACCATGGTTATGACATATGTAACGTACAACGCAAGAGATTGGGAGCTACAAAGAGGGCAGTTTCAGGGAATTTCTCCCTTACATGGGAGCTGAGCTAGGTGCAAGGTGTGTAAAACATATTTGACTTACTGAATTCACACACATCAAATAGTGAACTGCAAGGCAGAGAAGAAACTAGTTTCAGTTATCACGCACCTTTGCTGTGTATAAAATTGTTGATAGTTTTATTGAAGTAAATTGATTGAGGTAAGTTAACATTCCTGAGCTGTCAATATCTCAGTATAAAGGAGGCCTGTTGTATGATTTTAGACTGTTGGCCATCTCTGAAATGGGCGCTCTTCATGATTTTGTAGCTGTAGTAGTTCATTGTTTCTCAAGGTTTCTGGGCAGTGTGATATCAATTAAAAAATAAAGAGGCACTGCTATGCACAAGCACTTGTTAGATAATGCACTTAGATAATTTTTGTGTACATCAATTATTGCAATGATGATTTGTTGTAATCTGCAGTATGATATAAAATTAGATAACTGTTAGCTTAGTGTGGAAGGCATTTTATTTGTTAACTATTTCTTTTTCAGATCTACAAAGATGGGAAGAAGCTCGCTGTGAACAAGCTCAGCCTAAATTTGTACGAGGGACAGATAACTTCCTTTCTTGGACACAACGGTGCTGGAAAAACAACTACAATGTAACTACCCTTAAAACATGAAATATTCTCACTCTTTTGCCATCACAAACTAAAGCACGTGTGCAATCTGGCTTACATCACTGAAGGGTGCGAATAGGAGTATGAGGTAGTTGTAGTGGCAGTGGTCCTGTCTCCTTTTTTCCTGTGGTTCTTTGTGATGTTATCCTAATTTGACCATAGGCTGAAGTTTTCATTATTTTATTTTATTTGACAGGGTAGCTGTCCAAGCAGGGAGGGTTACAATACAGATGTGGACAACAAGCATTCAAAACAATTTACATCAGAGCACTCCTATTTATACCAAGACTTTTGCTGCACCAAATGCACTTTAGAACCCTCAATATAATGATAATGAAAGAAGAGAAATTGAGAAATTATTAGGCTAAAAACAGGCATCATGCCCACATACATGTAATTTTGGGTGAAAACCCTTCTATGTGTATAGTTTTGTTTGTATATGCTTTCCATTTCGATAAAAGTTACCTATGTCCCCCCCCTCCTTCCCCACCTGCGTGTAACATCGTTTGTCAGCATTGCTAAACGGATGTGGGTTCAATTCCTGGCCGCCGCCACTGCTTTTCTGATGGAGGCGAAAAATGAAAACGCTTGTGTGTTGTGTGTTCGAGATTTTGTTGCACGTTATAGATCCCCACGTGGTCAAAATTAAACTGGAGCCCTCTACTGTGGCGCCCCTCATCGCCTGTGTAGCGTCGGCGCATTACACCTTATAATCAGTCAAATTAATCAGCATCGCTAAACGCCGTCTGGCAGCACAAAATGGTGACAGCATTGCATCGCTTGGGGCAGCGAGGTGTAAGGACATCTTTTACCGTTGTGGGGAGGGAGGGGGGGGGTCTGTTGCATACACTTGGCCAGGATAAGAGATGAGGAGGCTAGAAGAGTTGTGAAACCAGGATCAAGTCAATTAGCCTATGTCTGGAAGCAGCTGCCACTTTGTCATCTGTTTTGTACTCTGCTAAATCACTGTTGTTACCGTGCTACCATCAAATCTCATTCCACTACTCAAAAAAAATTTAAAACGGTAATCAGATCATGCACATGATGAAAAAGGTCACCAACCATACTATGGGCCTGAAGGAGAATGAAGCCCTAAGGCTAAGGGACGCCTTGATAAAACCAAGGAGTAGATATCACATTTTCTACCTAGACCCCTGACATGGGGAAAAAACTCAAGCTGTAGGTGCTCGTCAGAAAGGCGCCAGCAATGAGGCTTTTCTCGGAACAGGTACCCACAACACAACTTATAAGATCATTGCAGTGCATTTAGCAAGCCCAAATTGAAAGACTCCACTTAACAGAGCAAGGTAGAAATATCTGCACCAGCATCACCTGTGACCCCATCACCTCGAAATAAGGCACAGAAAATCAAGGGCCCATTCCTTAAAAGCCAAACCCAAGGCATGCTAAGGGTTTTCTCTTTTCCCAGAACATGAATCCTGAAAAGAATGAGGGTGGAAGATGAGAAAGAGTTACATTTTTAGAGCAAGCTTGTGAAGATATTGTCAGCAACCCAAGCAGCCTGTTCAAGGGTGACTATGTAGACATTAGCTACAAAAGAGGCAAACACAGCTTCGCAGTACTCAGCATTGACCTAACATTGACCCTAATCTGGCAGTAAGGACATTGTTTTCCATTCTTATATGCGGAGTTGAACTGCAAGTCTGTTCAAAGGTGTATACTTTGAAGCATGGGGGTACATACACTGCACGTACACTATAAAGCATGGGGAGAGCGTACACCGCAAGCGGCGCAGAGAGGCCGCTTCACGCGAGTTGCCCAGTTACCTGGTTATTGCAAATGATTCGTAGGGGTGTTCACATAAACCACCCGATGGGCCCAATTTATAAAATTGTATCCATAACGGTTCAAAGCAAATGCGTGCTCTTGGCCGGCAACACCAAAACAACAGTATTTTTTCCCACATTCCCCACACTTCCCTAGGGGCCCCTTCCGTATCATCTAGGTACCCGCTGTCTTTTTAGACTTCAATAAGACTGCTCTCCAACCTAGCCTGTGCGCTTTCGGGAAAGCGCACTAGTCTGAATCTTATTCGCAGACTTATTGAAGTCAGCGAATAAGACTATACTCTCAGAAAGACTTCCAATAAGCTTATTTGTTTGAGCAAACGAGCTCAGGTTTAAATCAGATTAGCATGTTGAGGTGTAGTTTATGGCACATATGGCCAATCATTTGGCAGGGGTATAGTTGCGAGCACCATTATATGACCTTCTCATCAAGAGGATGTTGCTCATAACAGGTTCTGTGCTTGTAGTCCCATAAACTGTGTGGAGGCAATGTTTCCATTTACAGCCACCGTGCTTTGGTTGGATATGAAGTAAGCTTTGGTGAAACATTGTATCATGGGGCGAAGCAAGGGGAATGTGGATGAGACATGCTATATGTCTGTTATTATGTCAGCAGTGTTCAGTAATTCATGTAGAACTTGCACGTACGATGTTAATGCGTAATAATACAAACCAGGTCTGTTTCAAATACTTGAAATCATGTTCACGGAATATACTCAATGTTTGAGGAACCCGTAGGCTCTACTGGATATACGATTCGCAAATCAGATTACTCGCAGACTATGAGAACCATTCAGTTTGTATTCAAGTAGTCACACACCCCTACTGATTCTGTTATTTTGGTGACTCCATTCTGGTTGTTTATTTTTGACTGCACGGTCATGTGCTTCTGGGCTTCGGTCAACATATGCAGTCTTCCATTATCAAGAGCAAATAAAATCTGGATACATTGTACCCCTTCTGTCATTGTTGCAGAAATTTATTTATGTTAAGAAGTCCCTGTCTGGTGGTTCGGTTTTGTGCCTTCCAGGTCCATTCTCACAGGACTGTTCCCACCAACATCTGGCTATGCGACTATCTATGGACGTGACATCCGTACAGAAATGGATGTAATCCGCCAGAGTATGGGCATGTGTCCACAGCATAATGTTCTGTTTGACGAGTAAGTGAACTTGAAAATAGCCCTTGGGGCGCTTACTCTTTCCTCTAGCTTTTAAACAGTTAACAAGTGTTTACTTTAGCGCATGCTTTACATAATTGCATGGTTCTGCAGTCGCCTGCTTAATGTGTCTGGATAAACATTACACAGAAGTGTGATGACGCATCTGGTCTATTTTATATGTCTGCCCAGAGCAGTTTTGAGTAATTCGTGGGCAGTCCAACACTGCTCTTGCTATAGAAGTTCTACGAGAAAAAAACAACAAAAAAACAACGGAGCTTCTCTGAGTGGTTATGACAAATAAAAGGAATAAATGAATTTTCTCAGTTATGGTTCCTTAAAGTGTCCATAAAGAAAATTGTTAGCGATAGTGACAAACCCTGCACTTATTCTGATTGCCTCGGTCGCCCATCTTTTTTTGCTTGGTTCTGCAGGTTGACCGTAGAGGAACATTTGTGGTTTTATGCTCGCCTAAAACACGCTCGTGACAGCAACATTAAGGATGAGACAGAGAAGTAAGTATTGTCCGGATTGTCTTGACTTGCATTCATTGCGATTCTTGGTAAGATGATTGCAGAATGAGAGCATCCCATGCGGAATTTCTACTCGTATTTTTTATGGCTATCTTCTGGACTTAACTGTAATGTAGCTATGGAAGTACTTTTCAAGCTGTCAGATTAGTTGAGTGGCATGATGTGCCATTTTCTTCGTGGCGTGTTGTTAGTCTTCTGTCGAGGCAAAGTTTGCTCAGCACTGTTTTGAGCACTTAGCAAGTTTTGAGCACTGTTACCATCAAAGGACAGCGTTTAAGTTGAGGGGCCAAGTACTCGTGCAGCATATCATTCATAAGTAGGTACAAGCCGGGCACTTGCTGTATACTCCTAGTACCATCTATTCTATCGGATTGCTCTGAGCACTTCTACTATTCCCTTCAACGCCTGCAAAAAGGAGACCGCTGTCTGTTTCTGTGGTAGAGTGTGCTGCATTGTTTTGAAATGCACTGTTCCTTGACCGGTGCCATTCAAACTGCTTGACTGCAAATTGTGTGTTTCAAAGTGTGGGAAAATACTCGTGCAAACAGGGTGGCTTTAGCACACAAGCAATGCCTGCTGCCACCTAGTGTAAAAGACTATTGTATTAAATGACTAATAGGTTGACCCCTTAACTTCAGGTGAAAAAGGCTGAACAGAAGCATTGTGTAGAAAAGTTCATAAGAAATGTCATTTTATTTTCGGTCTTCATCCATCATCGGCGCTCCTGCTTGCTCAAGTTGCTTATAAAAGCTGTCGGAACTTTCCTCGAAAGGCAAAACCCTTATGCTTCATGAAACAAAACAACGTACCCAAAAGTTTTTGGCATGCAAGCTCCATTGCTTTGCAGCAGATGTCCTGCAATGTGACCGATTCGTGTAAAACTTGTTGATGAGGTCCACCACCTTATTTTGTTACTCAAAGGGCACCTTGTGATGTCCACAAAAGGATTTTTTCCAAGGGTGGCATGACAAAAACTTCGATATTTAGTTCTGCCAGCATCTAATACCTTTCTTGATCACACCAAACTGGCGCTGGGCTTTCGTTCGGCAAACTTTTGTCGCTTCCATTTTGAAGGAGGGAAAGAGCTGCTACCAGGTTCCCGCACTCACCCTAGAGTACTGGAGAACAAGAATTAAAGGGACACTAAAGTGTAAAAGCAAGTTGGCCCGTATGGGTAGATCAAAGTGCTAAGGATACAAATGTACCACTTGGGGCAGCAGTTCATACCTGTTTTTATTTAGAGGCATAAAAAAAAGTATCACCGCCCTGCACGACGCTTTCTGCCATCACAAATATTATTTGGTGAAACGAGACTGAGGAAGACTCCCTTAGAATTTTTATGAAACAAACATGGAGGCAGGGATATGCAAATGTGAAATAAATGTATGCGGGAACTCATGCTGATGATATGCTTATTAAAAGACACAAACATCAGCTAGCAAACATTATAAAGGATACCTCAGCACTAGTGGTAGGCTTTGTTTAGTTTCGATTTCATTGAAATGTTTCGCTTTGTGTTCAATTGCAGTCTAAACGAGCATGCGGGTGAACGCAAGAGTCTACCGTTTGTACGTGCTTACCACTTATGCACATGTACACAATAGCTGGTGGCACAAGGAAGAGATTAGTATTAGCGCAATCATCTATGCTGCTAGAATGGCCATCAACTTTATTGATGGTGCTGGTATTTTCTACACTTTCTCAAAGGTAGCAGTACCTCATGGGAAAGCTTGACTACCTAAGGTGGAGCTTGATGGTCACTCATTCTGCCTTGTAAAAAGAACTGCTGCTTACACGGGAAATGGAGAATGCAAATGTGGTGCCACAATAATAAATAATAATAATGGCATTGCAAAAAGATAGCCATAAAAATGAAAAGAGTGGGTGAACACTTATTGTGTGCAATAAATGCAGCCCTCAAAATGTTACTACATTCTTTAATGGGAGACGAATGGGGGAGGGAAGGGATAGAAATGAGCACTAGCTAGGTGATAAAAATTTCAAAAAAGAAAAAAGGCCATTCTTGAGCCGTCCTCTTGGCAGAAGCATACACCAGTATTCTGCCACCCTCCCCCTGAAGGGAAAGTGGTGCCGTCCATGGCAAGTGGGGGTTTTGTAGGAACCAGGAGCCCCAAGTTGTGCAGTAGTACAAAAAAAAAAGACAGTTTCAATGCCAACCTGCCATTGATCACACAGCTCATGTGCTGAACTGACTAGCATAGACATTGCACATTTCGGGCTACCAGGGAAGGAGAAAAAAAAGTTTCTCCCATGATGGGATGCCTTGGCTGCCATGCATTTTATGCTGCCCCTTTTTGTGCCACCATACCAGGGGTGCTCATTTTCTTGCTGTACTGCACTGCTAAGTTGCTGCACACGACAAGTCCTTCCAAGCTCATGTGTGAGAGCTGAGCCATGCTATAGTGATAGCAATGTGCCTTGTTCCTCAGGTCCAGAAACCAACTTTAGGTTAGGCTCAGAGGAGCAGATAATTAAGCATCGTCTTTCAGTGATTCCAGGGTGCCTGTTGCATAAGCACCACAAACCAGAAGGGTAGATTGGTTATTTTGCCTTGGAAACTAAGAGCACACAAAAAATGTTGAACAAATGTTGATTCTAGTGACAGAACAGTGAGGACTTCGTCCAATGGAAAAAGTGTCAGCACATGATGAAGGAGGCAACTGAGGGCCTGGCTGAAAACTGTATTGAAGTGCGGCCACTGCTGACATTGACAAGGGGTCTGTGTCCCTAACCTTAGCCTTTCGGGCCAATTTAATGCACAGCTACATTGCAAACCGATGATGTGCAAAACATCCCCATCTTCAGAGGGGAAAAAAAGTGCTTGGGAAGTGTTTGAGCAATCACTAGAGTTCACACCTGCTGCTGTGTGCACAGGATCATCCAAGACCTGGGCCTGCCCCTGAAGCGCTTCAGCAAGGTAGACTGCCTGTCAGGTGGCATGAAGCGCAAGCTGTCTGTGGCCATTGCCTTTGTCGGGGGCTCTCGGGTGGTCATCCTGGATGAGCCAACGGCTGGCGTGGACCCTTACTCTCGCCGGGCCATATGGGACCTCATCCTCAAGTACAAGAAAGGTGCCCACATTTTCTGGCTGAGCCAGTGCTGGTTGGGGCTGGGGTGAACCGTCTTATGACGACTTCCACGATTGCCGCTTTGCTTGGAGTCCTTTTATTTTTTTTAGGTGTCCTGAGTATGGAGGAAAAGAACCAAAATGCGCACAATACAGGCTAGCTCACGTCATGCTTACACCTGTGGGCCTTTAGGCTCCTGCTTTACAAATAGTTTTGGGGTAGACATTTTGTTTATTGTGGCATTGTAGCAAACATGGCCAGAAATGGCCCAACAACTGGACAGTCGGATAAAGACATCTAAATTTTCTCCTTGCCATGAGCAGATTTTCTACATTCTTTGATTTGCTGGTAAAGGGCAATAGAATTTCTTCAACTCATTTTGTGGGTTTCTCTCCATCATTCACACAAATGCTATCTCAGCAGTAACTATACGGAGATCGTTACAATGCGACCAGATTTTTGAAGCGCCAAGATCTCTTCGCGTTTCTTGTTTTCGTGATCAGTGTACCTTGTTTTCATGGGTATGTTCTCTTGGTACGTACAATAATTTTGTTATATGTTTGAAACTGTATATTTGGTTACATATTAATGTGATTGATGCATTGCATTCTAAGACATTTTTTCTAGCTGAATAAAAAAAATTTCCAAAACCATTAGACAGCAAGATTGGCAATAAAAGCACACATTACTCGAAAGGAGGGAGCGGTCACAACAAATACCAACATATGTCATATGTGCTTCTTTTTCTTGTCCAAACAGCAAGAATGTTTTTACTGTTGATAAAAACTCCGATCTTGAACCGTGTTTCCGACACCAGTTATTGCCTTTCCTCGATTCATGAAATACCTTATCTGAACTTCAAGTCCAGCTGTTTCTTTTTCGTGTATATCCTCGTGACAGTCATTGCTTATCGTCACTTACACAGTTGTAGCTGGGACAGTAAATGTAGAGGTCAGCTAGGGCTTTGCATGTTGAAATATGCTGAGTACATTGCTCACGGTTAAATGTACATTGGTAGTCAGAAGCATTTATAAACACTACAAAGCTTTACTGTTCCTGTTGGTGGATATTTCTTAAATTCGGTGGAAAGTGAACTTTTTATTTCATCTTTAGCTCTATTTATCTTGTGTACTTGAGCTCATTTGTTATGGGTTGGCTCGAGTCTTTTATTTATTTGTTGTTGTGAATTTGTTTAAATTTAATTACAGTACACTCAGCGCCTGGGTAGGTCATGAAATGAGAAAAATTATTTCAGCAAGGAGTGCATTATAGAATACCAGAGTTAGACAACAACAATACTCAAGTTTTGTGACAGTAATGTAAAATGCAGGTCTAAAACTTTTCATGTAGAGTGGTTAGTTAATGCTGGTTGGGGTAACTTCTTGTTTGGGTGTGCAGCGATTACTGAGGTGCCACACCTGTTTGGATACTGATAATTTGGTGCAAATTGGTGTAAGTATCTGGAGTCATTGCCTCCAGCCTGTCTAATGCAGCAGTCTCCTCTTTCAGAGCGAACCATCCTCCTTTCCACCCACCACATGGATGAGGCAGATGTGCTGGGCGACCGCATTGCTGTCATCTCGCACGGGCAGCTGCGTTGCTGTGGCACATCGCTGTTCCTGAAGAACAACCTTGGCAAGGGCTACCACCTCACGCTGGTCAAGCATCCCGCTCAGCTCATGTCTGGGGACTCTATTACAGGTGACACCCCCTCCATCCCTCCTCACATCTACTCTTGGAAGCCCGTTCATCAGCGTGTGCAGAAATGAAGGGCAAACGCTGAAGTGGGAATCTGCACGACAGTCTTGAACGTCTTGATCATCCGTTCTAGGGAAATGATCACATCATTTTAGCGTATACAGTCAAACCTCAATGTAACAAACTTCAGTGTAACAAAACCTGAAATGTAATGAACCACGTAATTTTTTTTAACTTCAAGTGTATGCACACCATGTATTTTCACATTCTGTGTAACAAAGTCCCATTTGCCGAAATTTCAGTGTAACGAAGTTTCATGGACAACTAGGCACAAAATTTTGGTTGTGGAAGTAGATATTGGGAGACGGAAGCGCCGAAGCAGGGTCTCGATAAAATTGACCACCCAATGCCGCGGATGCAGCGGGCCACGGAGTCCATGAGCGAGTTTCTTGCCTACAAGCTCCTTGCCTACAAGCTGCGTATGGCGCCGCCACCGCCGTCGCATGCTGCCGCTTTGCCCTTCGTTTGAGTTTGCTCATGCTTTTTGGGTTCCATCGTTCCAGCATGTGTGCAGCAAGGCATTTGTGGGCCTTTATGAGCATTGCGCATCCGTTTTTTTCATGCTCGTGTCCATGATTGCGCGCCGGCGGCAGCTTCTGCCTCAGCCAGCAAGTGACTTGTGCGGCGAGCAGCAGTGGGAGGAGCCTGACGACTGGCGCCAATGGGGAGGCACGCACCCTAAGGCGGGAGTTACGAAGTGCTCGGGGATGCTGGCTGGCCCTGCCAGAGACGATTAGGCTTAGCACCACGGAGAGTATTTGATGGGCGCTTTTTTAAGCGGCGTGTATGGCGTTTTACAGTGCAAATTTTGCCCACATTATCAGCTTTTTTTCCCACATGAACAACTTCCCCCTCGTGTTGCATTTCAGTGAGCGGTTAGAAGCAGTCGCTGGAGCTACCCGGATCGCACGGGTGGTCTCCGCGGCTGCATCAGCGCGCCTGTGGCTTGCGAGGCATGTTTTTGCGTGCAGAAAACACCCCATGCAGTTCACGCTGATGCCTGCATAGACGATTAAGCTCTGACAGAAACAGTGCGCCAGCAATTCATGTGCACCACGTTTTCATTTGCAAGAACCGCTTCACGCAGTTAATAGTTCATTTTAACCGCAAATTTCAGTGTAGCGAAATTTTTATGTAACGAAGTAAATTATGAATTTTACCGACTTTGTTACATTGAGGTTCGACTGTACTTGCAGATTATAATATCTACTCATAGGGCTTACCTATGAATAAGATTTTTAGTTATTATTACATTAACATTATTTTTAGTTTTGGGGAAATAAATTTCAAAATTTATACGATTGGGTGGTATATTTATATTTGAGTTTCAATCTGGCCTGACTGCCAAGTGTGGCTTTTCTGATAGAGGCGAAAAGCAAAAATGCCCGTGTGTACGAGATTTCGGCTCATGTTAAAGATCCCCAGATGGTCAAGATTAATACGGAGCCCTCCACTACGGCGCGCCTCATCGCCTGCATTGCGTCGGCGCGTTAAACCCTACAATCAATCAAATCAAATCGACTGCCAAGTGTGATGAGTAGCGAATGTTTCTCTTTTTATTATTATTGTGCAAACACTTGCTGGGTCAACCACGAGGAATGGTCCGCAGCCTAGCACATTGTTATGTGCCCACAGAGTCGCGCATACCCGCAGTTAAGCAGTGCCTAATAAAGTGACTGATTAGCTCAGTCATTTCAGTCACTCGGCAAGTTCAGTCACTCACTAAATTAGTGTGCAAGCTCCAGGAGGTTTGAGCACAAGACATCTGTGCGCATACTTGGAAGCCTGTGTGCATACTCAGCAGCCTAGCACTGTGTTAACGCACCCACAGAGTAGCACATGCCCGTAGATAACGCCTTGTATTCAGGAATCTATTCCAGGTCTGATGCACACACATTAAAAAGAACATGAAAGATCTGTGGGCCAAATGAGGCCTGCTTGTGCACCTAGAATGAATCTGCATCAGATCATACCCTAGATTTTTTAATTAATACTGGCATGCATTACGAGTATTAGTGGCAAATTTTTCCTGGCAATCTTGGTTCCCTCCACAGCACAGACGTAGCATATTTCTCTTTTATAAACTTCAGAATCTGTTTTTTTTTTTTTTCCCTGTTGTCTTTACTTTTCATCAATATTGGTAGATGCACACATGGATGAATGGACAAATTACTGGTCTTTACAAACTAGTATTAGAAACTTGAAGATGCTTGAAGAAACTGTGCCTGCCTAGGCTTGCTCGTTTATTAGCAGTAGAAACAGGTCACTTAAATAGTGTAGAGGAGCAGTTTACCTCTAATGCTGCAAATGGTACATTCAGTTACAAGCTTAACATAAATGACTATGGAAAATGGGGACTGGACTGGCACCAGCGCCACGAAGCGGTAGTAGTTGATGCGAAATAATGGTCTCAATTTTCTGAAAAACCTACCAGACACTCTCACCTGTGTTCCTGACCCAAACTTATGTTTTTATCTATTGGTCATCTTAAATAACCTTCTAACTGTTGTGAACGAAAATAGAATAGAATCTTGTGGCAGGTCACTATAGCTACATTGGGCATCCTCGATTTACCAGTCCTGGACGGTCCGCGGGCAGTCCGAGGACTGCATTCGGACCGAGAGCCCCATAGGAATACATTGGAAAATCGATCGCCGGATCGCGTCTCGGGCAGTCCGCGGACGATCCGGGACTGATAGTCGAGGAGGCCCATTGTTCTGGCTGTTACATTGCAAAACTCTGGTCCTTGTATAATGCTGATTTTTAAATATGTATCGAGATTATGTGCTTTGCAATCTTTCTGCTGTTTCTGAACAGCAGATGACTGGTGTTCTAATGTGTGTTGTCCAGTCTTTAAAGGGACACTAAAGGGTAAAAACAAGTTGGCCTGCACTGATGGATTACAGTGCCGAGAATCTAAATACACCATTCTCGCGACCAGCAGTTGTTTAATAAGGCAGAAAATGCCAGAGACGTGGAAACAGGCGACGGCGCCCTGTGCGCTTTTGGGTACTACAGTTTGTGACGCTGCAAGAGTTGTGAACGGCGAGAGCTCATTAGAGAAGCACCTATAAATATTTTCTTCATATAAACAGTTTCTAAGTGGTTAAGCACGTGAAATAAATCAAAACTGCCCGTGAGCTGACCGAATTTAAAAAAACACATACTACAGCTCTTATACATTATGAGACAGACAGCTGTCCAGAAGCATTCAGAGAGCGCCAAAATTTGAATTTGTACTTATTGATAACATACTAGGTATCGATGGGAATAGGTGCGACCATGAAAGTGTTCAGCGACCCCTCTGACCTTCCAATCTCCCTGTCTCCGCGCGCAGATATTGCTATCGGTAAAGCGTGCTGGCGCCCGGTTCAAACATGATCGCCTGTGAAATGAACTTCCTGCAAGTGGTTAGCTGACCGATCTGCCCTTATGCTTTTCCGTTCGCCTGGAGCTGCCGCTGATAATCCGTAAAGTGCGCGTCGCTCTGCCCTTGGTATAGCGCGGGCAATGACGACTACTCGGCATGGCTGCCGTGAAGAGTGTTCATTTCTCTCTAGATTTGCGCCGCGCAGGAGAAGATAATATGAGATGGCTGTGGTCACCAGACTAGGGGAAATGAAGGTGCCCTCCTGAACGGTGCCAGCCGGGAGCCCGGGACACCGCGCTTGATACATATTCGAAACGACGCTTGTTGCTTTTAAAGCGGCTTCGCTCGCAGCCGGCTGGATGGGGTTCGGTAATCTGGAGTAGGCGGGCACACCGGCTGCTTGAGCATCTAAAAGCGTTTCTGATTCCATCGCTGAAAAATTATAAACGTCCACGCCAGCCTCTTCGGCCAAAGAAACATTTCCGTAGTCGGCCATGGCTCAGAGGCTTAAAAGCTACCGTCGCCAGTGTTTAGGCTCTACACCACACCAGTTCTGCCGGTGCTTTGCTCCTGGTTTGTGACGCAATGGCTATGTCACGAAAAAATGAAAAGGAAGTGGGTGAGAGAAATGCCAGCTTTGTTTGCTTATTTCTCAGCAAATAGCTCGTCGAACGAAAGCCGAGAGAGCTACAAAATATGTGATCTTTCAGTTAAAACAAAATTTCATTCAGCCTTCAGTGTGCCTTTAATAAGCTGGCTGGTGGTTTCATAGATCTAACAACTTCTGTGGAACGTTATTGTGTGTTCTTTATGTGCAATTCTGATGCTGTGTTGTTGTTTTGTGTTTCAGGTTGCTGTGAGAAGGCTGTGACAATGTTCATCCAGCAGCATGTAGAGACAGCCGTGCTCGTATCCGAAACACAACACGAGCTGCATTATATCCTGCCCTTGTTTGAGCTGCGAAAAGGGAGCTTCGAGAAGCTTTTCTCTGCACTGGAGACCAGCTTGGTTGACTTGGGTGTCTCCAGTTACGGCATCAAGAACACCACGCTGGAGGAGGTGTTCCTCAAGGTGGCTGAGGAGGCCAGCCGCTCTGACTCCGAAAGTGAGCGTGCCCCATCTCGCTGTCTACTGCTGGCATGCTTGCAGTGCCAAAAGTTACACCGCAACCCAGAACCTCATCAAAACTGTTTTGTCCGAGTTATGTTTTTGTACGTTTGCACATCTCCCCCCTTTAACTGCCATTTCGGGCAAGGTGCCAGGTTCGATTCTCAGCCACACAAAATTTAGAATGCTCATGTGTGCGAAATTATGGTGAACCCAAGGTGGTCTGAGGTACCCCAGGAGATCTAAATTAGTCCACAGACCTCCATTATAGGCACCGGACAGTGCCCAGAGGGCGACACGGAACCCGCGACATCCAGCGCCACCTACGGCAGATATGTGCAACATAGGGTCGGTCCCCGCACGCCAGCACGTTCGTGTCTGGGGTGCGCTCCTCCTTTTGCAGCATGGACGAAGCATATTAGTCTCCCCTTTTAGGTTTAATGAACTACGAGATCGTTCAGTAATTCTGCCAGACAGCGCAGGTGAATGGAGATGGATTTATTCAGTTGAAATCATGTTTGGGAAGGCAGATAATGAAGGCTGTATGGGCGTGAAGCCCAGAAGAGAAACGCTTGTGCAGCCACCTGCGGGCACAACTTTCTCAAGATCTGCATGCTTTACTTAAAAAAAAAACGTAACATATTTTTCAAGTCCACGAAACAGGAGGTTTTATTTGCAATTATATCAAATGTTGATATAATTGACGTCCACGGTACGATCTGTTCCGGGGGTTGCACGTGCACAGCTTAGCTTTCTGGCTCTGCCAGTACCGCACACTTTTTTCCGAAACACCAAACTGGCGTTGCGCCGCCATATTCCCATTCTGCTCGGCAACTCAATCGCCTTCAGCTTAAACGCAGCGTTGAACTGGCGTTGACTTCCGCCACTCATCTCAGAGCAGACACGTACAGAAATGTACGCACGCACACACACAAGACGAGTAAAAGGCGAAAAAGCTAGAGAAAAGCAATAAGCAAATAGAGAAAGGGCGATGGCGACGGATTACTCTCGCTACGCAAATGCGCAGCTACGCAAATGCACGGCAGCTTGCACAATGTTGCCAGACTATGCTTGCACATTGTTGCCAGACAACAATTTACATTCTGCCAATGACCGCTATATAAGACGAGGGTTGACTTGTGCGGATTTTTTTTTGAAAAAAACTCTGCCTATATACCGGTTTATACGGTATTTCCACCTTTTATTGCTGCGCATCATATCTGTATTTTTCTTAGCTTTTTCAGTAGATTAAACAACAATTTCATGTTTTTTTTTCTTCAAGAAAAGACAATAGTTTTATGCTATACAATAGCTAATGAAACATTTCGGAACGTCAACGCCTGAAACATCCGCCCTAATTGCGGTTATGTGTATTTAATACAATGATATAAGCACATGAAATATTAGATGAAGCAGAGTAGAAGTGCTGGGTGGTAAACTACGCTGTAATAACTGTGTTTGGGGCCCTTGTGACCAAACTTAATGCACACTTATGTGCATTTCCCGCCTGCTGACTAGCCTGTTAACAAGCCTGCTACCAAGCCTGCTAACAAGCCTGCTAAAAAGCAGGCTAACAAGCTGCTTGTACATCATGGCAGTATGTAATCCGCTCGCTTACTGTGGGCTTTTAAAGATGAAGTAACCGTGGAAGTAACCTGGGGAAAAAAAAAGGAAAAAAGAGAAGAAGAATTTGCGGGGAATGCAAATCCTCGAACACAATCTTCCAATCTTCCCAGTTGTGTCAACCTACAGGGCTCGGCAGCAAGAGGCAACAGCATTATATGAGCACCCAGTTGCACCCAGTTTCATTTGGACGCTTCTCCCTTCTGTAACATTTCTGCATGACTTCTTTGCTGTATGTAGCAGATATACACGCTAATAATGTTATGACACACGTTTTTCCGAAGGCGCATCCACGGGCACTGATGGCGGTCGGCGCGGCTGGACCGACCCTGAGTTGTGGGGTCTGCCGCTGTTGACGCTGCGCTCGCCCATCAAACTCGGCTGTCTGGAGCCTGTAGGGCCAGGTGTAACTTCAGAGCGTTAAAAGCAAAATTGATTTTTTGCCCTAGTAGCCTTTTGTGGTTGAGACACTTGACCGCCTGAAAAACGTTTGTTTAGAGGTGGAAGATGATATGCCGCTGTTGCTGTGTGAGGACAACGAGCCAAGGACGCAAGTTTGATTCCCGGCCGTGGGGGCCGCTTCAGAAGATGGAGGCGAAAGCGAAAACGCCTGTGTGTTCAAGATTTTGGCATGCCTTAAAGGTCCCCAGGTGGTCAAAATTAATCTGGAGCCCTCCACTACGGCGCGCCTCATAATTTGTGTAGTTGCGGCACGTTAAACCCCATAATCAATCGAAAACGCACTCGGGGACAGTTGGAGAGACCGGTTGGCTCGGCTCGGCTAAAGATGTGTTACGGTTGTGTTCACAGGTTTCACTCTGAGCTGTGACCGGCACAATATGCATGACACCACCATGTCATCTGATGCGTATTGTGCCAATTATCTATTGGGCTGGGAGTTTGGCCTCGGTCGTCGTGGGGTGCGGACGTGTTTTTCGTTCGCTCCTGCGCGGCCGGGGCGGTATCGCGATTGTGCCGGCCACGCGTCGCGAGCCATGGGTGTTTAGTTCGGGCGTCGCGCGCTCTGCTGCGTGGGGCCGTCGAGCGCCTGCTCCCGCTCGCCAGTAACCGCTCGTCTTCCACGAACATCACCCAGCAGCTCCCCTCACTTTGGACCTCCGCGCATGACTCACCGCAGCACAGCCTCGCCTCTACGCTCCACCGCTCCCGTCGAGAACTTCTCCCGGACGCAGCATGACGCCAGGACCTGTGTTTGTGGTGTGTACTGTGCTCGGTGGCCCCCAGTGACTGTGGCAACCCTTCTTTTCCTCGCGGCGACTGTGGCAACCCTATCCTATTTATCCCCTTCTATATTCCCTACCCCCCGGACTGGGTTGTATGCCGTTGAGCCCCCAGCTGGGCTCAATAATATCCCCAGTCCATTTCTTTTCCTTTTCCATCGAACCACCTACTACTCTATTGGGCTTCCTTCTAAGTGGCTAGCAAAAGGTGGCCCTAAATAAGGAAGAGAAATGCCTTTTAAGTGAGTGCAGGAGTGCATGGTTGGTTGATACAATCAGACTGTATTCTGGGAATTGGTACCTGTGTAGTTCCGTCCATGCCTTTCTGAACAGTTTTCTCAGCTAGGATGCCTTCTATTGTGGTCAGCATGTCAGGGGCACACAATTCTGCTGTCTTAGGCAGGGATTAAGAAGTTAATGATAAAAAAAGCTTGTTGTGGCCTTCAGATCAGGCTTTCATTGTAGACAAATGGAAGTGCACTATTAATCCTAATTACTGGTGCTTAAGGTTTATTTCAAGTCCCATGCCTATATCAAGGCCACGCTTCTCTTGTCGTGGCAGTAGGCCATCTCAAGGCAAATAATTTGAAGGCTAGTAGTTTTGGTGCATATTAGTTATTCAACCAGTTTGGACACTTTTGTAGTGTCAGCCAAAGCTCTCAGTGTTTGCTTGGAGGACTATGGAGCCAGAAAAGTTATTGTTCATAAAATACGATGCAACCAGCATGTGGCAGTGTGCTGATTGTGCTCTTGCAGATTACGACGAGTCCCCGAAAAAGCCAAAGGTTGTTTCCTCTTCTAAGCACAACCACAGCAGCGCCTGTGCGGAGGAGAAACAGCCCCTGACGGAGTTCGGGTATAGTCTTGCGGAGTTGTCAAGGTCTAGTGGTGGTGATGTCGACGAGGCCAGCCACTGGAATGGATTTACGAGCACAGGTTGGTGAGGCTGGAATTGTCCTGTGGTGTAGTAGTGTGTGCTTTTTCGCAAGTAATGAAAATTCTAACATCACACCTTCAAACAGAGACAAATAGGCGCTGAAATTGTCTCATGGAGTAAGTAGTAGTATGTACACTTTATTGCAAGAAATGAAGATTGTAATGTAATAGTACACCAAAAAATGTTAACTTTCATGTCACAGTTGGAAATGTAGCTTGGCTGGCAAAGTTGGCAAAATAAGCTCAAGATTTATTTCAAAATGGCAACATCAGCTTGTTGCATTAACAGTTTGTGCACGTTTCAAAATCTTAAGAAAATTATTTCGAACTTAGGCTGTAGCCATGCTTTCATTAATGAGACGACTGTCAAGAGAACATGCAACTTCTCTCTATTTGAAAGGTTGACTTATTGGAGTAAGACTTGTGCCAACTTAACACAAACTTCAACCAACGCTGTATAAGAGGGAATACAAATCAGAGGGTGGCAACTCGCCAGCCACCATCGTGCCTTCCTGCAGTTGACTTGTGATGCTGTGAGACCCGGTGTACACAACTAGGTGGTGCCGACAAAAGTTAGATCTGTTACTAGAACACTACAGTTGTGCACTGTGGTGCTTACAGGTCAGTGGACACATTTCTGGAAATACGTAATAGTGGAAATGCATTGAAGTGTGTTCAGAGCTGAAACCGGTTTTTCAGAGCCTTGGACTTGCAGAAAAGCAGGGAGGGCAATCTGTCGTGTCGTTTCTTGTAGGCTTCTGAGAATGTTAGATTAGGTGTTGCTTTGTGGTAGGTATATGTGGGGGCTTGAATCCCCCCCCTCATCCTTGGTGCTTCACGCAGGCGAGGAGCCCGAGGGTGCGTGGGCGGGCAGCGGCCGGCGCGTGGAAGGCAAGCTGCTGCTGGTGCAGCAGCTGAGCGCCATCCTGCTCAAGCGCTACTACTGCACCCGGCGCAACTGGAAGGGCCTCTTCTCGCAGATCCTGCTGCCCGCCTTCTTTGTCAGCATTGCCATGTCGGTGGCCCTGACTGCCCCCCACGTCGAGGACCCCCCACCCCTCACCCTGTCGCCCTCCCGCTACTACAACTACACCCAGCCGCGGGGAAACGTGCTTCCCTATGCCTTCCGCGACGCACCTGCCCGGCCCAAGTGAGGCCCTTTTCTATGATGCCTCTTCAGTGGGCAACAACAACGGGGCTATATTGTCAAATACTTTTGTGTAGGGGTGTGTGAATATTCGAAAATATCGGAGCAAGTAAGGCGAAATGCCGCCAAAAATCATATTGCGGTTCAGCAAGGCACATCGGTTCACCAGGCTGACTACTTGTAGATAGCTGCTGCCCGCTGCGGTGGCTTAGTGGCTATGGCGGTGTGCTGCTGAGCCCAAAGACGTGGGTTTGATTCCCGGCCACGGTGGCTGCTTTTCTGATGGAGGCGAAAAGCAAAAACGCCCGTGTGTTCAAGATTTCGGTGCACTTTAAAGATCTCCAGGTGGTCAAAATTAATTGGCGCGCCTCATCGCCTGTGTAGTGTCGGCGCGTTAAACCCCAAAATCAACATCCATGTAGATAGCTGCTGGGTTCTGCAAAGTTCCTCTGTCACCTGTGTGCATCTGTTATCTCATCTTCTCCGATGCTCTCACTTCTGCACCGTGGCACCTGACTGTGGAACAAGTGCATTTACGATAAATATAGAATAAGACTGCATCCAAGACTAGACAGTAAAATTTCACTTTATTTTTGCTTTTGACGATCAGCTGGCTAGAATAGAGCACAGGAAGAACACGATGACATCTTTGACAATACACGCATCATGGCACAATCCACAATGCGGTGAAGCCACTTCTAGAAAAAAATTGTATATTACAGTGGAACCCCGATAAGACTTTCAATGGACCGCGCAAAAGCATCGTATGGCCGAGGTGTCGTATGATCGGGGTACAGGTAAATGCTGCCCTAATAGATGGTCTCACGCGACAGGGGGGCTATTTAAACTTCTATATTTAGCGTGCGCTCGCGTAATTGGTGCCTGCGCTAGCCCACCAGCCATGCATTGCACGCTACGTGACCCCTGTGCCGTCCAGCGCTAATTATAGCCCGCCAGCCCTGCGCTTTGCGTGCAGAAGATGGGCTGGGAAAGCCAATGGGACCAAACAATTTGAGAGGGGAAAAGGCGAGAGTGTGAAACTGCCAAGGCCAAGTGAAATGAACGATAGTGCAAAGCTGCAATGGAAAAAAAGGCGGCAAAGAAAGGAGCAAAGTGACAACGCGGCTTTGAAAAACACTGATAAGCAGAGAGCAGAGGTAGAGGGAGAAAGAGTGTCGTGAAAGGAGGAAAGTTGGATCGAGCGGGCAAGAAAAGCGGGTGTTCGGTCGTCGCCGTGGGGTTGCCTCGTATGTGTTTTCGCGTTGGTCGGCTCAATTGGAGCTTCAAATTCGCTGTCTGTCGGCCACCTGGACTTTGACTTCTCTTGGTTGACGCGTTGGTGTTCTTTTGTTGCGTGGTTAACTCCCGCCCGCCCGAACACACCTACTTGCTTGCGTCTGTTCAGCAAGTGGTTTGGCCTGCCTGCAGACTTTTGCACATCAATCAGTGGCAAACGAGGATTAAGGGTAAAGAAAAGTCTAGACAAGGCGGCGAAGCAGTCTTAAAGATGGGAAAAACGCCAAGTCCGTTGTATGAAGCGGACCGTGAGCGCCCGAGCATTGTATAATCAGGGTTTTTAATGCATTGCTTCTATGGGGAGTTTGCCGGGACCACGGTGATCCATCGTAAGAAGTGGGTCTTCGTAAGACGGGACGTACCCCCGGGGTTCCACTGTACTTGCAGCCAACTTAGCAGCCCAACTTTACTCTTACGATTTTTTAATGTTGGTGCAGGTTATATGTGCGAGAATATGGTATATAACCAGAAGAAAGGGTGTACCAGACCCTAGAAGTTGCACGTTGCAGTCTAAAAATCGTCCCCTTTGCATGGCGCGTGCTCACATAGGTCGGCAGGCTCACTCACGAGTGCACTCACACACCCTTCCCTCAACACTCATGAGTGAGTGGTGAGTGAGCCTTGCCATCGTTTTGGACTGGGGACTGTGAAAGCGAGTGAGTGCGGACCCAACGCGCAATGAGCCCCGCTCACCACTCGCGAGTGCGAGCGCCACTCGCGGCCAGCCCCACTCATTACTCACGAGTGCGAGAGCAACTCACGGGGAGCCCCGCTCACCACTAGCAAGTGTAATGCCACTCGCCCTAAACCCCATGCACCATTCGCAAGTGCACTCACGCTACGCGCGCCATTTGTGGAGCTTACCGCGGTGAGTGCCACTATTATGCTTGTGCTCGCTGTTGGCTATTCGTCACATTAGCCGCTCACTGTGGTGGTTGTTAATGGAGGGATTGCTTTTAGCTCCGGAAATATGTCGTGACTGAGCTCCTGCTAGGGGCACCCTAGAATAAATTCTCTGGTGGCGTGTTGATTTAGGAATACGACTTGGATGGCCTTCTGACGCCGTAATGCACTAATACTGTTCGGTTTCATGATTCATGGAGGGTCTGCTGCGCACATTTGCGTGCGTGGGGAGACAACGAGTGGTGAGCGCGAGCGCGAGTGAGTGCGAGTAGTGATGGCGAATGGTGATCGTGAGTGAGTGCGAGTGGTGATGGTGAGCGGTGAGCGTGAGTGAAAGTGAGTGCAAGTGGTCACGGCGAGTGCTGAGCGTGAGCTCGAGTGGGTTTGAGTGGTGGAGGGCACGTAGTGAGTGTGAGTGCAAATGAGTGCGAGTGGTGAGGGCGACTGGTGAGAGTGAGTGTGAGTGAGTGCATGAGGAAAACTATATTTTGCTGTGTTAGTGTGAGTGAGTGGCGCCCAGTTCTGCCGAGGTATGCACGCTCATACCAGCTAAGTGGTTCACCACCACCTGTCTTCACCAGATGTGTAGAGCAGCTCACCTCACTCTGTGCCTTGGTAGAGTGCCCCAGCATTGAACAGGAAAGAAAGCAACCCTCTCCAGTCATATACAGGGTGTTTCACCTAACTTTAAAAGCCAGAGTTTAAAAATGTGTCGATGCACTCTAAGACGCCGCAACCAAATGCATGTTGCTCACTTTTGTATGTAGTTTCTCACGCGATTTTTTGTATTTTGCCTAATTAGATAATTAGCCAATTTTAGGGGGCAGACGGGTCTTTGGGTCGAAAAAATGCCCAAAAATCACTTTTTTGAAAATGGCCTTTTTCGTATCTACAACTATCATTTTCTGTATCTGCAAAGTTTCACGTGCTGAAAGGGAGTAAATATATGGTAATTTCACATTTTATAATGCGTGCAGGGTGAATTTGCGCAGAAAAATATGCAAAAAACGGGTGTTTTCTGCAGCGTGCAGCTGCCGTTCCTCTGCTCCGATGGCAGTCATCTTGGGCTCATATCAAAGAGGACTTTTCCGGCTTAAAATTGCCGCCACTGCTATTTGCGTTTGCTCATTGGGCACGAAAAAAACAACCCCCCAACAGAACTCGAAATACGTGATGCTATTGGCCGCAGCACGCACGTGACTAGAAGGAACCACCCCATTGGCGGAACTGGCCTCGTGTCGTCTGCTGGGCCCGGCGGACCACGTGACCACGTGACGTGCTGGCTTGCGCGTCTTGATTGCAGTGCTCCCAAACGTTCCGCGCACCAAATGCCATAGGCGCCCTGCCACTGCCAAGGCGACAGGGCAGCAACATAGGCATTGGCTGTGCCATTTGTGCCAGCGATGTTCTTCTCTCACGACTGATCGCCAATAGCGATAAGCAGACACAGCTGTTATCGCTTGTCCTGTCGGAATCAACTAGTTCGTCATCTGCCCTGTCACTTTTTTAGCGGTGGTGCACCTATGGAAGTTTGTGCGCGTAACGTTTGGGAGCACTGCAATCAAGACGTGCGAGCCTGCGCGTCACATGGTAGTTTTTTGTATTTTGAAGTCAAGGGTATGACGGAAGCCCATCTGGTCGGGATGCATTTTGAAGAAGAAAGACCAGCTTCCGTGTGGGAGCCGAAACGTTAATTTCTTTTAAACTCGAAATAACTTGTGGTCGGTGTCCTGGTCTTTCTTCTTCAATTTTTTGTATTTCGCGGGCATCTTCAATACGCTGAAAAACACTAATACCTAATGGATAGAAAGACATAAAGTGTTTATTCTGAGGTTTTGAATACCGCTCTTCAACTTTCTAATTGTGATTTTTGGCCTAGCTTCATTGGTTCTAAAGTTGGCTAATTAAAATTGACTAATTATCGAATTAGGCAACGTACAAAAAATAGCGTGAAAAGTTACATAGAAAAATTAGCAATATGCACTTAGTTGCGTCGTGTTAGGGTGCATCGAAATATTTTTAAACTCCGACTAAGGTTAGGTGAACACTCTGTATAACGAATACCTTGTCACCCAGCGCTGTTTTGTTCAGATGACTCGTTTTTTTACTTTAAAGGAGTATAAAATTTGTTCGCACAGTTCATTTTTTAAACGTATTTTTGCCACAAATAACTTACCTAACAGAATCGTTATTCTAGAAAAAAATTGCCCCGTGCATGGGACCGTTTAACCCTTTGAGGGTCGAATTTTTTTGCCAAATGCGACCCCCCAGGGTCGATTTTTGTTATTGCTGATTTAAATTCTTCGGACGAATCTATTTCAAGAAAAAATTATCGTAATTTTTTTAGGGTGACCATAAAATGGCAAAAGAGTTGTTTGTGTTGTTACATACATGTGGTTTATTGAAGTTGAATTGAAGTTTATTTCACCACAATGATACAACGTGGTTTGCACAAAATAGAAACAATTGTGGCGTGGAAAATGGGAAAAAAGCTGCGCTATAGCAGCTTGACTAGCCCCACCTCCCATTTGTACAAGGCAACAGAAACAATGGCACACCAAACCCCATACGGTACTCGCGTATCATTGAAAGAAAAGAAAATAACATTCATGAGTAACACAAGAAAAATTCTAAATAAAAAACTTATACTACTTTTACAAAATGATGCATTGTGCATCAATGCATCGAAATCAGATAAACATCAGTTTCGCGGGCGCAAGAAGCGGGAAGCGCCCGGAGGACGATACCAAAACCAGCCGCTGCGCGCGTGCGGCCGGATGCGGGAGTGATAGACGGCGCACCGCTTCTATAAAATACAAAAGAAGGAGAAAAGAGCCTCATCAGTTTCGCAGGCGCCTTTGGTCTGTGGCAGGCGCAAGAAGCGAGAGGCGCCCGGTGGGCGTCATGCCCCCTCGTTACCGGATGCGCAAGCGATAGCCAGCGCGCCCATAAAAAAATTTAAAAAAAGAGTCACCGGCGCAAGAAAATAATTTGACGTATTTCCGCAGTGTGGCAGCACATGCCAAGCAAGAGAAGTTGGCGAGAAAGGCGCGCTTTTTAAACATACTAGCGATGACGTACATGTACGTTATTGACCATTTTGAAGGTGTTTGCAGAGGACGTATATGTACGTCTGTGACCCTGAAAGGGTTAGGAGTCATGCCCATAGGTAGAGCAAAAAACATTGTAATGGGGCCTTTTGCCCACTGACGCCCTTGCACTTACGAACCCAACCAAGCAACAAGAACTATTTGAGACACAGCTAGCCTCCCCTGAACAAAATTTCTGGCGGTGGCAGTCTCTCAGTGAGGTCACGGAAATTCTTTATCAGGAACACTTAGTTGATGCCAGCTGGTCTGACGTTTTTAATCGTGCAACAGTCTACACTAGTTGATTTGGCCCTGGTGGTACAGCTAAGGTTTGATTGAACTTAGCGGAAAATTCAGCTGACTGGGGTTTAAGTAAAAAGAGAACTGAGCAGGAATCTTTGACGGTGAAGTTGACCCATACAATGGGCCTTACCTTGTGAGGGCAAGGATAAGGAGCGACGGTCGAACCTTGTGTGCAGGTGGAACCTGGATGCGGATGCGGAGCACTTGGCTGCCACCCTGCGGCTGCCATCGGGAGTGGGCGCCACGTGCGTCCTGCTCTGGCCCCTCAATGGCAGCAGCAGCATCCTGGTGCCTTCGTCCAACGCCAACTACTCCGAGCGCTCTCTTGACTGGGACATGCTGGACGCCTTTGAGCCCGAGTGCCGCAGCGTTTTCGTGCCAGGCCTACCCCTGGACAACTTTGTGCCGCCCTTGCCCACTGTGGAGAGCCCCACTGGAGACGCCGCCGATGTGACCACCTCACCTCGGACTGTCTATCACATTTGTAAGAGCTTGTGCTGAGTCCTCGCCTCTGCCTTTGCTTCACCTTGCAGCCCTCGAAGATACGTGTCTGTTCGCTTTTAACCTCGCATGGAAGAGCAAATGGGCTTGAGCTGTTGATTTAAAAAAAAAATAGCATTTGTGTTTTGAGGGGGTCATTCCTCCTTGTGAGTGTGCTCGGTGATGCGTAGCTTTGGAAGTAGTATGGTCAGCATCTTGCCGCACTCCGTTGGATTGCAACATTGCCAAATTTTCACCTGAAAACCACGTATGACTCAAGCAGTAAACCCTGCAGGGGGTTCTGGAAATCTGAGCTGTGTTACTTGGGAGTGTCAAATATTCAGTAATTTGAAATAGTTATAGTATTTTAGTCGAAGCGGGTATCAAATGGAGGAGTATTCAGTCGGCTATTTAAAGAAGTCAACCATTTGCCAATTTCTACAAATGAGCCATGTCTGATAAGTTCTTGTTAATGCATGATAGTAAAGTAAGCACACAGGGCTTAGCCCTCCGTTCTCGAACTTGAGTACAATTGCACAAGAGAGATGGACGAGAAAAAGAACACACAGCGCAAGCTTCCAACTAAATTTGTTGTGCCACTGTGCAGATTTCATGCTGAACCAGCATCGACTGTGCACGTAGGCGGTTTGTGCAGGAAAAAAACCAACAAACAAAAGAGCCAGGAGATGCTGCCGCCAACACAGACAATTCTTTGTCGGCGAGGGTCAGTGAGAGGTTACCTAACATAGGTATTATCATAACCACACCATCTCAAAATCACCTTGGCCTCTGCCTTTTCACAAATAAGCTGGGTCTGCCATGGTACACAATCGTACAATAATTAGAAATGAGTTTACAGTTATATTTTTGGCTGTGTACCACCAAGAAACCACCAGTGCCAGTGTTGACATTGTGTTCATGTAACCAGTCATTGATGCAACACCTGGTTTGCCCAATGCACTGCCACCCACACAAAAGTGGGTGGATGTACACAACACGGTCCATACACTAAACAACCTCATTATGTGCCGCTTAATGCACTCTTGGGTGGGGGGCTGTTTGGGTTGGTCAGCTTGCATCGATTCCCACACTTGTTGTGAGCAGAAAAAACAACCTTTTACTTTTACTTTATGTATTTTTTTTGCGCAGTCGATGCTGGTTCAGTATAAAATTCAATACAGTGGCATAATTAATTTAATTGGAAGTTTGTGCTGTGAGTCCTTTCTTTCGTCCATGTCTCTTTTTGTGCAATCACTAAAAACGTGGATTAACGATGTGCCAAGAATTCTTACCTTGTTTAGTTTTTTTTACTCACTGGCACATTGCAGACTGTTGTCCCTAAAAATGGTTCACACTAGATGATCTTGTGTTCTAACTGCATGCCTTGCACTTTTTTTTTTTGAGTCCCATTTTATTTTTTGAACTGCCTTTTCATCACGTGAGAAGTGCTATCAAAGTGGAGAATTCTTGTGCCCTATTTTTAATGTCTTTAGGGCAGTGTTCTGTATCTCACAGTATTAAACACAATATGCACTTATCGTTACCTGTAAACAGATTGTGTGGTACATTTGTCTCACCATTTTCGTGTCATGTGAACCAAAGCGTCCTCTGAAACCTTTACTAATTAAGTCTGCCACCATTTTCCAATTGTTAATACTAATTGTATTTTGCTATGCTTAGTACATTCATCTTTTTTGCCCTCGACAGCCAAGCCAGCCAAAGAAGGGAAGGAACGGTTCTACCCCTACTGTCATTGTTCAGCAGACAAGACTGGCTATGTCTGTGAGCCCTATGGCTTTCAAGATCCACCTATGTTCAAGGCATTGACTGGTGACATTCTGCTTGACATAAGCAGTCAGAATGAGCACGAGTACTACTTGTACACAACTGACATGTACCGACTTCGGAGGTGAGTTTTTAATACAGCAGCCTGCACATTAGCTGTGTTTGTCTGGCATATGGCTTGGCATTTCTTTTTGAAACGAATCTGCTCTACACTTACTGCGGAGACATCACTCAACTGGGCTTGTGGAAATATTCTTTTTTTAAGGTAATACATGGAATACTGTATTTATTCGATTATAAGGCGGTCACGATTATAAGGCAAGGGTGCAGTTTGGACAGTTAAAAAAGAAAAAAAGTATATTTCTGAGCTTCGAATATAAGGTGGGGTACGACTTTGAGACTACAGATTTTGGAAAAAAAAACCTTGCCTTATATTCGAATAAATACGGTAATACCGTACATTGTTTGATATTTGCTTCGAGCAGAGTTTCAGTACTGAAGAATTTCGCGACACTTTCTTGCTCTAAAAATTTTTCCTAAATATTAACCATATCCCCATATGCAAGGGAAGTGTAATCCCGCTTTTCCTTCTCTTTCGCAACATTGGCATTGCATCTCTTCTGTGCGCTGACGCACGGTTGCTTAATGTGAGCTGAATGAAGCCAATCGTGCACTCTTCGACCATTGCTTGGGTAGGGTCCAGTACCATAACCATAACGAATCCCACTAAGCATTACATTATTTGTTCATCTGCTTCAGAAGTCACTAAGTGCAAATGCCTTCATTCGATAGATCAGTGGCATAGCCAGAAATGTTTTTCGTTGTGGGGGTGGGGTTGTATACGCCACCGCTAAAAGAAAAAGGGGGGGTGAACCTGTGCCTGCGGCCAAACAGAATCTTAGGCATCCTTCCGTTTCAATTAAGCCAAAGGGGTAGATGTTTTATTTACTGTAACATCTACATAAAAATATGAGTGCATGGCCGTTTTGTCAACAAACTGGCCTTTTTGTCAACAAAACGCCCCCCTAGCTGCACCCCTGCAATGGATGGTATGTGTTTGAAGTATCTGTTAAGACAGCTGCATGTCACAGAGAATGTGTAATCAAAACTGCTTTTTATTTCTATTTGTTATCTGATACAGCTTTGTATATAAGGATCACTGGAAATTCTTAGTGTAACTACTAATGAAATGTTAAACAACAGAAAGGATTTGGTCAATCCAAGAAGTTGTTCCTTTTGGTTCTCTCTGTACCATACTGAGTTGTGTATTAGCAAGAGCGCATTTGGCACAGACTCCTGTACACTTCATTATGCCCACAGCTTACCCTGCCATCTAAAGATGGTGCACTAAAAAAGAAAAAAATTAGGCGCAGCTTTTGACGTTGTCTTTGTTTCAGATATGGGGCATTTTCCTTTGGTCTCTCACGTGACTATGTGCCCTCAACATTTGGAGAAGAGGCACCGGCACTTTTTAGAAAAATTGCTGTCCGAGATGTCGCCAAGGTACTACTCTTTTTTCTTCACCTTATCAATGCTTGCCAGCTTAAATGCAAGCCTTCTTTGCATTGCTTCAAGATCGCTGTGTTTTTGGGGCCCCAGCATCTTTCACTCGCAGCTTGCTATGTGGTAAGGTAACACAATGGAAAGGAAGAATTAGGAGCCACAAAACTTTTGCAAGTTGCCACCTGCCCAAAACACTAGTGTGGTGAGGTAAATTTGTTTTTGTGGGAACACCGTGTTTTGATGTGCAAAAGGAATTAAGAGCGAGGAAGCTTTGTATGCAGACAGCATTTGAAATGCAATACTTTCAGCCCAACACTGCCACGTTTGAGGGCCAGGAGTGCCGGATGAGCAGCAAAGGGCCTCTAGTATTGATATTTACCAGGCCATTGTGTCAAGTGCAGCATGGTCTAAAAATGCTGGGTTGAAAGAGACCCAGTTTGTGCATTTGTTTTCTATTTTTTGGTGTATGTGTGTAAGAATGTGCATCCCAGCACACAAAAAGTTAGCGAAGATTTGGTGCAGTTCCAAGGGAAAAACACCCACTCCGTGCATTGGACCATCAACCAAAGGACAGTGCCAAGACCCCAACCCAATAGAGGCACAAGCAAAGTAGCTGTTTGTCATATTAAGAACAACACATTCATCTGTTAATTTAAAGGAGCACTGACACGAAAATTTTATGTTACACTTTTATTGCTTTTATCGATGCTTAATGGACTGACGAACCTGAAACAGCACTTCAAATACTTCAGCGCGCGATAGTTAATTACATTGAACGGCCTGAAAATCGTTTGTTTCAAATTCCCGCGCTTTCATCCCGAGCGGTGCATATGACAGAATCTCGGCCTGACCTCACCGCTTTGTGCGGACGTCACCAGCGCCTGCTTGAGAGGGTGTTGCGCCCGCTCGCCGCTCATGGGGCCGCGCGCGGGAAATTACGTCACGAGTTTTTGACGAGCGCTGTCGCGTCACTTCTTTTGGCTTCACGGGATGATGTCACGCTGAAGTCCATTTGCTGAGTGCCGCTCCGCGCGCTGCTCCGTCGGCGCGATAAATGACATCCAATTGAACTATGTTCTTCGCGTCGCAGGCCGCTCATATTTCAGCCAGGGTTTTCGGTTGAGTGAAGGAAGCGAACTGTGCAATAATCTTAACGCCGAAAATTGGTGTCAGTGCTCCTTTAAGTTGGCATATAATGGAATGGTAAGAAGGCTGTTTGTAGGCAGGCAGTTACCGCCAACCTTGCATTACCTGAAACTGCCGGAAGCAACATTTGACACCATGTGCGGTTGCTTTTTCACACACTCTGACCAATGGTCCATGAGAAAACGACAAAAAATTGTGGTAATGGCTGTTGCTATGATCTTATTTAGCAAAAAGGGAACATCTCTGATTAGGGATGGGCGAATATAGATTTTGAGGTTCGAAGCGAATTCGAAGCGAATAGTGATTTGGTCGAATAATTTCGAATCGAATAGTTCGAATAGTACATATTGCAAATCACAGACAAATGAGCAACTTGTGACCTGACTAATGTACACAGTTTTTTCTAATAATGAGAACTCACGTAGGCACAGCATTGTGTAAAATTATTACCAGTTGAACATTTATTGCAAAATCTTACAGCTTTCCTTTGCTGTATTCACAAGTTTTCATGAAGAAATGCCTGTTGCGCCACATGCTCTGGTGCATCAGTTTCCGCCGGCTGCTCATTCACAAGTTTAAGCGCCGCCTAGAAACTCGCAGAGTTAAGCGCCGCCTAGAAGCTCCGCTAAAAAAAAAAGTATTGTAGCCACTAGTATCCTCGGCCATAGCCGAGTAAAGCGCAAGTGGCAACGTTTTTAGTTGGCAAGTGGCTGGCCGCCATTTTGAATAGGCTCGCTTAGTGCGGCGTCACTATGTGCGGCGTACTGCCACACTGAGCGAGCCTATTCAAAATGGCGGCATGCCTATTCAAAATGGCGGCCTGTACAAGTCTGCTGGCTTGGTGCCGCTATGTTCGGAGCGGTGTCGTTTCAGTGCCGCCTTTTTTTTTAACCTAAAGTGTGCTGGCGGCCGAGAGCTTCGTCGAACCTCTAGGCAAGGCAGCAACTCGGCAGTGCCGGCACTGATAATAGAAATGTCCGCGTTGGTGGGTCTTGAGCCAAGCCTGGGGTAACTCTCGGAAAGCTTGACCGAAAAGCTTGGCTTTTAGCTGCCTATTCGGGAGCATCGAATAATTCGAAAATATCGAATACCTGCATTCGGATCGAAGCGAATAACGAATAGAGAGCTATTCGATCGAATATTTGACAATACCGAATATTCGCCCATCCCTAACTCTGACCAATGGTCCATGAGAAAACGACAAAAAATTGTGGTAATGGCTGTTGCTATGATCTTATTTAGCAAAAAGGGAACATCTCTGATTGATACCAGTTATTATATGTCTAAACCATTTATTTTAAATAAAGTGGGAAACGTTGCCATTACTACTAGTCTACGCCTGTTACGATGAACCCTCTTAGTCTGGAAAAAAATAATGTCTGGAAAAAAATAATCTGAGGCTTACAGTATTCGAACAGGGGGAGGGGAGTACATGAGCATAACGTGGGAACTTTGACCAGTATTACATATACATGCTACAGACAATTTGTTCTTTCTACGTGCCTGCAGCATCTCTGCACAGCATTCATGCGGGGGAAAAGAATTGCCCAACGCTGTTTTCGAAGCTAGCACCGACACTTGGAAAATGCCTAACACATGCGGTTGAGTGCATAGAGACACACGCTAAGCTGAGCTTATTAGCAAGAATATAACTAGGAGCAATTAGTAACCAGCTATAAAAATCAGTCATGGCCAGCAGAATGAGCCAGGCTCTTTTCAAACGCTTCGTGACGAGGCAGGTTAACCTGAAACCGCTCGTGAAACAAATTGTATTGCTGCCCGGCGTTTCCCCGAGGCAGCTTCCACATTTTTTACTGATCTTAGTCTTGTCAGTAAAACAGCTGATATGAAATAATCTGATGAAGGACAGCCGTGAAATCGATAGTTAGTCCAGTTGGATTCCACACGGCCAGCGGCAAATTGCACACAATGGATGGGAACCGTCCCCCTGCTAGAGGCATTTCTTACACTTGTCATCGAACGGAACGGGACCGATGCATGCGTGAGAATAATAAATGCTGAATTTCACTGGACCTGAGTTCTTTATTACATAAAAAAACTGTGACGAGGGCAGACTCGACCTTTGGGTGAGACACTTAGCGTATTCGGAAGCGCCGTTCGCCAATCTCACCGGAGTCGCGTTTTTCTGCAGTGTCCTTGTTCTTAACGGTCGAGCAGACTGTCTGCTTAAGCAGGCTCGTACTTTTGGCAATGTCGGCCTGCTTTTCGCCATGTTCGACAGCGTTAATTATGCTTAGTTTATCCGACAGTGAAATCAGTTACCGTACCGCTGGTCGCACAAAAAAATGAAATAAAAAAGGGCTATTGGCACTGGCTTGGCTTGACTGCGCCAATGACCCGTCCTACGCCAACGATTTGTCTTACGCCAACAATGTTGCCAGGCGTAGTAGTTTCCTTGTTAAAGGGACCCTGCAACACTTACCATCGACTACTCGGAATGTATTTTGGGGTAAAGTCTATTGTCCCAGCAATCTCCTCCCGCAAAAATTTTGAAAATTCGTTCACTATCATCGAAACTACGCGTGATGAAAAATCGTGCATAAATGTTCCCTCTCAACTCGACCGCAGACAACGCGACGAAAGCTGCGCACTCTCTCCCGGAGATGGGGGCGGCGCGCGGCGTTCTGTTCAGCGGCCTTCAATATGTCACAGGCCGGGGAGTTTCGTCCTTTTCCCCGCAACGTGGACGGGTCTATTTCCGGTCTGGTGCCACAAAAAAGCAGGCATGGTGGCCTGCTCGCAAGCAAGCGCTCAGGCTGGTAGGGCGTTTTTGGAGCAATAAACGTTTGTTGTCGAGTGGGCTCATTGAAAGTGGAATATTTAGTTCGTCACTCAAACCCCGCGCGCACTCAAAACAAAAGAAACACCAAAAGCATGCGGACAGGTTCAGACATAGAAGAGGTTCATAGACAGCACCGACGACGGCTGATCGTCACAGGAAATGCCAGAATTTAACCGCGAAGTTGACCGGCGACAGCTAATAGGACAACCAGGACAGCCATGGCCCAATTGACGTCGCAGAGGCCATGCCAGGGGTGCATAATGAGGAGAATTGAAGAGAGAGCGGTTAATTTTTCCGCGTCTTTCACGGCGATTTGCGCGCTTACCGCTTCACGTGCACGTGTAATATTTGGCTCGGGTGTTCCTGGAAGCCTAATCTAAACGTCGCGCAGGTTTACTTGCACTGCACGAAGTGTTGCAGGGTCCCTTTAAAGGTCCCTTCACAGGGTCCCTTCACAGGAAATGCCAGAATTTAACCGCGAAGTTGACCGGCGACAGCTAATAGGACAACCAGGACAGCCATGGCCCAATTGACGTCGCAGAGGCCATGCCAGGGGTGCATAATGAGGAGAATTGAAGAGAGAGCGGTTAATTTTTCCGCGTCTTTCACGGCGATTTGCGCGCTTACCGCTTCACGTGCACGTGTAATATTTGGCTCGGGTGTTCCTGGAAGCCTAATCTAAACGTCGCGCAGGTTTACTTGCACTGCACGAAGTGTTGCAGGGTCCCTTTAAAAAAAAAAAAAAACATATCGGGTGACGGCGCTATGAAAATTCACTATTGACATTCATTCAAAACAAATTTCACCCAAAATTTAGTCTGTAGTAGCTGATAGTCTGCTACAGCTGGGTCTGTTATGAGTGGAGTGGACTCCACTTAAAATGCATGGGGAGCAAACAAACCAGCAGAAATGCTCTGTTGTAACCCGAAGTCTGTTGTTGCCGGATTCTCTGTAATGATTGTAGACTGTATTTCTCTTCTTCGATTCTGGCTTGTCTTCAGGCATTTTCTGAGAACATTAGCTTTTGCTCAGGCTCAATAAAAAAATAATGGTTTAGACATGGTTTTTCTGTTTGAATTAACTGTTGGTTCAGTATCCTGGGTTTGTTTTAAATTCTGTCATGGCCCACAGGGCACCGGAGAGGTGCATCTAATGAAAATGTGCATGTGTGTTCATTGACATTTAGGCAGGTACAGTAGCATATGGACCATGAAAAACAACACAAGTTTGCAACTTTACTCCAGGGCTTCAAATAAGAGCATAATAATAAAATCTCTTGAGTGAAGTGGCAGGAAAAACAGTAGGCACCAGAAATAGTTTTTGTGGTGCACGGTGCCTTGGTGTTCAATAATTGACACCTGCTCGGGGGTCCTTCCAGTTTTACTGACGTAGCGGAAAGCAAAAACCACCAGCTGCCGTTTATGTGGGCACCCTTGGCTGCAGCACAAGTGCAGCACTCTTGTGGTGCTATATTATGCCTTTTATTTCATTAACAATAAACAGTTCTTAATGAAATTTTTGCTCTTTGAAGAGCAGCGGGTGCTTTTAAGTGCATTAGATTAATTAATTGACTTCCCTTTTTGGTTACGTCAGGTGTGGTACAACAACAAGGGCTACCACGCAATGCCTACCTATGTTAACAGCATCAACAATGCCATTCTGAGGGCTAATCTTCCACCTGAAAAGGGGCACCCTTCCACCTATGGTAAGCATAAATTTTGCCTAATGAAAGCGCCGCATTTTTGGCCTCGGCTACATTCAGTAGCACTGTGTGGAGAAGAGTGTGGGACAAATGTACGGTGGCATGTAGTGCACTGTAAACATAAATGTACAAGCACATTTGCGCTTATATGTCTCTAAAAAGATGTGTCGCGGCAGCCGCTTTTCAGGCGGATGTGAAAAGCGAAAATGCTTGTGTGTTTCGAGATTTCGCTGCACGTTAAAGATAGCCAGGTGGTCAAAATTAATCCGGGGCCCTCCACTACGGCATGCCTCATCGTCTGTGTAACGTCGGCATGTTAAACCCCACAATCAATCAAAAAGATGTGTGCCTATTAAGTACAGTGGTTAAGCACACTTACCTTTGCCACAGATTTTGGTACTTCGGGCGTTTTGCTGCCTTGGTGTGAGGTCACTGTGGCTATGGGAGCCTAGCTAGTCAGGGCACCCCTGAGATCACGTACTCTAGCCCACACCCCTGAAGCAGTCTTCATTAGCTAGTATGGCACAAGTAATAAGGATGTTGTAGGTTGTAGGCTTTGTATTTTATTGTCAGTTTTTTTTCCTGTTTTTCTGCGCAGGAATCACTGTGGTAAATCACCCAATGACTGACACGTCATTCCTGCTGTCTAAAGACCAAATGTAAGTAAATATTTCTGCATCGCACTCTTTATGTTCTATTAAAAATATTTTAATGTGTTGTTTGGCTGAGGCTAATCTAAGTTCTCGTTTGTTTTGTTGCAAGATTTAAAGGGTTTAAGGCATATAACTACATGTATTTGAAGTCATGCCATTGTAGACTTCCACATTGAGAGGCCAGAAAGACAATTATTATGTGTAAAGGCACTAAGTTCTCCAGGATTGAAATTGTTTGACTCAGATGAAATCTTTTTCCCCAGGTGCGGCAGCTTAGTTGGTCTCATTTGCAGCTGGTGATGCCCTCTTTGCCCATTGCTTGCTCTTCCTTCCAGCTTACAAGGCACTGATGTCCTGATTGCCATCTTCATCATTGTGGCAATGTCATTTGTGCCAGCGAGTTTCGTGCTGTTTCTCGTCTATGAGCGCTACACCAAAGCCAAGCACCTGCAGATTGTCAGTGGTGTTAATCCAGTAGTCTACTGGTTGGCAAACTACTTCTGGGACATTGTAAGTGAAAGCTAATTGCTTCCAGTGCATGTTTTTCTCGTGGGCTGCTTGAAAATTTCTGTGTTTGTTCAGTACAAAAATTGAGGTAGTTAATTTTTTTCTTTAACATTTCCATGGCTTGATACGAGTAACAGAAAAGATGCTTAAAAATACCATACTGTGCAAAAATACTTTTTGTTTGGTGTAAATATCCCTTCAAGTCTACTTGGCTTTTAAACAAACAATTTGATGGGCTATTTCACTAACACAAACCCTTGCGTGCCCTAGATTCTAATGCGCATGTGGTTTTCACAACTGGAAAAACAAAAGTAAAAGAAAAATATCATGCGCCATCCCACTCCGTGGAGTTGGATGACCAGTGAAGCTGTTTAGCACATGACACAGAGGTGACACAGAATTTTGAACAAAAATACTAACTCATTTATTGTGAAATAATTGTGACAAGTGAACGAAACTCGGCATAAGGATAGAGTTGTGTTAGCGGTCTCTTGTCATATAATTTTTGTTGGGAAAGTTTTGACAGAACTAGACGACGAGCTCATTAAACTTCAATGTTTGAAGTTGGCACTCAAAATGGCTCCTTGCCACTGGTGCCACCAAGGTTTAATGAGCTGTAAAATTAGTTGCAAGCGATGCATCAAAATACTGATTGTCTTATTGCACTCACCAGGGTTCATAGTGTTGGAAAATGTAAAGATTACAGTTTTCTGACCAACACACTTTTGTCTATTGTTCCTCCAAAAATGGTTAATTACCTCTAATTATCTCAGGACCTAATTGACCAACTGAAAAAATAATGCCATATTTGAAATCAGTGGGGTAAAAGCAGCAAGACTGACAAGTTTCACAGAGTTTACTTAAAAATTAAAAAAGTTTTTTTAAGAGCAGTGTCCCCCCTTAAAGCTGCGAGGCATTTTTGCACAGGCACAGGAAAAAGGCACGAAACCCTAGCAATGTATATCATCATCATCATCAACAACAGCCTACCTAGGTTCACTGCAGGACGAAGGCCTCTCCCATTGACCTCCAACCGCTCCTGCCCTGCGCTGCTCAAGTCCATTATTTGCCTCCAAATTTCCTTATTTCGTCCCTCCATTGTGTTGTTGGCCTTCCTCTTTTTCTAGACCCACCTCTTGGCATCCACTCTGTTACCCTGGTGGTCCGCCGGCTGTCGGTCGTCTCACTACATGGCCAGCCCACGTTCATTTCTTTTTCTTTATTTGAACTATAATATTCTATACTCGAGTTTGCTCCCTGATCCAGGAAGCTCGTTTCCTGTCCCTAAGTGTTGCTCCTATCATTCTTCATTTTATGGCCTGTTGAGCCGACCTACGTTTGCTTTCCGGTTGTTTAGTAAGGCTAGCTGCGCTTTAAGAAGGGGAAGCAAAATTAAGCACAGAAGACAAGATTTTTAAAACCTAAATTAGTGTGCACCTCCAAACTCGACTCCCAAATATCCATTATTGGAAGAAGAAAAAAAAAAAAAAAAAAAGACAACGTCAGCTGCCGTTCAGGATCAGCAGTCGTTTCACCTACAGGAATGGTGTGCAGCGGCAAAGAAGCGCACAAGCTGTTTGCCAGTGAGCAGCCACATGCAGCAACCTGTGTTGCTCCTCAGTGCATTGGTGCGCCTTTTGGGCTCTGCCGGTCTCGGAGCATTGCCCGTATCTCCCCTTGCAGTGCAGCTACGTGGTTCCAGCAACCTGCTGTGTTCTCATCCTCCTCATATTCGATATCCCGGCGTACACATCGGCCAAGAACTTCCCAGCCGTGCTGTCTCTGTTTCTTCTTTATGGGTGAGCTGTGAAAATGCTTGTGATAAAAACTAATCTGCAATCTTCCTGTATTTCACATCGTTGTATTTTGCTCCCTCCAGGTGGTCAATTACCCCAGTGATGTACCCGGTTTCATTTGTCTTCAAGGAGCCAAGCACTGCGTACATTTTCCTCATTGTGATCAACCTTTTTGTTGGAATCACTTGTATTGTCACCAGCTTTTTGCTTGAAGTTTTCTCTTATGATGCGGTAAGTTTTGTTTCAGTGCTATCATGTGATCTTGGGGAAAATTTGGAAACATAACTGACATAGCACTAGGTGCTGCCATAAGTGTGGGCAAAACGCATGCCCACTTCCTAATATTGGGAAGAGTGCTTATTAACAAAGCTGAAGCAATACAACGGAAAGGTTTATATTCAGCAAATACAAAATAACAGAGTCACCTTCCGACTTATTAAAAAAGCTGAATTGCTGACCATGCAAAAAAGGCCGAAATTAGCGTGTTTAAATTTTATGCTCCAATTGCTTCATAATCAGACAAACGTTAGTACTACAAACCTTATCTCGGTAGTACAGACATGACCTACGCGTAATAAGCACTCTTTTACACTCACTGAATTCCCTTGATGCACTGACTGTCTCAAGAACTCCTTTTTCCCTCTACGATACGCGAATGGAACAAACGAGCCCATCCGTCACGAGTACTACTTCAATGACCACATTTTTAAAACTTGTGGAAAAACCAATTGTGCAAATTTAATTTTATTTAGCTCTGACCATCTGGCACGAGACGTATTATAAACTGTGGTCACCATGTGTTTCTATGTGTTATTCTGAGTTATCAGCCTTTTACAATACAACTCCTTTTATACTTGTATGTGTTGCCTAAAGAATCAATCAACTGTAAATCTTTTCAGTCAGGAAACTGTGTGACTTCGTTTTAGTGATGTCAGAGTGTAAAACGCCAGTAATATGCCATCTCAGAGTGTAATATGCACACCATGGTTACTGAAACCATTCTGTTATAATACATTATTGTGCGCTGTATTGCTGTGCTTTTAGTATTGACTATCACATTCTGTGATGCATTTTTACACTTCAATGTACTTTTTTTCGCCAATTTGCTATTATCTCTCACAAGATTGGCAGTGTTTCTAAATAAATAAATAATGAATGAAATAAATAAAAGTGGATGCTTATGTTCACTGTAGCTTCTTGCATCCTAACTGAGATGCATGCTTGTAATAGCACTACAGTATAGTATACAGTAATTTTCTTCCACAATTGTTCTTACCTGTGCCACATTTAAGATTTTAGTTGTTCTTGTGTTCATGAATCAAGCTTCTTTCTTGTTCCTTTGCAGTACCTTGGAGAAGTGCACCACCTGCTCAAGGCCATTTTTCTTATGTTTCCAAACTATTGCCTCGGGAGAGGGCTTATGGACATTGCCTTCAATGAGTACCAAAACTTCTTCTTGTTTAAAACAGGTAATTTTAAGTCCTAACATGTAAAACTTCCAGCTGCATTTATTTTTATTGCCGGGCCATTTACGGCAGCGAGCAAAATCGCATGTTCTTTGCAGGTCGCTACGACAGGATGAGGTCGCCATTTGCTTGGGACTTGGTAACAAGAAACCTCTTTGCCATGGCGTTGTCAGGAATGCTCTTCTTGGTGCTCACACTTCTCCTGGAGTTCAACTTTTTCCTTAAGCCAAAGTAAGTGAGAACTTAATGCCTTGTCTGGTCCTGATCACTCTAAATTCTCACAAGGTACACATAGAAATTCTACTCCCATCTGGTGCACTTACGGTGATGAAGCTACAGAAATAGACAGCAATTCAATGGTAATTGTGTTTATTGTTGGAGACCAGGTTTAAATTGCCAAAAAGATTGCGTTCTTCAATTTTCTTAAATGCAAACTCCTTGACTTCTCAATTCGAATGAAAATTTATTGGGGTTATCTTAGGTAGATTGTGCTTCTTTACTGAATTTTCTTTGCCATGAATGTACAGTCTTTGTCAAAATTTTGTCGGCCACAGCGACCGTGGCCAGAGCAGGCGCGTGGCTGAGCAGGAGCGCTGCGCTTGCCGCTGTCGGCTGGTTGCGCGGTTAAAGAGAGCGAGGGGAATTTTTGCTCTTGCTTTTGTAGTGTGTCCAGCGCGACAAGTGCTGTGCAAAGTGCCTGCGCTGAAGCGAAGTGCACCTGCTCTGAGAAACTGCTGCACTTATCGCGCCAGCCATTCAGCGAAAGGAAGCGCAAAAGTTCCCCTCACTCTCTTTAGCGGCGTAACCAGCCGACAGCGGCAAGCGCAGCGCCCCTGCTTGGCTGCGCGCCTGCTCCAATCTCGGTCGCCGTGGCCCACAAAATTTTGACAAAGACTGTACATGGCTCATCGAGGCTCAAAGAAATTTGATGTGAGGAGGAATGAATGAACGACAAAATTAGCAGTGCAGTAATTAAAAGAAAGACTTTTGTCAAAACATGAATCTTGCAGGGTAGATTAAGGGATCAAATGTTCTTTATAAATTGTTGGAAAGTAAGTAGGCATGAGCAATGCATGGTGAGAAATTGGGCACCCCCGAGCAATAGCTTAATGTAATATTGCGGTACTTGTTTCCAAATTATCACTCGCACATCATAATGCAATGTTTGGGTCAGCTGCTTTTGTGCGTATCCAGTCTTAGTCTATCCAACTACACACTGACTTGTCTGTCACTGTGAGCTCTGCTTATTCGTGAATTACAGGAAAGTGGCTGTGCCCGAAGCTCTCAACGTTGCTGAAGATGAGGACGTTCAAAATGAGAGACGACGAGTTCTGAACGGCCAGACAGACTCTGATGCACTGTGCCTCGTAAATCTGACAAAGGTAATTCATTGCAGCATTTCGTGAGAGTAGTTCTTTTTTCTTTTCTTTTGGCTTTGCTCATTGGCTTGCTGAAAAGGCCGGGCTCAGTACATTCCCCTGTCTGTCTGCACAGATATACCACACGAGGAAATTGGGGAAGCACCTGGCAGTTGACCGGCTATGCCTCAGGATCCCACGAGGCGAGGTACTGTCCACCGGTTGCTTTCCCTACCATTGTTGCAGAACTGGAAGATGCTTTGTGCGGTTCTTATCTACGGCTTTCCAGCAACATGTCTTAATTTTTGCTAAGTGTGTTTGAAGACATGTGGGCACATTTCTCCGCTGTTACTACTGAGTTGGGTGTCACTGTAATCGAAATACCGAACTGCATGAAGAACAGTGGATGGAAGGAGCAAGAAGAGTGTGCCTTGTTCAGGCTCAGGAACGTCCCATGTTTGTTTGCTTCTGGGTGGGATATTTAAACAGCGACATTGGTACTCTGTTTGTCTGTGTAAATACTACAACTTGTAGTATTGATAGCAGCAAACTGTAGTTGTGTACTGTATATAAATGTCAGTGTGAGGTCACACCAATGTCAGTGCAGTGCAAAAGAGGGGGGCGATCACATTGTGAGAGGTGCCTGCAGATTTTCTTTGTTGGCAAGGTCAGGCAGGTCACGTTACGTTATGACAAGCTGTTATGTTCAAAGGAAAAGTTGCAAATGAAGTTCTAACTTGCGAAGGCTGTAAAAGGAAGGAAAGAAACACACAAGGAAGCTGTTGTGTGTCCTGTCACTGCAGGCTGTGGGGAACGCGTGACAAGCTCTGCTGGCCTGCCATTGGCCAATGCCATTTTTTGATGTCAGCGGCATGTGCGTGTGCGCACATGATTTGCGGACATTTGCCCGTGCTTGCTATTGATGATAGTGTGTCTTTACTCATTGCTTGTGTTCGGTAAAGATTGTTACTAACATCCAGTCGGTATATGCTGCTCAAGGTGCTAATGTATGCCCTTTATAGTACATGAAAATCTTCTCAAATTTTTAACGTCATTGTGGCCTTCATTGCATTTGCTTAAACATCTTTGTCACCAGCACTGGAGGCACTTCCTTTGTTTATAAACATGACAGTTGTTTATTGAGGGTTGCGTCACTGCTGTTAAAATTTTGAGCCATCTTACAGCCTGAACTGCCTGTTGGTCACATTCAAACCTTGCAGTGTGGTTGCAGTTCTGAATTATCTTTCTCCTTACACTAACATTAGTGACCACATTTGCTTAGCTCACTCTAAATAAATGTCAGCTCACTGCTTTCCGTAAGCAGTGAGCTGACATTTTCTATCCAGACAAGTACACTGACCAAAATTGCCATTGCACAAGACAGACTTATAAATGTAGCTGCTGGGCAAAAGCTGAAAGCTTGAATGGGTGAGCACTGTGTGCATAAAGGCTTTCAGAATGTTGGTAGCATTGCCATAACACTAGGCGTTGGAAATCTGAAGGAGGAGGAGGAATATAGTGAGCAATATATGCACAGGTTCACACCACAAATCAGTTGACAAGTAAGCTCAGTAATGCTTCCAACAATAATCTAAAATGTGCAACTCAGTCACAAAGTTTTGTACAATAGATTGATAAGTTCCAACTTCCTGCTTGAATCACCTCATGGACAGTTTCAGCTTTATTGATTGGAAGGACAGTATGGAATCAATGTTGAAAAATTAATTTTTGTTGCTATGTATGTTCCATCATCTGGTGTGAAGACATGATCAGAGAACATTGCGCAAAGTCCAAAGTATTGTGTCGCGTGAGAATTAATTGCCTAATTTTTTTTTTATTTCAGTGTTTTGGCCTGCTTGGTGTTAATGGGGCTGGAAAATCAACGACATTCAAAATGCTGACAGGCGATACCGAGATCACATCTGGAGATGCTTACCTAAATGGCTACAGGTGAATAGATGTATCTATTACCCCAGAAATATTAGTGGTTTTTCCCCCCGTGTCTCTTTTTGTTATTGCTGCTCTTTCTCTCCTTTGTTTCTGATATAAAAAGATTTTAAAAAGGCCATGAAGACAGCATATAACTTTGCCTTATTCAATTTGCCTTATTCAAAAGATTGGACAGCCCATACCTCACTACAGTTTTGTTTGATGGGAAACTTCGCTGCCATCAGTGAGGAATTAGTGTTCAAGATGTCGGGTTTCGCATTATGCACTTACTGCGCCATTATATATGACGTGAAAAAAGCCCTGTGACGTGCTCAGGATAGCAGCCAAAAGTGGGAAGTGAGCACACTGTCTCAGCACTGTAATGATGAAATAAGAAATTTGGTATCCCTGGCAAAACATGATAAAAGATAGGAGGGTGCTTCAGCCTGTAATAACCACATGCAGCCATGGATTTTGTACGATAAAAGCCACTAGAATTGGACAACTTGAGCTCACCTGAATTCACATTGCCTCATGAGAAAACAGTAGAAACTTCTTTTGCACTTCAAAAGCTATGACACTGTTGCAAAAGCCACTCAAGAGATATTGCAGTGTCACCATAACTCATAAAGCCACTCGTGACTTCACTGCGGTTATTTGTTAATTGTCCCATTGCCACAAAGTTATTTGTTATTTGAAAAACTATGATCTCCTGCTGCAATTCCATAAAACTAAACACTTAGTTTGTTCGAGATCAGCCAATTGCACAAGCACAGCTATAGTGCATTCCAGAAGCTGCGTGCAGCACTGTGGAGGCTACATTGTTGTCAACAGTCTGCCCACTGAGCACGCCTAACTCACTGTGGAGAGGGCGTTGAAAGGACATCTCCGCCTCCTCTCTGGGCAGGTGGAACCGCGAGGCCCATCGCCTACTGTCTCTTTCCTTCGCGGTGAGTTAGGCGCCCTCACTGGGTGGGCTGTTGACAACAATGTAGCCTCCACAGTGCTGCACGCAGCTTCTGGAATGCACTATAGGTACTGTCTAGTCCTCGAGTCCCCAGTTTAATCTTTATTTAAAGCCTGTAATGTTCCTTTTATTAATTTCCTTCTTAGGAATGACATGAACATACATGGAACTGCCATTTAGGTCCTTTTTGTATACCCCCATTATACATTAATACTGAAGCAGTTGTGGTTAAGGTCACCACATAAGAGGAAAGTTGCCCCCATATAAAATATAGTAGCATCAATAAAGCTAAAAGCAGCAGGATAGCTTCTGCATGTTTGTTTTATGCCACAGGAAAATTTGTCGAACCCTATTATTTTTCCACAGGCCAGTTACTGAAGCCTGCTTGAGAAATTATAAATGCCAGTTTTTTTTAATTAGAAATTGTTAAATATTCACTTTTAATAGCAACTATTCGAACAAAGTCATTGTTCGCATCATATTCGCTTCGAAGCCGAAAATCGCTTTTTGCACACCCGTACTGCTTAGTCTAGCAGACTGTTCATTTTGCAGGGCCACTTTTTGTCCCTACCTCATTTCGGTGAGTGCATCGTAGGTGCATCTCATGAGTAAAATGCTGCTTCGTATTCCTTCCAGTGTCTCTCGTGAGCTGAACAAAGCACAGCAGTACATTGGCTACTGTCCGCAGTTTGATGCCTTGTATGATGAACTCACAGCCAAGGAGCATCTGAGGCTGTACTCGAGGTTCCGTGGAATCCCGGTGAAAGACGAGAACAAGGTAAGTGGCCTATACAGTAATTGGATTGAGTGACAGCCTGTATATTCTCAACACATTTAGACTGTGGTGGTTAGCACCAAGGGTACATCCTGCATGTGCGTCTGTGGGGGTGCGTTTAAAGTTTGCACCATGCTGCAAAAGTGCTGCATCTGCAGGAGCGTGCTGCCACCTTTTTCCATTTTCTATGAACTGAGCTTCACCTTGAGGGGTTTTTTCAGCCCATTCTCGTTTTATTTTCTTTGAATTTCTAAATGAGTTGGCAGTGCGTGAATTGTCTGAGAGTGCAGCACATGTTGACTGCTTTTTCAGTTGAGTAACATTTTTTATACTGTAATATTGTGATTGGCTCGAGTTTTCCTTCGGAACTGAAATATTGTGTTGCATTACGTGGTGACAAAGTGCTGGGTAACTGACTTTGCCCCTTGATAGCGATACACAGAAAAGGTAAGTTATTGTAATTTTCACTGTAACCTCTAGCATTTTACTGCATGGGCCATCCTGCTCTTTTAAAGATGTGACGAGAAAGAAAAAACCCAACCATGAAAGCACTTTTCTTGTATTAAAGAAGTGACCCCAAGAAGGATTAAGAACGTGGCATTTCTTACACATTGTTAGGTTTTAGGTTTTTCGATAGATAAACGCAGATCAATTGTTAGTCAGTCATACTCTGAACAAGGGCTACCTGCAATTGTAGGTAAAATCACTGCAATGAGCGAATGAAACCACTAGGTAAAAAAAATACAGACTACACTAGTTGTGAGTCAGCCCAGCTCACGTGTTTTTTCTTCCAAGGAAATTTAATTTTAGCTTCAATTTTAAGGCTTTAAAGGGACACTAAAGGGTGGAAACAAGATGGCCTGTATTGGTAGATTACGGTGCCGAGAATCTAAATACATCATTCTCGCAACTAGCAGTTGTTTAATAAGGCAGAAAACGCAAGAAACGTGAAAACAGGCAATGATGCCCTGTACGCTTTCGGGTACTACGGTTTGTGACGTCGCGAGAGTTGTGAATGGTGAGAGCTCATTGGAGAAGCACGTATAAATGTTTTCCTCAAATAAACAGTTCCTAAGTGGTTAAGCACGTGAAATAAATGTAATCAAAACTTTCCGTGAGCTGACCGAATTTAAAAAACACGGACTACAGCTCTTATACATTACAAGACAGGCTGCTTCCCTCACGCTTCATAGTCTGCCATCATGCTTTCAGTTTTGTTTTGGAAAAGCATTGGTGCGCAATTAGCGAAGTCAGTAACCTACCACGGTGAATGCCCAAGCTTCTGCAAGCAATATGCCCAGCAGGAAGTTTGCCCGTGCCCGGTTTGAACCTTATAGGCACATTCCCACTGGCGATGCGCCTCGTCGCGCGACTAAAAGCGACGTCGCAAAGCGACGAGCCGGCCGTCGCTTTTCGGCGTTTTGCGACGGCGGAGCCGATCGCTCTCGGACCGAATTTCCTCGTCGCGCGACGGCCCCGCAAAACCGGTAAGCCAATCATGGCCGCGGAGTAGGCTGACGTAGCCGGAAACGAAACGTTTCTTTACATCCGGTATGCAAACGCTGCGGGCGGGCGAGGACGAGCCGCCGCCGCCACCGCCGCTGGCTCGCTCGGCTGGCTCGGCCAGGCGCTTGGCTCGCTGTCGCTGTACCCGCCGGGTCGGGCCGGCAAGCAACTTCCCGTGTGCATCGGTTTTTTGGTCAGTGGCTTCAGCGTGCGCGTGCGCTAATCAACGAATAGCGTGGAACTCATCAGTGTGGAGAAGCGTGTATGGATTGTAAATAGAGCTAGGTGGACAGCGAGACGGTAGGTTGACTTGCAGCCTCTTCGTCTATCGGCGACTGGTAAACACGCATAGAGTTCGGAGGCGTCAGAACGTTGCGCATGTGAAAAGAAGCGACATTTGTGGGCCGTGATGCGGGTGTTGTGGCGTGAAAGCAAGCGTGTGCATTTCTTCGTGCAATAATATGTTGAAAAGAGCCTTCGTGAGTTTGTTATTTTCTGCTCCTCCCGCAACCCGCAAATGCTTTCGGCATTGCTCCAGGTTAGTAGCATGTGTTTTAGTTTGATTTCTACCTGCTTTTGTCGCGTATTCTTTGACTTCGAATGGTTGACGCACCAACGAGGTCGTATGTACAAGTCGGGAAGCAGCTGCGCTGAACGCAGTCGCATCATGGCTCATCGCAAGTGCGAACACCACCTCAACGCCTCATCGCGCGACGCGCGCCGTCGCGCGACGAGACAAATCGCCAGTGGGAATGTGCCTTATCGCCCGTGAAAGGTTAGGGTACCGCATTTACACGATTGTAGGTCGACCCTTTTTTCAAGTTTGACAATCCAGTGTTGGGGGGTCGACTTGGCTCGTAACAGCAAGAGAAATGAGACATCAGGGGTGCTTTGAGCTGGGGAAAGTGTAACACCCTCGTTTCTATGGTTATGGTCGAAGCGTAGCGTTTACGATTGCATACATTCTGGTGTCAATAAAGGTGATGCCAACTTTGAAAGTTGGCGTTCCCATCCGTGCCCTTTGTCCACCGTACCTGGAGCGACTAACCTTCCACCAGCGTGTCCGGAAGTGTACTGAACGTGATATGATTGTTCCTACGTCAGCGCCGTGCGTTGATTCAAGGGATTCGGTTATACTCATTTTGTTTATTTGATACGAACAAAACGCTTCTTGAATGTGAGTAACGTACTCACGAATCAAAGGAAATCACGAGCGGCGGCTTCTGTCAGCCGCCATGTTGTTTGTTTTGATATCGCGCGGCAGTAGCCGCTGCCGGTAGCTTCAATGGTTGTCATCTAGCAGTGAATGTGTTCTCATGATTGGGAATAAAATTTCCCGCTCAACCCACAATGCATGTTTATTTCGGGTGCTTATACAAAAGCTTTTCTTTTTAACATCTACTGCGCACACCACGAGTGTACGGCTCTTGAGGGAGCATCGATCATTGATGGAAGAGCCGCCGTAGGGGGGGTATTGGTAGTTGAGAGGAGAGCTTCTCTTTGTGATACGATTTTCTAGGCGGCCGCGTTACTGCGTGCTTGTGTCACTTCCGTGTTGTGCTGAATCATCCCGTCTGTCATGAGTGCCCTGGGCCTGAAGAACTCTCTCAGCACTCGTTCACAGCAGCGTTCAAACGGGCTGCTTTCTGTGCTCACTTTATTTATTTATTTATTTAAATTTATTTATTTATTTGAGAGAGAGAGGGATGCAATTTTGGGGGGGGTCGACCTACATTCGAGTCAACTTACAATCGTGTAAATACGGTACTTACTGACAGGGCTTATCCAAACGATCCGAACTTGTGCTTTTCTCTTCACTGCGAGCCGCTGTTGATAAATAATCCAAAAATTGTGCGTGTGTAGCTCTACCCTTGTTATGTTTGGGACGGGTGGAGTCTCAGCCACGAAAACTACTCCAGACGGGTGCAGGAAGCGAGTGTGTATTTCATGCCAGGTTGGCGCGTCGCGTGAGAGAAAAGAATATGAGATGGACATGATCGCCAGACAAGGTGAGAAAGGCTCCCTCTTGAGCGATGCCTTACCGGGCAGCCCCCCGCACGGGGCACCTTGAGCAATCTTGGTGACGGTACTGGCGATACCGCGGACCCCGAGCCCCCAAACATAAGCTGGATCCAACCGTGGCGATGTGTTTATAGGTGGAGGGTTAGAAACCACGAACGGTGGCCGTCGGAGCCCAGGTCAAGCTCCGGCGGATGGGCTCCCTGTCTGTTCACCAGGCAGGGAGCTCCGGGACCTCTTTGACTACCAGGGTAAGGTCAAGGAAGAAAGTACCCCCGTCTCCCTGCTTTTTCCTATGCTATATGGATAAATCAAAACCCCCCGTGATCGGCCCCCTAAAAGGGGCCGCACCGAAGTATCTTTTCCTTCTTTGCCTTCTATCTCGCTCCCAAAGCAAGATAACTACCCTCGTTTTTTGATCATGGAATCTGTGGACAAATCGAAGCCGGTTTCTTCCCAATCGGTATTTCTTGTTTCTAAATACCTTGAAGGTATCATCGGCAAAACATATGACTCCAGAAAACTCAGAACTGGTGAAGTGCTAGTTGAAGTTAAAACCAAGCAGCAATCCACAATCCTCCTGAAACAAACCCGCATGGCAGATCTGGAGATCAGGGTCACACCCCACCGCAGCTTCAACAGTTGTCAAGGTGTGATCTCTGAGGCAGATCTTCTAACCGAGACAGAGACTGATCTGCTCGAAGGCCTAAAAGAACAAGGCGTGACAGCAGTAAGGCGCATCGTCATCAGGAGAGAGAACAAAGAAATACCCACCAAACATCTGATTCTGACTTTCGACCGCTGCACACTGCCCGAGCATATCAACGCAGGTTTCATCCGTTGTTCTGTCCGGCCATACATCCCGAACCCGCGGCGCTGTTTCAAGTGCCAGAGGTTCGGGCATGGTACCAACTCCTGTCGTGGCAGAACAACATGTGCCAAATGTGGCCAGCATGATCATCTATCTGACAACTGCACTGCAACCAACCTTACCTGCCCGAATTGCCAGGGTCCACATGCAGCATACTCTCGCGCCTGTGAAAAGTTTCAACAAGAGAAAAAAATCATTAACAAAAAGGTAACAGAAAACATCACCTTCCCCGAGGCGCGAAAGAGGTTCGCCTCTTTTCCCCTGGGGAGGTACGCCGACGCAGCTCGCCGGGGGGCGGAGCGGCGTCTGGTTTCGGCGGGGACCCAGTACCGCGAGTCGGACTTGGTCCCGCCCCCGCCCCCCCCCCTGGGTTGCCTCTGGCGGCCCAACCCGCCACCGCACCGCCTGCTAAGTCAGCAGCGGCTGTGGTGGCATCCACGTCCGTTGGGGATGCCGCTGCACCCTCTGTTTCCTCCTCTCCACCGGCCCAAAGCACATGCAAGGACACGGAGATGGAGACGGAGGCAGTCGCAGCGACCCCCTCCCCCGCCTCACTGCCTGTGCCACCTGTGGTGCTCCCCACGGCTTCGGCACTGGCAGCGCAGGCAAAGAACCCCCGAAAGGGTACCACGTCAAGGGGGCCCAGTCCGCTGGCCACCCCCTTGCCATCAGATGACGACATGGACGTCGAGCCCTTCCGGCTTTCATCGCAGCGGAAGGAACGGGCTGCGACGTCCAGGTCAGTAGAGAAGGTCAGAAAACCCCTTCCAAGAGTGCAAGCCCCGAAAGACCCTACATAAATAATCACACTCCAGTAGCTCTAACACATCATAATGGGAAGAGAAAACATTGTTCAGTGGAACTGCAGAGGCCTTCTGAATAATCTTGACGACGTGCATGAGATTCTGCATGCCAATCAGCCAAGTTTAATGTGTGTCCAGGAAACACATCTTAATTCCAAACACACAAATTTCTTGAATAGTTACCTGGTATACAGGAAAGACAGGGATGGCTGCACACACTCTTCTGGCGGTGTGGCCATAATTGCCCGCAAATCCTTAGCATGCCACACTGTCACCTTGAACACTGTCCTTGAGGCTGTAGCAATACGCTTAATAATATTTAATAGGTTGATAACGGTATGCTCCATATACATTCCTCCTGATGTCTCACTCTCGAGCTCTGACTTCGAGGCGCTGGTTGACCAACTGCCCGAACCATACATCCTTACAGGCGACCTTAATGCTCACAACTCTCTTTGGGGCTCTTCCAGAACGGATGCCCGGGGTCGCCTGATAGAGAGGTTTCTTACATCCTCTGGAGCATGCCTTTTCAACAATAAACAGCCTACATATCATAACATAGGACACAACACATACTCATGTCTTGACTTGGCGATTGGCTCCGCAGTTCTCTTTCCTCTTCTCGAGTGGGGTGTGGGAACTGACCCATATGGCAGTGACCACTTCCCCACCTCACTAACATACATAGGTAAAGGCCCATGCAGTCCATCTTCCCATAATAGGTTCAATGAAACACGAGCTAACTGGAATACATTTACAGAGACATCCAAACTACACCACACATCCATAGGACACCTACACGTTGAAGAATCTACCCAACTCCTCACGGCGCACATCCTCGACGCCGCCGAAAAGTCCATTCCCCACGCCTCTGGTGCCCCGCGCAATCAGCGGAGGCCGTGGTGGAATGAGGACTGTAGGCGGGCGCGAGAGGCCCAGAACAAAGCGTGGGGTATCCTTCGTCGGTACCCCACGTCGGGAAACCTCCTCTTGTTCAAACGGGCCAAGGCGTTAGGAAAACGTGTGCGCCGTGAGGCAAAACGAGAGAGTTGGCGTACATTCATAACATCAATAAACTCCTACACAGACACAAGGAAAGTATGGACACGAATACGCAAACTCAAGGGACAACAAACACACAGCCTGCCTCTGGTCAGCACTACAGGGGACACACTCGAAGACCAGGCTGACACACTCGCACAACACTTCCAACACGTGTCCAGTTCAGCACACTACACGAACACTTTCCTGAAACATAAAGCCTGTTGTGAAAAGAAGTCCCTACGCGACAACAACAAATCACAGACTTCTTACAACTCCCTGTTTTCACTACATGAGCTGAGGGCTGCTCTAAGCACGTGTAAACCCTCAGCTCCAGGCCCAGACAACATTACATACACAATGATACAACACCTACACGCAGACACACTTGAAGCACTTCTACATCTATATAATAAAATATGGCTTTCGGGGCACGTTCCACACTCTTGGAGGGAGGCCGTTGTAGTGGCTTTCTTGAAGGAGGGAAAGGACCCGTCGTCCCCCTCAAGTTACCGCCCAATAGCCCTGACGAGCTGCCTGTGCAAGCTCTTCGAGAAGATGATCAATCGCAGGCTCGTGTACTTCCTCGAGTACAACGGTCTTCTCGAGAGCTGCCAGGCAGGCTTCAGGGCGGGGCGCTCCACCAATGATCAGCTTGTTGCCTTGGAATCTTACATAAAAGATGCCCTCATTCACAAACAGTTCTGCATTACAGTCTTCTTTGATATGGAAAAGGCCTACGACACGGCATGGCGATACGGCATCTTGAGTGACTTGAAGTCATTCGGTGTTTCGGGCAACATGCTTAGCACTCTTTCTAGCTACATGTCTGAACGAACTTTCCGTGTAAGAATTGGTAGTGCACTTTCTAATGTACATGTTCAGGAAAATGGCGTGCCTCAAGGAGGTGTTTTGAGCTGCACACTCTTCATAGTGAAGATGAACTCACTCCGTAAGGCATTGCCACCAACCATTTCTTGCTCAGTTTATGTAGATGATGTGCAAATATCTTTTAAATCATGTAATACGTCAATCTGTGAACGGCAAGTCCAGCTCGGCGTGAACAAACTTGCTGGCTGGGCGGACACAAACGGCTTTAAGCTAAACCCCGTAAAAAGTACTTGCGTTGTGTTCACCCGTGTTCGCGGGATCCATGTGGACCCTGACATTACTCTAAACGGCGTGTCGATTCCTGTAAAAAAGGAGCACAAGTTTTTAGGCCTAATATTCGACAACAAACTAACATTTCTTCCTCATCTGAAAATGCTTAAGCAAAAATGCCTAAAAACTATGAATATCCTTAAAGTTGTCTCTCACCAATCGTACGGTGCAGACAAGCAGCTACTCCTGCGTCTGTATACTGCACTGGTTGGATCTCGCTTGGACTACGGCAGCGTCGTATATGGGTCTGCAACGAAAACGGCACTTAAAATGCTTGACCCAGTTCTGCATTTGGGGCTTCGCCTTGCTTGTGGCGCCTTTCGCACCAGCCCTGTGGAAAGCCTCTATGCAGAGTGCCACAAATGGTCCCTGTATCACCAGAGGATATACACTGACCTGTTGTATGCCTCTAAAATCATGTCTCTCACAAATCATCCTCTTAACTCGACCATTCATGATGCATCCTCACAGCAGCTCTTTTTAAACCGCCCATCTATTCCCATGCCGTTCCCTCTCAGAGTGAGAGCAGAAGCTTCTGATCTAGCAGTGTCATTTTCATATATCCACAAGACAGCGATCATTGATTTTACTGCACCATGGCAAGCCAGGGATGTTTCTTGTGACCTGTCCTTTGTGCAGTTCGACAAAAACAGGGCACCAAGGGCAGTTATTATGCAGCATTTCCTCTTCCTACAGGATAAGTACCAGTGTGCAGAGTTTTACTCCGACGCATCAAAGACAGCTGATGCTGTGTCTTGTGCTGCGCATGGACCGAACTTTAACATGGCAAAAAGAATGAACTCCCACAACAGCATTTTTACAGCTGAAGCACACGGCGTTTTACTTATTTTAGACCACATTGTCCAGCATCAAATTCCAAAGTCCATAGTTTTTACAGATTCTCTTAGTGTTGTACGTGCACTTTTGTCTAGAAAACGCTCAAAAAATTATGTAATCAATCGTGTATTTAAGGGCCTTATGGTGGCATACGCATCAAGTCTTGAAATAACAATATGTTGGGTTCCTGGCCATTGCGGAATAGCCGGGAATGAAACTGCAGATGAAATGGCCACTGCTGCTACACTCTTGAATTCAGTGGGCATAGCAACACTTCCGTACAAAGATATGAAGCCACACATCAGACACCAACTTCACAACACGTGGCAAACACGCTGGAGTGAACAGACAGATAACAAGTTACATGTAATAAAACCTCACTTGGGACCATACGCTACTGACTCACATAACAGACACATTGAAGTTACCTTAGCTAGGTTGCGGATAGGCCACACTCACGTAACACACTCACACCTGCTCACTAGCTCTCCAAGACCTGGGTGTAGCAGGTGTGGGGAGGGCCTATCCGTAGTCCACATCCTAATCACATGCAAGGCACTCGACACAACAAGACACAGACACTTCAAGGAACTATACAGACAACACATTCCGCTACACCTTTCGTTGTTTTTGGGGGATAATGCCATGGTCTCTGTGCAACGTGTTTTTAAATATTTGTCTGATGTAAACTTTTTAAACCTCATTTCCTATCATGCGTAATCAAAACTGGCCCTATACACCAGCCATCACCATTGTCGTTAATTGATTTTAGTGTTATTCTGGTTCTAGTAGCCACTATTTTCTTCTAAATACTTTTGTTTGGCGCTCTTTGCCCCAGGTGGCCTTGCGCCAAAAAAACTCCAACGATCACCTTACCGGGCAGCCGCGGTTGCATGATATTTAAAACCGCTCTTGTCGCTGCTTCACTCGCGGTCGGCGGGATGTAGTCTGGGTGTCTGTTGTAGGCAGGCACACCGGCTGCTGGAGCGGTGAAAAGCATTTCTTGTTCTGTCGGTGACAAATAATAAAAGTGAAATCGAGCCTCCTCGGTCAAAGAAATGTTCTCAGGGGTTGGCTATGGCTCGGTGACGTAAAAGCTACCCTTTCCAGGCTGAGAGGGCCTAGCGCCAACTGTTTACGCTCTGGACTGCACCGGTGCCTTGCTCCTACTTTGTGTCGTGGTGTCTACGTCCCGAAAAAAAATGAAAGCAATAACACAGAAATGTGCTGGTCATCATGTCTTTTTCGTTCAGTCCTCATTTTTTTGTGCACTCAAGTTAGTCATAAAATGAAAGGGAAGCGGGACAGAAAAATGCCAGCTTTCTTTACGCATTTCTCAGGAAATAACACATCGTTGCTCGTCGGACAAAAGCTGAGAGTGCTACAAAACGCATGAACAAAATTTCATTCAGCTTTAGTGGCCCTTTAACACCTATGTGCATTTTCGTTGGCAGAAAATGCAGCATGTAGCTGCATGTCATCACCCTCTCCATTTATGTCTCGGTCATCTTCCTGCAAGGCGAACTTTCACTGTTTCAAAATCATCCCCATGGTTTTCTTTTTTTTTTGAGTTCCCTGTAACAAGCTCATGCGAAGATGTTTATAAGGATCCAAATGAATTGCAAAAGAAGAAAAGATACACCCGTTAAAGGCTTGCAAGCTATTCTCACGTAATCAAGCTATTCTCACGTAATCATTCTTTTTCTGTTTTGTGAAAAGGATTAGGCATCACAGACCAAAGTACGTTTAGAAAAAAGAAGTTGCTAGATTGCAACTGGTTTTTTTTTATTTATTTATTTAATGCAGATGGGTTTTGCAATTATGTTTCTTTACTCTGCATACCATAGCACACAGGTCTACCTACCAGGGATTTTGAATGCCTTTTTTGTGCTGTTTGCTCTGAAAACTTTTCAGGTTATTGAGTGGACCCTGCAGAAACTTGGACTGAGTTCTTACGCTGACCGTGTCGTAGGAACATATAGTGGAGGCAACAAGCGCAAGCTCTCCACAGCCATTGCTCTGCTTGGGGGACCGCCTGTTATTTATCTGGTTAGTGAAAAGCAAATTTGTTTGGTTACAATGGTTTGCTTTTTTTTTTACCTTGCATGACTATTTATACTCTGAAAATAGGTAATTCTGCACAAGGGATCTTGAAATAAATATTGTTGTGGTCAGTACATACCATAGCTCATAACACTGTAGTAGCCCATCTCGTCATCTGATGAATATCACTATACAGATAATCTTTTAATGGCCAGTCAACTAACGCTTGGCTGTAATGAGCGAGCGCAATATGACCGTCACAGTGTGCACTAAGGCAGTAGTGGTGTTATGTTTCAGATGCAATTAAGCACAAGAGTGCAGCTTAGGTATAGTGAATATATAACTGTGGCAGATGTTCGCAATCACAACTTCCAATGCCTTAGCATGCATGCAAAGTGTCAAATGAACTGCGCAGAATCACACTCTCTCTCCTTCCTATCTTTACTGGTATCCACGAGCAAGAAAGTGAGGGTGAAAGAAAACGTAAACAAAATCTGGCATGTCATTTTAGGGTCACAAAAAAAAAAAAAAATCAACAATCCGACATGATGCGTGCTTCCCTCTTCCTGCAAGTTGGCTGTGGAAAAGAAAAAATAAGGCGCCGTCTTGTTCGTGCATTCGTATTGGACTTTGAGGGCACGTAGTAATCACAACTGCCCTTTCCCTTGGTGCACCGCTGGAGATAGAGAGCTGCTGCTCCATAGATTCTCTCTTCCAGAACGTTGTGCCAATAAGCAACCGCCTTTTGCATTGCCAGCGAGCGTACAAAAGTAACGGAGGTTGTGGTCACGTTGTGCCAGCAGTATCAGGCAGGCTTCTGCCACTATGGCATTCATTCTGCTAAACACCACGAAACGGTAGGCACTCTCCCTCAAAATGGAGAAAAACAACGTTACGACTGTGTGCGTGATTCTGAAAAATCGTGCAGCAGCAGATGATGTAAGAACAGACGTGAAATAAATATCGTCTGTGTTTATAAGTTGTTTGCGTTTCAGTGACGGTAAGTAAAGAATGCTTAAAAGGCAAATTGTACATGTGGCCCTGGTTTTGGGCAGGTTTTGGTTATACTAGTCCAGTACTATCCGTGCTTATAGTGCAGATTTTTGAGACTCCAGCAACATAAATGATAAGTGGTTGATTAACCCCTAGGTGTTTCGGATGAGCAGAACTCGCCCTAGCCAAACCGTTCCCAAACTTTTTTTTACGAGCCAAGCTCGTCCTTCCGGAATAGGTTCTCCCCTTAAGTATTCAGGATTACAAGCGCTCGTTTACAGCTTAGATTGCATGTTGTCCACCAAGTGGAAGCACTTACTTGATGATTTGAATTGCTCCTGCAGTAGGAGCAAGATTTTTGAGTGAAAACATGGCATCCGGTGGCGGCTACACATGCATAGCTGGCCTGTCAACCCAAAAAAAGAAGCTTTCCTACTTTGTCATCTTGTTCTAACAAGGATGACTTGTATATGAATGATTACCTTGTGTCTGGAAGTGAAGGAGGCCACAATGACGCTGAATTGAGCAGTTCTTCTGTTGATGAGGACATCTCTAAAGTGAACATTACGAGTGCTCATCAACCGCTCTGTGTTATTCCCTGCTTTGAAATTTCCGACACAATCCCGATGCCTCCCAAGTGAAATAGCCAAAGGTTGATAACTAGGGGTGTGCAAATATTCGAAATTTTGAATACGAATCAAATAGTTTCCATATTCAAAGTGTATTCGATTCGAGAAATGCTTCTTCAAAACTTCCTGAATATTCAGGGAAAGTGGCAAATAGTCGCGCAAGTAATGAACTATATGCATGCCATGCATTCTCCTAAAGGCCCAACCACATGGTCCCGTCATTACCGATGTACTCGTGAATCGGCATAAGTGCGCCGTGCACTACAGTTGAACCCCTTTATAAGAGACACGTACCGGGGAGCAGTTTCTGTCTCTTATACGAGATGTCTCTTATAAGCAGGGAACCATGTTTTCACTTACTAATCAGACCAAAGTTCAATGTGGGCACCGTATGACTAAAATAAGCTCAAAGGAACGCTACAGCATGTTGCAAAAGATTCATTCTAATGTATGTTTGGCCCAAGAATTTATGAAACTTGGTTTGCTTCACAACTGTATTTACACTGTTTTTTACAACCGATTCCACAAGCTTTTTTTCCTTTCCTTGTTTGTGGAAGATGAATCGTAGATGTTGAGTTCACAAGCCTGATGAATAGCCAGAGCGCACAGATTCATTACGCTTGCAGGACTCAACATCTGCAGTGCTTGATTTGGAGCTATGCGAGTGGGAGAGCCCGCATGTGCGATCGTGCTCCATTCAATGGATGGCAGTAAGCTTCAACCACTTCTGTCAGTTGCATTTCCACTGGCAGGGCTTCTCATTGTCATTTTATAGCTGACTGAACCACTGTGTGTTTGCTGAAGTTATAATAAATAGCGACAGGTGTCTGTTGCCCCCCTGTGTTTCCACAATGGAAGCAACTGCAATTAGTGACTGGTGGCACTGCATCTGAAGCTAAAATGTCTGTTACAAGCGAGATTATTGATTAAACTTCAAGGATGACTTGTCCCTTATAACCAATCTTCTACATCCGATGTCTGTTATAAAAGAGGTCGATTTAATGGGAGAGATAGGGCAGCCAACCATGTGGGTGAATAGTGTCTCTTATACCCATTTGTCTCTTACATCAGTGTCTCTTATAACGAGGTTCAACTGTATGCTAACAAGGGCGAGCGACCCCACGGCAGTGGCCGTGACCACGCCAGTGGCCATGACCGTGCCAGTTGCTGTATGGCTTAGGCCTAACGCCGCTCAACCCGCTTCAATGGAAGCTTGCCTTTATTTCTGACCATTAAATTGCATCCGAAAGAAGAGCGATAAAACCAGGACTCCTTTTTCTTTTTTTGTGTGTGTGTGTGCCAATTTATACTTCATGGGCCAATAGCCGGCCACTAGTGCGTACAGATTAGGTCTACTGCAGTTCGTACGGACTTCGGCACAAAAGGCGCATACCAATGCACTTGCTGTGCACGCACTTCCTTTTTGTTGCTTCCATGCGTGCTTCACGCCAAGCTGTGTCTATGCGAGAGTATGTCGAGAAATGCACGTGTATACTGAATTCAAACGGTCAGATGTTTTTTTTTTCCCTTACAAATGCACCCCAGAATTGCATGGGCGTTTGAATCGAGTACCGGCTGAAATATCGGCATTATTATGGTTGCTTATCATAACGCGGGGCAACCATCATAACAAGTTTGCACAAGCACGGTTTTAAAATTGCATGGCTCACTGCCACACCAAAATAATAAAAAAATGCAATCGGAAGTTTATCTTGTTGCTCAGAATGGAGGCACCTGCTGCATATTTTTTGTAGTATTGCATACTACATTAACGCCAAGGCGCATGCACGCAGGCACCGACAAAAAAGATGCGCTTTCAGTGGGTGCAGGTGCATTATCTGCAAGTCTCAAAGGTAACAAGCAGCCATTGTAAAGGGCGGGGGGGGGGGGGGGGGGGTGCGAATGCTTGTACGAATGCTTGTACGAATAAAAGAAAGTCTTGCCTCACGGGCAAAAGCCCCTGCTTTGCTCTGATTGAAGAGATAAGAGCAACAAACGTTGTACCGTGCAGTGTGCCCCTTTCTATAAAAGGATTGCCACTCCCTAACAGTCTTGCACCGAAAATTTTTATTTTTCAGAATTTTGCCCACTTGAGTTCAGAAGCTCCGTGGCCCCAATGCGTGGTTTGCCACACAGTATGTTGCAATCTGAAAGTTGCAAGAGCTGTCTGAGGGTGCTAATAAAGTTCTTAAAGCCATTAAGGGCATGTCTTGTGGAAAAAAAATTTGCACTTTTCTTTTTATTTTTTTGTTTACGCAAAGGTGTTGTCAGGAGATATTGTGCATATTTTCTGAACACGTCGAGCAATTAACTTTTAATCCTGCATGATAATTTGTATCTACCATTTTGTGACAATTTAATTTAAAAATGGTAATAAAAACTGTTGTTATTTCGTGTTTTCCACCTTTTAATTACTACACACATGCATATTCGATATTCGAAGACAGTTTTTTGCCTTGTTTGTATTCGATTCGTATTCGAAATTTTCAATATCCACACACCCCTATTGATTGTCCTACACAAGTGAAGAATGATGAATGAGGAATTTGCGACTTTTCTTTGTGTGGTTTGTATTTTATCAGCCACCATACTGTTGTGGTTTCCTATGCAATATTCACAAATAAACTCCACTGTGTCGCTTTGACTTAGTGGGTAGGGTAAATATTTTTTGAACATCGTGTAGTTGCTTTTTTAGCACAATAAGATTCGAATTTTGAAATTTAAAAAAATATTTGGTAAGAAAATTAAAAAAAAAATAAAACACTTTTAAGGGATTAAGGCTACATTTCTTACAATCTGTTGATAAGAAAATTAAAAAAAAATTAGAACACTTTTAAGGGATTAAGGCTACATTTCTTACAAACTGTGAACATAAGAAATGAATTCAGCGGAGTGATCAAGTTTGTTACAAGTGGGCTTAACTGTAGTCACTTTTATGCATGCTGGGGGTTTGGCTCAAGTTTCAATGCTTGTCACCTCACTTGCTTTAGAACAGAGCACCTTGCACTGCACTGGATGCTGTTGTTCACTATAATATCATGATATGGTGTTAAAAGCCTACTCACAGATCTTGCATCACTGCAGCGTCACTGCAAAGGTGCTGCTGAACCAGTGCTCCATGTTTGTATGAAGGGGCTGTCGAGCAGCTCACCTGCATTTTCACAAACAAGCTTCTGAGCAAACCAAGTTAGCCCAATTGTGTATATGAACTGAATGAGGGCGTGAAATGTGCAAAGAAGTATCTGTCAGATTTGTCCAAAGGGATAACCTCACTGGTGTTGACTTAGACATGCTGTCTTATTGCAGTTTTTCTTTTCCAATTTTTTCATTCTAAGCAAGCTGCTTATTTCTCGTCTTGCAGGATGAGCCTACCACAGGCATGGATCCATACACTCGCCGGTTCCTGTGGGATCTGATTCAAGACTTGGTGCGAGGAGGCCGATCTGTCATACTGACCTCTCACAGGTTAATACATGTTCTGGTTCCTCAGTGAAAGCTTGGCAAGCTGCAGCTCGGTGGCATTCCTTTTTACTGAATTGGGCAGTGAAATTTATTTTTATGAAGCTGTCGGGAGCAAAAGTCGGGATTCCGTGCAAATGAGCGGTGGCCAAAAGGCACTGCAGTGCCACCATGCGGGAGAGTGTCTGCTGCCGAGACACTGGCTCTGCAGCCTATTTTAGTGCACACATATTCCTTGGCGTGCGCGAGTTGATACGCTGTTGGTTGACAGAAGGATCAAACGGTGTCACTTCGGATGCACGTGTGCTGCAGCATCTTGAAGCGTTGAGGCAGAGCCAGACTGAGCGAGGTGTGCTATAGCAAATGTGATGCATTGAATCAGTGTGTCTTTTGTTACTCCTTATCACAAACTCAAGCATGCGACACGCTTCATTCAAACAAGGCCCGAGCACATTGTGGTTTACGTTTGAGTAGTAGACTGCAACTGCTTAGGAAGCACAACGAGGAAATGAAGGAGCAACAAAAAACAAGAACAAAACACAGCCCAGCGTTAACACACTCCAGATAGCAACTACAAATTCAGCCACTCGCCGGGACCACTTTGCAACATGCGCTGGGCAGCCGAAGCAACACCGTTCGGTCTCTGTGTTTACCGACAGCGTATCAACTCATGCGAGCAAATGGAGATGTGTGCAGTTAAAGTAGGCTGCACAGCCAGTATCTAGGCAATAGGCACTCTTTTTCGGGGTCATGCTGCAATGAGTTTCAGCCGCTGCTCGCATAGACTTTTGCTCCCCACAGTACATCAGCATTGCCTGTGTTTCCATCTTGACTTGCTTCTTCTAGTATGCCATGCAGCAATATCTTGCAGCAGTGCAGTTATATAGTGTAACAAGAAGTGCACAGCTTTTGTTTTTTAAATAATACCTGTTGAAGTAGTCTTGCAAAACTTGTGGCTAGAAAATTTATGCATTACTTTCTGTAATGATGCACAGGTAACTGTTGTGGAAGGAATTTACCTATGTGGCTCATCAGTTGTGCATATATTGCGAAGGCTTCGCTTTGATCCCTTGAGTGTACGTATTTAGGATAGCCTGGAGGCAGTGTTGTTTCTCTGGGATGCCCGATGCAGCTGCAGTGTGATGGTAGTAACGTGACGCTGTGCCTGTGCAGCATGGAAGAATGTGAAGCCCTGTGCACAAGGCTGGCCATTATGGTGAATGGCCACTTCAAGTGCCTTGGCAGCATTCAGCACTTGAAGAACCGTTTCGGGGAGGGCTACTGCATTACCGCCAGAACCAGGGGGACATCCCATGATGCCATTGCTGCGTGGTTCCACAGAGTCTTCCACAATGCCACGCTCAAGGTGGGTGTAGCTTGCACTGCAAAGGAGGGGTGGGGGCTGCCCTAACGTGCCGTGGACTGGTTTCTGGGATCGGAGCCCTTCCACTGGAGCGCTCACAAGGCACATGTAGCACAAACTGCCCACAGAAATTGGTTATTGCTACTTTACATAGTAGGATTTAAAGGTACCCGTGTAGCAGGGCTGAACTAACACTTTTCTCTCTTGCCTTGGCGCTTGGAAGCACTGTAAAAGAGAGCTGTGCAAATGTTCTGAACCTTTGATGCCACCATACTGACAAAAAATTTCTGCGTATAAATTTTGCACAATTAGAGTTCCACTTATAACACACACCAGAGAAATTAGAACTTGTTTCCCACAAGACTTGCACATGTTGGGCTCTTTTTTTTTTCTTTTCGCGGCTTCTGCGTCGTGCGAAAAAGCCAACCCAAAGGGGCATACTGTGCCATGAAGCTTGAAAGTGTTTATGTTGTGCAGCAGAGCCAACTTTATTTGCTCTACAGTCGAACACGGATATATCAAACTCCAAGGGGATCACGAAATAGTTTGACATATTGATCATACAAAATATAAAATACGCCTATCTGAAGATTATCTGATAACTCCACACATCACTGATAGCTTTCCAAAATCATGACAAGCGGTGGCTTACCGATTTGTTCCTCAAAGCACGGAAAATTTGAACCACAGCACAAGGACCACCACACCGTACTTAGCATGAAAAAGATCTCTTAGCTTCGCTTGCTTCTTCTGCGTCATAAAGTACACCAAACTGTTTTCAAGATTACGAGCGCAGTACAAATGAGAAAATCCAGTGCTGTCCACTGTGCCAACAGTGGCAAATAACGCTGACACAAGCTAAGCTGCAGTAGGCGGTTGGGAACGTCGTCAGGGCCTGCATCTTCGGCATCGGTGATGTCTGCCACAGCCTGCACACATCGTCATCAGCACTTACAAACTCGTGTGCCATAGTGTCATTCAGGACAGCACATGGGAATGCTGACAGCTCTCTAAATTCACTGCCAAGGCACTCAGTGCTGTCGTCTTCAATATCCGAACACCTCTCGTCTGGAGCTGCGCAACGAAGCCGCTTTGCACATGACATGCTCCGGAACGGCAGGAGTGGGCTGTGTTGCCTTCACCTTTATGTCAGGTTTGATGCTCAGTATAGTGCTAGTGCTCAGAAATACTGCGAGGAATTTTGAATACCTCTGCAACTGATATCTTTTCACTGGCCTGTACCCGTCGAATGTCCGCCTTCGTCGCTCCGAAATGCGTGCCACGGACAAAACAAACATGCACAACGCTGTATCGGTCCCCCTGTGCGAGCCACCAAACGGTGCAAGCACAGAAACGGAGTGACTCCAGTCGGTTTCCCCTCCTTTTTTATTGCTTTTCGCACCCAATCACCCCCCATTCATGCTACTACGTGGCTACCCCTCATGCTAGCGTGCAAGTAGGTGTTGAAGGCCATTGAAGCAACACGATGCCGCCGACGCCGCCTTGTTCTCACCAAGCATGGCAGTGCTCACGAGAAGTCGTCGTCATCATCGCCTCCACACCATCAGGATAAGCGCACTTTCAGGGGCACTTGTGGTGCAGCGTGATGGGGAGTTCGATACACGTGATGGGGAGTTCGAAGATCGGGAGTTTGATATATGCATACAACAGCGCTATACTTTTGCATAGGATTTCCAAGGATCCGAGTTTGATATATTGGGTTCAACCGTATTGGTATTTGCACACTTTTAGGCAATAATGCTTAATTGCCAACAGCCAAAGTAACCAAAAAATAACACTTTGGTTCAGTAGATTCAGCAATAATGAATTGGCAGGCTTCTGTGTCAGTGATAAGAGGCTGCTGCTGGTTCTATAACTCATTCTTTGCCAAAAGAATTGGGTTTGGCTTCTAAAGGGTTGTACACCGTTGAGGTTGCTCTTCATGTCGAGATGAGTGATGACATTTTTGACTGTGTAAAAGACTTGTCATGTTGTGTATTTCAATTGCAGGAACGGCATTTTAACATGCTTCAGTACGAGCTGAAGTCGGAGAACATATCCCTGGCGTATGTATTCTGCCAGATGGAACAAGCCCTTTTAGAACTTCCCATAGAGGAATACTCAGTGTGCCAAAACACCTTAGACAATGTGAGTCATTTACATCATATTTGCATGTATATGCAACTACACTCATGGCCATTGCAAACATGCTGCTCGTTTTGTATCAGTAGTGATGAGATTTTACGTAGACAGTACAGAAAGTTGTGTGAGTTTAGAGTTGAATTGAAAAATATTTTTTTTATCTACCTCACTAAAACAAAATTTGTGGGATGTGCAGAAAAATTTGTTGTCGTGGAGACTTTTAGTTGGCTTCGTATTTGGGAATTTGGGAAATAGCAAATGAAACTTTCAAGAAAATGTGTAATCACATCACAGAAAAGGAGTACTCACACTGCACAGGCTGTTTTCTCTTCTTTGACAGCAGCGACGCTAAAGGATTGGCACTCACTGGTTAGTTGCATAACATTGCCAAGTGATTGGCGCTCCATGTCCTTGCATAGGCCCTTATTCCTGCATCGAACACACCAAACACCTGCAATGCAGCTTCTGGAAGTTATGAAAACTGAACTCCATTTTTGTCTCAGAATCGTCACTGTAGTTTGCTCTTTTTATTGTAATAATTATCGAAACTTCCGAATTATTTCATCCCGACAGCGTTGTGCGTACTTGTCAAACTAGGTAGTACTCTTACACAGAAGAGCCACCCGTGGCAATGTCGTTGTGATGCTCTGGGGACTGCGATGCAGTTTTGTCTTGATGTGGCTTGACTGCAAGTGGGCTGCTGTACAAGTTGATGTAAAGGAGCCCGCTTGTTGATGCTTACAAGTTGATGTTAGCCTTTCATAGCAGCAGCAGTGACAGCATGCGGCCACTATGGCACTTGTACCTGTATCGAGGGGAAAAAGTGACGATTTTATTATGCTACCTCTCCTCACGCATTTGTGATATTACAAATGTATATCTTGTGTGTATAAGTCCTTGAATAAACAGTAAATTCGCTTTTTTTTTTTTTTCCTTCACAAATATTTTGTTGGAAAAGTAACAGTCCAGAGAAAGTTGTTCATTGAGAGAGAAAATTTTTTGCATTAACACTTATGAATGCTTTGTTGTATTGGAAATTTTATTGAAGCGGAAATTCGTTGAGATAGGATTCGACTGTAATATGCTTTCACATGTTCTGAAACTGACAGCAGTGGGGGATTGCCCATTGTAAGCCATTTTGCCTGTCTAGACTAGAAACATCTACATCCCATGCTAAGCGATCTGACTCTAGGTTCGTAATCTTGGATGGCTAGAAGTACATATAGTACGATTGCCATAAATTAAGAAAACTTGGGTTACTGCCTGCTAAGAATAATATTTGACTCGGTCAAAATGTGCAAAAGCATGAACTATGGCTGCATTTAACCCAGCTACCGTATTTCCACACATATAACCTACCCCCGTGTGTAATCCGCACCCCTATGTTGTGTTCCCGTATAAAAACAAAAATATTCCCCTCACATTCCTGTGCACAAGTGACTGCATACAGAAGCATTTAAATATCCAGAAAACAATTACACTGCAATTACTACTCAAATAACAAACACACCAGTGGTACTCAATCTTTTTAGTTTTTCGCTACCCACATGTAAAAAATTATTCCCTCCGGCCTTCTTTTCAGAGGGGACATACTGGTCTTAGAAACTTTTATTTATTTTTTTCAACCAATCTTGATGAAACTTTATGGGCTTGTTCAGTTTTTTTAGCTGATTTCAAATATTCAATTAGTATTGATGTAAGGCATTTAGTTTCTGAGAAAATTAAAAATCTTTCTTGATTGTTCTTGAGAACAATGGGCAAAAAAGTAATCAGCAAAAAGTTACCAGCAAGGCATAAATAGATACCAGAAGTTGTGGAGAATGAAATGTGGAAAGAAGTTTTTTGTCTTGCAATCACATATAAGTTTACATCAATTCTAACTTCTAGGTTTGAAGTACTCCTGCTAACCTGCAAAAATAATGCTAATTAAATAACTACTGAAACACAAAATGCAAAATCTGCTTCCCTTATTGGATGTCTTAAACATTCAGCTTTACACTGCAAAAGAAATTATCTTTCTAGCTGCTCTACATGCTGGGGTGTACCTTTTAAGAATTTCCTATTGCTGCAATACAGTTAAACCTCAATGTAACGAAGTCGGTAAAATTCGTAATTTACTTCGAATGAAATTTTGCTACATTGAAATTCGCGGTTATAATGAAGTGTTCATCCCGTGAAGCGTTTCCCGCAAAAGAAAATGCGGCGTGCATACACGGCTGGCACACTGTTTCTGTTCCTGTCGGAGCTTAATCGTCTACGCGGGCATCAGCGTGAACCGCATGGAGCGTTTTCTCCCCGAGTGCTGCTGAGCACGAGGTCGCGGGTTCGATTCCCGGTCGCGGCGGCCCCTTTTCTGATGGAAGCGAAAAGCAAAAATGCCCGTGTGTGCGAGATTTCGGCGCACATAAAGATCCCCAGGTGGTCAAAATTAATCCGGAGCCCTCCACTACAGCGCGCCTCATCGCCTGTGATGCGTCGGCGCGTAAAACCCTACAATCAGAATCAGTTTTCTCCCCGCAAAAACGCGCCCCGCAAGCCACAGGCGCGCTGACGCAGCCGCGGAGACCACCTGCGCGATGCGGGTAGCTCGAGCGACCGCTTCTAACCGCTCACTGAAACGCAACTCAAGGGGCAAACGAGGGGGACACGTGAGAAAAAAAGCGGATAATGTGGGCGAAATTTTCACTGTAAAACGTCATACGCGCCGCTTACGAAAGCGCCCATCAGATATCCTCCGTGGCGGTAAGCCTAATCATCTGGCCAGCCGGCATCCCCGAGCACTTCGAAGCTCCTGCCATTAAGTGCGCGCCTCCCCATTGGCGAAACTGGTCAGGCTCCTCCCGTTGCCGCGTGCAGCGCGAGTCACTTCCTGGCTGAGGCAGAAGCCGCCGCTAGCACGCAATCGCGGATGCGCGTGTGAAAAAAATGCGCGCAAGGCTCATAAAGATTCCCAAATGCTTGCTGGAACGATGAAACCCAACAAGCATGAGCAAAGCGGCAGCATGCGGCAGCGGCGGCCCCGCCACAGGCGATTAGGTTTACCACCGCAGAGGATATTTGATAGGCGCTTTCGTAAGAGAGAGAGAGAGAGAGAGAGAAAACTTTATTTAGTGGCCCGATAGTGTTCAGAGGGTCAGCGGTTGAGCCCAGCTTGGACCCGACGGTGACCCCCTGTGGCCGGGCCGTTCATGGAGGTGGTTGCTGTGGCGGATCTCGCTGAAGCACTGGAGGTCCCGCACGGATCGCTAGAGCCACAAGCGCCTTCTGGATGTCCTTATTGGGGCTGAGCAGCGCGGCCTCCCAGTCTGATTCGTTGTGAATAAAATTGTCGGTCTGCATAGTGGGGCACTGCCATAACATGTGTTGCATGTTGGCCCAGACTCCGCAGGATGGACAGAACGGGCTGTATAAGCTAGGGTGTATTCTGCTGTACAGTGCTGGGGAAGGAAGGGTGTTCGTCTGGATTTGACGTAGTGTGGTCGCTTCGTATCGAGTGAGTGAGGCGTGCGGGTGTGGGTAAATGCGTCTAGCGTCCTTGTAGTAAGCTAGGACATCTTGAAAGCTAAGGAGGGGTGCTGAGAGCAGAGTAGTGGCCGGATGATCTGACGCCTGGTTGGTGAGCTCGCAGGCCAGCTCATGAGCCACCTCATTCCCCTCCAGGCCCGAGTGGGCGGGGGTCCAAAGGAGACGTATGGGAGGTAAGTGCGGGGTCTCGGGGATGGTGCGTAGTATTCGAGCAGCTGGGGGACTGCACTTGCCGTTCGTAATGTTTCGCAGGGCGGTCTGAGAGTCAGTTACGATGATTCCAGGAGAGGCACTGCGAGCGATTTGTACAACCGCAAGGGCGATGGCTGCCTCTTCTGCGTCTGTGATGTCGCCATGGGGCAAGGTGCATGCGACTTCCTGGTTATTGGGAAAGTTAGATGTGGCAGCGCAAAGGGCGGGGCGTCCTTTATATGGGGAGGCGTCCGTATACCACACATGTGAATGGGTCTTGAGGAGGCGGGTGAGGTACCTCGTTCGTGCCCGGCGCCGACCGTCCTGCGAGCCCGCTTGCATGTTCTTGGGAAGAGGGGGCGCTTCTATCACCGCTTGTAAAAAGGCAGGCACGGGTTGCGCAGAAGGGTGTTCAAATGGGACCGTGCGGCCTAGCCGTTGTAGGATTTTTCTGCCCGTAGGCGTGAGTGCGAGGCGGTGCATGTGAGAAGTGCGCTGAGCCTCGATGAGCTCATCAGCTGTATTATGGATGCCAAGCTCCAGAAGGCGGTGGGTAGGGGCCGTTCCGGGAATTCCTAGCACCTGCTTGTAGGTACGGCGTAGAATTATATTGAGCTTTTCTGTTTCAAGTCGAGTCAGCAGGAGATAGGGGGTGGCATAAGTTATCTTGGAGAGTATGAAGGCTTGCACGAGGCGAAATAGAGTGTGTTCGGAAATTCCCTGCCGCCGATTAGCTACCCGAGTGAGCATGCGCCCGACCTGGGTGGCATGAACATCGAGGCGGCGGATGGTTTCTGAGTTGAGACCGTTTGCTTGAATGTGCATCCCTAATATCCGAATAACGGGAACCTGAGGTATGGGCGTTCCCCTGCTAGAGTATAACTGAATGCTCTGGTGGGGTGGAGGGGTGTGACGGCCTGGGTAGATAACTAACAATTCAGATTTTTGTGGAGAGCACTGTAGCCCCTTGCTGTTGGCGTAGCATTCCACTGTCCCGATGCCGGCTTGAAGGGCGTCCTGGATGTCGCCGTCTCTGCCCCCGGCTATCCATAGAGTAATATCGTCCGCGTATAAGCTGTGTCGGAGATTAGGTATCTGGGCTAGGGCTGGCGGGAGATCCCGCATCGCCACGTTAAATAGGAAGGGCGAGAGCACTGATCCTTGGGGAGTCCCCACATCGCCCAGCAGGATGGAATCGGTTTTGAGGTCCCCGATTGCAAGGCGTGCCGTACGGTGAGATAGAAAATCCTGTACGTAGTTGTAGGCTCTTGGGCCGACGTTCATGTCCGTGAGGCCGCGTAGGATGGCGTCATGGGCTACATTATCAAAGGCACTCTTGAGATCCAAACTAAGGACGGCCCGCGTGTCCCGTGGCGAGGTTCCGGTGCCCAGTATGATGTCATGGTGTAGCTGTATCAATACGTCCTGCGTGGAGCGTCCCTGGCGGAAGCCGTACATGGTTTCGGGGAGTAATTGGTGTGTTTCCACATATGCAGTAAGACGGTGGAGAACCATGTGCTCGAACAACTTCCCTAAGCATGATGTTAGCGAGATGGGACGAAGGTTCTCGATTTTCAGGGGCTTTCCTGGTTTTGGGATGAATACGGTGATCGCACGCTTTCGTAAGCGGCACGTATGACGTGTTACAGTGAAAATTTCGCCCACGTTATCGGCTTTTTTTCTCGCGTGCCCCCCTCGTTTGCCCCTCGAGTTGCGTTTCAGCGAGCGGTTAGAAGCGGTCGCTGGAGCTACCCACATCGCGCAAGTGGTCTCCGCAGCTGCGTCAGCGTGCCTGTGGCTTGCGGGGCGCGTTTTGCGTTTTTGTGGGGAGAAAATGCTCCATGCGGTTCACGATGATGTTCGCGTAGACGATTAAGCTCTGACAGAAACAAACAGTGCGCCAGCCGTGTATGCACGCTACGCAGTTTGTAGGCAAGACTCTGTGGCTCGCTGCATCCGTGGCATTGGGCGGGGCCTGTACATGTTGCCGTTTGCGTTCTATTGAGACCCCATTTCGGCGCTTGCGTCTCCCAAAATATACCTCTATAACTTAAATTTCGTGCCTAGTTCTCCATGAAACTTCGTTACATTGAATTTCCGCCAAACGGGACTTTGTTACAACAGGGTGAAAATATATGGTGTGGATACACTTGAAGTTACAAAAAATTCCATGGTTCATTACATCGAGGGTTTCATTACATTGAAGTTCGTTACATCGAGGTTTAACTGTACATTCGGCAAAAGGCTTGTCTATGACGCTCGAGCGGCGTGCTCCGGACTGCGCGGGAGACACCTAGTGATAACGCCTGGTTTGAGATAGGTAGATAGTGAGCGTGTGCGGCCCGTATCAGCGCGACGGCTATGTCCCTCCTCGCTGTGCCCGTCGCCTTGGCTTCCAAACCTTCTTTGACCGTAATAAGCGCTGCATACCTGCGCTGCCGGCCGAGAAATAAAAGCGGAAATTACCCGCCTTAGCGCGCGCTGTACGAGTTCTTCGTCTGCATTAGCTTTGGCGCACAGCTGCTCAATGCGTCATGGTTCTGCAAATAAGCTGCATAAGTACCGCGTGCACCACTATCCGGTTTCTGCACTCGGCTTTGTGCGTCACTGCTAACGGGCTGAAGCTACAATACTAAAAGGGACCCTGCAACACTTTCGATAAACACTTTTACTCTTTCCTTCGCGTCTGGAAGAAACTGAGAAAGCTACAGTTATCGCAAGCACGGAGCGTCACTGCGTGATTTGCTCGTCGCACCAGATACGCCTTCCGTTTCTGCTTTGTTTTTGTGGCTTTATTTTTAAAGATGCTATCGAAAAGCGTTCATCGCTGAAACTGAAGGAAGACCGGCCAACAGCTGCTACATGGCCTCAGTGACGTATTTCGGGCCGTCGAAGAATGTCAAGTCCGGGAAACAGAGAAAAATCTTTTGAGCGAGTCTCCAAGCTATCTGACGGGCATAGAGCAGTAATTGAGGTACTTTGCGACCCCATAATGTAAGTACTGGGTATGTTGGGTGACTACGTTCTGCAAGCATTTAAGATTTAAGAAAAAGTTGAAAAAAGTGTTGCAGGGTCCCTTTAAGCACTGTGCAAGCGATCACGGACCGATATCTATAGTCACTAGAACAGCGGCAGCGATGCGTTTTGGGCGATTGTTGTTCGTTTTCTCGCATACAGAAAAAAAAACTCCTGTCTAAATTGCGTAGGGCACCACGAAAATTAACCGTTGCAAGTAGTTAAACGCAGCCAACGCTATACTAACAATCGCTAATCTCCACCATTGTTTCCCGGCCCGGCAGCACAGGCAGCGCTTCTCACGACGAAAGAAGGTACAGAAGCCAAGGCGACGGGCCTAGCTACCAGGGAAATGGCCATCGCGCTGTTGCGGATCGCGCATGCTCACATTCTACCGGTCTCAAACCAGGCGTTATCACTAGATGTCTCCCACACAGTCTGGAGCACGCCGCTCACGCATTATAAGCAAGCGTTTTGCCGACTGTACGCTCGTGGCGACAGAGGAGATAATTATGGAAATTTTCAAACTTTTTTTATCGAAATCAGGCCTGTACGGCTTTTACAAGTACCTGTTACTGTTCAAGTACCAACTTTTCAGAAAAAAAACTGTGCAAACAAAGGAAAAAGTGATACCTGAAAAAATGCTTTTTCGGGCAATTTTTTGGTCCCAAAGACCCATGTGCCCCCTTAAGAAAAATCAAACCAATAGAGCAAGGCTTGTCTGCCACACTGATTACGTGTAAATAGCTGGCAGATTTTGAAAGTTCCCTTGTTGCTTGGGGTGCAACAAAAGTGACAAGGAAACTTGTGCCACACACCTCTAAAGTTATGGTGAGGCAATATGTGCATTTCGCTTCGAAATGCAGCCTCGCCGCGATACCGGCCGTGCCATGGCACATTTTGTCACAGCCGTCATTGCATTCTCCTTGCTGCTTTGTAGTCAGCAATTTAAAGGAAGCCAAGTTTTGCTGTTCAGTCTCAAATTTGCTGTTATCCCACTTTTACTTGCCACTCTAGGGTTCGGTGCCGCCTCACGAAAGTGAGAACATTGAAGAGGATCAGATAATGGGCACGCTGCCTCTGGAACAAGAGACAGAGAGGCGGGCTTCTTACAAACTAGCAGCTATCTGCGAGTAATTAGCTTGGCAGATGTGCCTTGCCGTACAGCAATATGATTTTGGTTGCATCTGTTTTTAATGAGAAAAGGTGGGGATGGGGGGTTGATGTGCTTTTTGCTAGTAGAACAACAAGTTTCATGAGTAAATATGGCATAATTGTATGCTACCCGTTTTCTTTTTTATCAAGACTAAAAAGTTGCATTGCGCAGTTAATTGTATAGGGAATACTTTTTTTTTCCCCAGTTTTTCTTTTATAGGACACTAAAGGCAACCAGCAAGTTGGTTTCAAACGAAAGTCTGACCTTCCCATAGCCATCCTAGCATTGATTCAGTGCCAAAAGATACCTTAAAGGAGCCATGAAGAGAAAACACAAGTTTGGTTCATTCAAAAGATTGTCTCGTTAGAATCGTACTGACACCACTTTTAACGTAAACTTCGCTCAAATAAGCTACATTATTAGGAAAAACGGGAATGGTCATGCGACCCACCAGCTCATTTCCCGCAACAGAACCTATGATGTCACATGAGCTAAGCTCTGCGATTGGCGGAGGCTGGCAGAAGCAGACGCAAATTAGGTAGAGCTTACAAACTAGACGAACGAGCGATTTGCGCTTAAATTTAGGGCACATTCTTTACAAAGCAATAAGAAAGATGGGACAAACAGTGGAAGTTACGAAAGCACATGTAAACATAGAAGTACTGATGCGTTCTGCTGTTCGTACTGCGCACAGCATGCTTGGTTTAGCTGCACAGCACTACGGGGCTTGGGGTTGTCTCAGACGACACTGGCCGATTGACGCAAGCAACTGTGTCTTACGTGACCCCATTTGTCGAGGGAGCACTGTTTCAGGGAACGAATATTTTCTCGCAGAACAAAAACAAGCCAGGTTTAAATGCGGGCAAAAACAAACCAAACGCTTGCCACGGTATGGCGGCGCCATCTAGGTTACGGAACGTAAAGAAACGCGGGAACAAACCAACACCGCTGTACAGGGTGGAGACAACCTTTGAACGGTCCCGTGCCGCCGCAATTGGGCCAACGGGCTCAACGCGTTATTCTTTTCGTTTCCCACGAGACCTAGCAACGCGAAACAGACAATATGATTCAAACTTCTTCAGTAAACCGCGTTGCGGCGATAATTTTAGCGCGGTTTTGACACAATGACTTGCTTCGGCGGCGAGCAAGCAACCGAAAATGGCGGCGCCAGCGTATACGTGTCTCTACCCTGTACGGCGGATGCGTGAATGAAGGTACTCTAGGCTGCAGAGCAGTCGGTTCCTGTGATGTCATATGGGACCATGAAAACGCACGATTGAGCGGGAAAATCAAAATTTTAACCTAAAATGTTTAATTTCTCAGTGAATAAAGAACCGTTTGTATCCGGACAAGCGCTGGGGGCACTATAAAACACGAAATCTTTCGAATAAAACCAACTTGCATTTTCTCTTCATGGCTCCTTTAATTGCTGAGAAATTGCTAATCAAACGCTGATGAAATGTGACGCAAACAGTGACTGCAGTCGCTGTTTGCATCACGATAAACCAAAAGCAAGTGAGGCAGCAGTGATGTATAGTGGCATAGAAGCAACCGAATACAATGCTATCACGTACCGAGCTGTTTGGTTAGTTTTAGTCCAATCAGTCTTGCTTTCCCGAAATCCCACGTTCTTTGCAGCTCCAGACCGCTAAGCAAAATGTTCCTTCATAGGACCCGTGATCAGTTAATGTTAACGCTTTGTTGAAGAAAAATATATTGTCCTTTTGAAGCTCCGCGAATGTTGGCGTCAAACCAACTGCTCGTGCGTAGCTTGCACACTGCCTCAAAAAGCGGTGCCGCCACCCCAAGTATGGACAAGTAGCGCCATCCAGCAGCAGTCAGGAAAGACGTTTCCCACACCAGACGAATGAAGCACTTCCAGTGTAAGCTGCGCGGTGTAGCCAGTGGCGGCGGCACCTGTCTTCACATTTTCGCTATTTTCTACCTTATTTTAAGAAAAGCTACACGTAAGAGGGGTATATTTGTGTTCTCGGTGAGCTAATATATTAATCTAGAGAAACTTGTATTTTGACCTCAGTGTCCCTTTAAGACACGTGAGGGTGCAGGTTATATTGCAGGGGTGGGTTATATATGCACAATGGTGCATGGTAGCAGACTCCTAGGTCTCTTTCTACCACGGGTGCTGTCTCAGGCTCATCTTTTCTGAAATGATCCTTCATCTTAGGAAAGGCAGCTCCCTCTCGGCCAAAGGCAGCACCTATCTCAGGTCACCTTGACAGAAGCTCTGCCACAGTTGTGGGATTTTAGGGCTTTCACATTTACTTGCCACTCTACAGTAGCGCTGCTGCCATGAAGTTCTGTTTTCATACAGTAGAACTACATTTATAATATATGTAATTTCTCGCAATTAAAACATCGCTATTCATATTTAAAATTACTTATGAATGCAATTAGGCGGTGTTTTTCTTTCACAAATTGTGAATCATTTTTGAAGCATAAAAAGTGTAATATCACTAAGGTTTGAAACATTATTTTAAGTTCAGGATAAACCAATTGCACAATGCACTAGTTAAAAATATGTCGATGTTAACTCGTTGTTCTGTTTTCAATATTAATTTTGTGAGAGTTGCATGAGGGACTGGAACAAGAGCACGAACATTTGTGTATCGAAGGCATTTGGGGGATTTGAATGTCATCCGCAGTGGGCATTGGGCTTGGAACGAGCTCAAAGCACATTTGAACCAAATGCCTTTTCAAAAACCCAGTGAAGCAGCATAAAATTTGCATTTGAGTTGAATGACATTTGGTTCAAAGACATTCGAGACGCCAGTGTAGCAGAGTTATTAAACTTCTGCACAGAAAGTTTCACTCTTGATTTTAGCTGCTCCGCTTTGCCCCCATACCGTATTGTCTCCTTTCTCTGGCACTGACTTTAGGCCATGGGAAAGCTCTCATTTTGTGACAACTACAGGCCAGCTTTCTCCCTTACACTCCAGTTACATAAGGCCTTCCCGGCAGATGCAAATGTCCCCGCTGCGACAAATACTTCCTCAATGCAACACTGCTCCTAAATCTGTACACACTTGCAGCCCTTTGTGCGAAAATCACTCCCACCACCAATTCCACCTACTATCCACCCACAACAAGCCTAGGCAGATTGTCTTGCTTCGCCATCATTGAAGTAGGATCCCGTACTATACTTGCCTGAGCACTTGGCCTGGTAAATGAATGGATAATTTTCTTTTACTTCTCTATATTTTATCATCTCTAACCCATTTCTATACTACCTGTCTGCTGTATCAGTAGTGTAGCAAAAGTTGCCTGGCTTCTTTTTTTTTTCTTTCAAGCAAACCATTTACCTCACTAAGCCAATTCACTTGATCATTAAATTAATATTTTGTAAGAAGCCCTTGCAAAATAATTATTATCTGGTTCTTAAAAAATAATGAACCTTGAATTTGATTTCCCCTCTTCCCGGGGAAACAGTTTACTTACAGAGCTTGTTCATAAAAGAACGCACTAATGCATGATGCACTCTACTTTATTATTATTTTTTTTTGCTATCCATTGTTCGAAAAAAGAATGGAAAGTCCAAGAATTACTGAACTAGGAAGTCATAACGACAACGTGGCTGCAGCAGGAATCCACATTATTGGAACACTCGTTGGAAAGAAGCGGTCATTGTGGTGGTGGAAGCAGCAGCCAAAATAGCGAGCTGCTCCATGTACCCAACTGTCAAGGAGTTGACTGCAATTGGGGACTTTTGTTTCCTCTTTCCAGGTGTTTATAAACTTTGTGAAGCAGCAGTCTGAGAGGGGACGTGAGCCCAAGTTCTGGTCGTCGACCGGGAAGCGAACAGTGGCCTCTCCAGCCAAAAAGGCTCAGCCCCCGCTTCCGCTGGACGACACAATCGGGGAGAGTGAGGACGATGAGGACATTGAAGAGCGCCTGCAGAGATCCCAGGTAGGCCGTCCTGCCGCGGTTCTGAGTGTTCTGGCCTGAGCATGTGTTCATGACTAATCACAGCGCGAAAGACTGGACATACCGAATAATAACCACAGGACAGACGCTGACTCTCAACTGAATTTATTGGAAACCCGCCACAAACATTTATACCAAAGGCGAACAACGCCACACGTGTCAAAGTTGTACACAAAAACTGGAAGAAAAACAGAAAAAACGGAAAAAAAAGGGGAACATGACTTATTTGTTGTTATCCATGAACTGAACCTCTTTACCAGTAAGCACCACTGAAGGGTGGCTCATGCACTTTTCGCCCCTCTTGCTAATGTGATAGGCTTCAACTATCTCTCAGTGTAACCGTTTCGGGTGCTTGGTAACAATATCAGTTTCCTCAAACACCGGGTGGCAGCCGCACGTGTTGCAGTGTGAGGGCAAATGGAGTCGCGGGCATTTGTTGAAGGAGAGCGCATGCTTTCGCAATCTAACTTTCGCACACCTGCCAGTCTGCCCTATGTATGACACACCACACGAAAGAGGGACTTGGTACACGACGCCGGTGTGGCAGTCCGCATATCTGGGCTCGTGCTTTTTGCCACCTGCTGATTTTGCTGCCCTTCCCGCCAACGAAGTCTTTCTTTGTATGGCAGCGCACATTCCCTCCAGTTTATGCGGGGAAGAAAAAACCACCATGACACCATACCGACTGGCAACATTCTTCAAACCGTGTGACGTACGGTGCACATAGGGAACCATGGCCAGTTTATTTCCGTCTATTTTTTTTTCCTTTCCTTATCCCCCACGAGACTTGACATGCCTGACCAACTTATTACCACAACTCCAGAGCGCTGCTCTAGGGTAACCTGCCGCCTCGAGCCTCTTTAACTGACCTTTGAAGCTCTCATCTCATCCTGTAATTGCCCGCATAACTATGGGCCGAGTACTTCAGTCCTCTGTACGCGCGCATGTGGAGCTTGGCGGCTGCAAAGTGCCCCAAAGCCATGCCCCAGTGTTGACGTCACACAAACGCTGCGCTTTGTCAGAGTGGCGTGCCCCTCCGCTCTAGCCCGGTTGTGATAAAGCGCAGCGTAAGCGTGACGTGTACAGCTCTGAGTGACATCAACATGGGGGCATGGCTTTGTTGCACTTTGCAGCCACCGAGCTCCAGATGTGCGCGTACAGAGGACTGAAGTACTCGGCCCATAGTTCTGCGGGAAATTACATTTTCACAAATCTAGCGCTGGATATCAGTTTGACTGATGATCCTCTGCAATTTTCACATTACAATCACACGCCTAACTTCAATAATTAAAAAGTTAATTAACAAGTCCTAGTTAATTGTTACCCTAAATAGCAATTGCAACTCATTTTATTGTGCCCGCCACGGTCCCTGGTATCTTCGCACAAGAAAAACAATTTTACCTCCAAAAGCCTATTTTTAAAATTACTTCCCTGGGACACCCTGCATAGGACATAAGGCAGGGGTGATCCAGCTGCGCCATTTGCGCCATTTTGCTACAATTGTACTCTCCTGCGCCCTGCTGCGCCTAGTGGTGTTTTACTTGCGCCAAATGCTTCGATCCGCTTGAACCCGGTCTTTCGGCCGAGAGTTGTCCCCTCAAACCAGCTGAAGCGAGAGACGATCATTCTGCCGCTAACCAGCACGATGGTTCCTAGGTTGGCAACTTGGAGGAAGCGGTGTGCTCGATTATTCGGTTGCCCCAGCCGAGCTCTGCTCATGGTGCAGCCACAGTGCAGCAATAGTGCAGCCACGGTGCCGCTTCGGAGCAGAGATGGCGATTCGGCAAGTCGGCATGCATACACTCCGGTCGCGTGGACCGCAACGAAGTGGTTTCCCGCACTGCTGCAAACAAGCATAATGGCATTACTTCATGTGTATCGCTTGTAGAAAACTAGCGATTGACATTCGGCCACTCGTGACAAGATGCACAAACGAGAGTCTATACTTTTCTGCGCTCGCAGCGAATCGTTTTATTACTGTGCGGCCTTATATTTAGGGCTACTGCAGTGGAGTAGCACTAGCCAAAACTGCATCAGCGTAAGTTTAAACAACTTGCCATTTGGGATTTTCGCAGCGGGTTTCTCTTTGTTTTTTGTTTGTTTGTTTTTTTCCATTCCGCGTGACGGTATTGAAAATAAAGCCCCTTCATATTGCTCTTATCCACCGCCTGAGTGGCCGGGAATGTGGTGCTGATGTCGGCAATTAAAAGCGGCTCAGGTGGAATTTGGAAGAAAAAGGGATCTCATGCCGTGCGTTGCTGAAAAGGGCTGAAAACATTATTTCATCAGGGCAGGCTTTATTAGCAGAAGGCAACTCTGCCTTTGGCCACACCCTCTCCGAGCTGAATGAACTTAATAAGAAGGCAAGCAAGAAGCAATAGTATGGTGTGATGTGTGTGAAGTGCAATATTTTCTGTCTAAATATTGTCGAGCCAGACCCTCCGAGCTGGATGAACTGAACGAAACGGCAAGAAACAACAAATCAGTGCAATATGTTTGAGATAGTGAAATAATTGTATTGTAAATAAAATGGGCCCCCTTTTGGTGTCAGTAAGTTTTTGTAATGATTACTTGGTGTTTTTTTTAAGTTAAACAAACGCTTGTCATCTGCTTCACTTGCAGCGGTGTCTAAAGGCTGTGGGGGCACACATTTTTGGTGCTTTAGTTACCAGCTTCAGAGTCTACAACTGTGCGGAAGTAATTAGCGTTGCCTGAATGGTTGCCAGCCTTCTTTATCTCCAGATAAATGAAGCTGCAACATAAGTTTTGTGCTGCTCCCAAGCTGCTCCAAAATCAAGCCCTGATACAATAGTGCTCCAAAATAACATTTTTTCAGCTCCAAAAATTGCTCCATTCGAATGGCTGGATCACCCCTGCATAAGGGAGAACCAAAAATTTGTCTACTATTGTACTCCTAGACATTCAGGCAAAACTTTCTTGATGAAAAGGTGTTGACACTGTGGCACTGGCGAAGCTAGTTTGCTGATGAGTTATTATCACACCAGTTTTTGATTGTTTTTTTTTCTCTTTGCATACTCTTTATGTATGTTTATATTAAGCATGAAAAGCCCTTCACTGACTGAACACATACTTAATTAAGGTTCTTGCGCATGCGGAGACATTCGCAGTGCGAGTGTGTTCTTAAAGGGACAGACAACTGATTTTTGTGGAGTGCATGTCCTCTAGCTCATCTGATAGCCAGTGTCTTATACACTGGGGTAAGCGCAAGGAATTTCCAAATAAGCCGGCGAAAATAATTTAAATTTTGCACTAAAATTTATGAAGTCTGAAAGGCAGCGACACGTAGTGACTAAACGTGGTACTAGCTTACGTGTCCCAACAATTACGTTGATTTGAAAGCGTGATTCAAAAACAGCATAAAGGAATATGAAAGGTTGCACAGTATTGTTGTTTTAGCAGGGGACAAGCTTTTAAATACCTCTTTTTATCTCGCATGCAGTTAAAAGTATGTTGCCGCCAGGATCACTGCCATGGTTGCCAGCATTACTTTTGGCTGGGGGTGTATGGCTGGTAGATCTAAAAATTCTAATTTCAAAAGTTCCAGGGCGCTATCAGCAAAACCGTTTCAGGTTAGGGTGTTTTAAGTGATGCCCTTTCATCTGGGATAAAGAAAATGTACTCGACAAAAATCAGTACCGAAAAAGGTACCGGTGAGTAGAGGGCTGCAAATCGAGGGATATTACAACTCCGTCATGTGGGCATGCCTGTGAGGGTTCATAAATCGGGCTAACTTTTAATGCCTTGCATTGCCCCTCATGTGGAGTTGCCTTCCTAGGACTTACATGAACATTCACGGATCTGCGATTTGCATTTTCTTTAAGGGGATTCTGATTTAAAAGGCCAACTGCACTCAAAATTTCGACCTCTTGAAAACCCTATTTCTGTATAGCCTACCTAAAAAGACTGCAAGATACAAAATATGGCAGCTGAAATATGCGTGTGCCTGGTGCAAACGACCAGCAAAAATCGGCGATTTTGAAACTGACATTGAGAAGATTGCAGTTATTACGGCCAGGCTGAAGTGATGTTGCAGCCGGCGAGCAAGCGGACGGAGCGGCTGGCTGGTTGGAGCAAACCTGTGCGCAACAGATTTGCATGGGCAAAAGCCCTCAGAGAAGTGCGCCCAGCGGCACTCGACCGGTTTTCGTGGCTAGCCAGAGGAACAGGCACCCGGCTGGCCACCATGTCACTTCCACTTCATGGCTGTTTGCGTGATCTGCCGGCAGGTGCAGCATTGTCTGCGACAGAGCTATTTGAAACATTTCAAACTGTTTGACAATGCGTTTAACGGGGCTAGCAGTTGTGTCCCAGTTGGTTTGATGGTATGTACTGTACATTCAAAATAAATTTGACCGAGGTGAAATTTGAGTACAGTTGGCCTTTAATTACAGCTTTGCCAGAATATGTACCCCAATTGCACTAATACACTGAAGCACTTGTGGTTCAGGTCACCACATGAGGTAAAAGTTAAAAGCAGCAGGATAGCTTTTGTATGTCATTTTTATGCCACGAAAAATACTTTTTTAAATGAGTCTCTTATTTTTCTTCAGGCTGTTACTAAAGCCTGCTTGAAAAATTGTAAATTATAGCTTTTTATTTAAAATTTGTAAATATTCCTTTCAATTCGAAACTATTTTAACAAAATCATTGTTCACTTCATATGTTCTTCGAAAATAAATATCACTGTTTGTATGCCCCTAATAATTTTATTTTCCCTGAAGACAGTGTTGTTATTCTCCCATAGAAACGGTTGCCGTCCACTGCCACAGTTTTCAACGTTCATCTTTGCAGCCTACATAATGCTAGAAAAACTAACCTGCCTCAGATGAAAGGCTAATTTCTGTTGTGCATGCATTGTCTAAAGCTACTACTACGGTAAAACCTCGTTACAAGAGACACTCAAGGGAACCAAGAAACGTGTCTCTTGTAACCAAAGTCCCTTGTATGCAATGTTGCTAACATGGCGAACATAGGAAAACCAACCAAACCGCTTTCATTCAAATGTCTCTTATAACCAAGTGTCTCTTGTAACAGTCGTTGTTTTAATTAATTGGTTGCATTTTGAATCCGAATTGAACCTGAAAACTTGACAAACATGCTTGGCAAGTGGTCTGAGCAGGTGCAGCTGGGAGTGTGCATTGTATGTCTGCGTTCTCTAAGGAAATTGGTGGTGCCTGAAGGTTGCCTGTGCTTCCTTGTCATGTTGCTTCGTTGCAGAGCCATCTGGCATTTCTCGCAATGGACGTCGACTGTTGAAGGAGCGCGCCTAGGTCTGGAGAAGTGGAGAGCGGCCCCATAGGAGGGATGTCTGCCCCCTTTGGTCCGTCTGTACACCGTGCTTTAGTTGTGCCCCGAGGGTGTTGATGGGGCTGGTGTTTTGCTGCCATTGTGATTTCTTCCTTTCGTCTTTTCTTACTTTTTTTTTTTTTTTTGCATCATCGTCATTGCAGTTTTAGCCAACACTAAGCCTTCTTTTTGGAAGCCTGCACATTGCATGTTCTAGTCGTTACCCGTGCTTGGCACTGGTCAGCACGAAACATATGCAGTAGCAGTTATTGCGGTGACTGCAAGCTCGCCGTTATCAGTGCCTCAGGACTTTTGCCAACAGTCCTTCCTTATTTCCACACGCTCACAACACTAGGTAGTAGAATTGTGCCATTCTAGCCTGCATGTATCAAACTCCTGGATTGATGCGAGATTTTGCAGTGGTTTTCTTTTCTTACGTTGTCATGTGTTGCAGTGCACGTGGGCTTTATAGGCGTTTAATAATTTTGTTTGCTGCCCAAGGAGGGGGACCTGTTACTGTGTTGATGTGAAAGCCCAGTGAAAATCAGTGTGCAGTCTTCACTGTTTATTTTGGGGAAAAGGCTGTGAGAGGGAGCTCTTGGGAGAAAAACCTTCGGGCAATTCCTGATTAACATTTTAAAGAAAAGCTAAATGGCAAAGTGTGCATGCAGTTTTCTTCTGTTATTGCCATAATGATCTCATTTTATATTTATGGACACACGGTGTTGTTTATATGCATTTCTTCGAATTTGTAAACTACGTATTCACCTGTAAAATTCAGAGCACCTACTTAAATTCTATACCTTTTAAAAGATTTTTTTTTTTAACATCAACGAAATTAACATACTTTATTTTTCTGGAGGAGATAAAAAGGCACAAGTTACTGCACTCGTTGGGATTCTTTTGGTATTGCCACACATCACGGTGTTTGGGATTTTCGGCCAGCCACTTCAGACAAGAACGAGACATGCATTGGGCTGTTCTTGAACCTAGGAATTTAACCTTCCCTTCAAGGGTTATAATATGCGGCTCCTTAGCTATGAATGTGCACTTTCAGTTTGCACAGGTTAAGAGTGTGAAATGTTTTGAGTACTACTAATTATTGTTGCAAGAGTGGTGTCATTAGTGCATGTTTCCACAGTGAACCACTGTGCATGATGCGAGTATCCGCTGCGTCAGCAATGCCATCAACTTGCTACACTATTTAGCCTTCTCGTCTCTCCTATACATCTGACACTTGACAAAGGTGACATCACTTAGATAATGCATGCGATGACCTATCCCAAATTGTTCATGAACTTTTCATTTAAAAAAAAAAGGGCCTTTCCTCAGCTGTGTTTTACAGACTTGTTACCATTTGCCTCTGCATGCTTTAACATAACGATTTAAAGTTTGAAAGTACCAGTTTTGACGCACTCTAGTGACTGGGAAGTTCTGGCAGTTCAAATACTTTATTCTCTATCGCCTTGCACATTCTTTTACTTTGTGCAAATGTTAATTCTTAAGCGTGGTAACACCATGCAGTGTCTGAGTGGTTGCTGCTGTGTCGAGTGGTTTAAAGCTGGTATATCAATGTGTACTTAAAACTGCGGCGTTTTCACTTTGTACTTTTTTGCCACCTTCGCATGCACATGTGACCTAACATGTAGCTGAAGTGTATTAGCCCAAAATATGCACCTTTACAGTTCTAATTACCTCACAATTCCTTGGTCTGAGTAAGAAAGTTCTTTCTTGTAAACTTCCTGCATGCAAGGGTAAGTGTCTGAGGCTACCTTTTCAAGTAGTAAAGGCCACTGGCACCTTCCTTAAAAACCATTGCTAAGCAAAGAGCTTATTCAGGCGTCTGCAGCCTCAATGTGCCGTGTGCACTATAAAAAAGCAGAAGGGAGGAACGCAGGCATAAATGGAATTTTCAGGGAAAATAGGTTCCAGAACAACCATGTATGCCTATCGACTGCAAGTATTTCAGTTTAAAGCTGTCCCAGCAAGCTGCTTTTTCCCAAACTTGCAAAGTGTGGTGCTGGATTAGGCACCATTTCTGAGTGCGCTGTGTGCATATATTTATTAAGGGCGTGTGTGCATTGCTTTTTCCTTGCAGTTGTGCTCCCCGTGCAGTCACTTTCCTAGCATGCTTGGTGGTATACTTGTGTGGTTTGATTACTACTTACTCTGCAATGTAAATGTAATGTTGTTTGGTTAGAATCCTCCATGTGCCTTTGCTTAAAGCAGACAGATGTGCGACTTATTTTTTTATGTTGTGTCACGTCTTCCCGTTCTGTACCCATATAAAAGGTTACGGTAGTAAGTGGCTGTTGTCAAAGTTCACAGAAAGTTTTGTATCTCTTGGGGAAAAGCTTGCTTAGAGTGATTCCACATTTTTCACTGTAATTTGTGTGCAATATTAAAAAATCTGTGTGCAGTCATTCTTAAAGATGTAATAAATTATTCGACTGTGTTGCTTTTGTCTCCTCTCTGTGAAAGAACGAAGGCCACAAGAGGTCAGTAGTGTCAGTGTGGGCCAACTGGTGTGACACATTTACAAAGAAGCAGGGTCATTAGAAAGCGCGAACAGAGTTGCACACACAAACACACCGAGAAGGCTAAACACCCACCTCCGCATGTTACCTGCTATTTTGTCCCTGATGGGTTACCATAGCATCATTTACTGAGCACTTAACTGGCAAACACGTACCTGCAGGAAAGCACAATAGTCGGCTTTATGCCTGGTACAAGCCAGTCTCGCAGCTGCTCCTACAAGCACAGACCACGCAGTGTTGGAAAGGCAGCTTTTCGTCAGCTGTGCCAAAGTTCAGTGCTAACCCAAAAGTTCTTTGGGAAGCCCAGTGCTCATGTATTTGACATTGTATAATGCAAGGCCTCTTTGCAGCATTACCGTTGAATGCTGTTCCGTGCACAGGGTTGAAGGAAGTCTTCTTGTGCACACGTCTGCACATGCCCCCTGCTCTGCTTGATGCTGCACAAGAGCAGACGCACCGCAACCAAGGATGTGCCCTCTAGAGGACAACGCCCATGTGGCTCAATCTGTCCTCTATAGCCGCAAATGACACAGCTGCCACTGAGGTGCCCAACTTGACCTAATGGCCTTCAAGCTAAATTTTAATTTGAGTCGGAAACTGCTGAAAAACCTCCAAGCGAAGGTCAAGCAGCACAGTGCAGCAGGTGGCTTGCGCTGCATTCATCGCTGCCATATTTATCCATTACCATATCAGTGACACTGCTCTTGATTGTAGTGACAACTGCAAACTGATAAAGCCTGGTCTCGCCTTCAAGCGTGGTCTCGTCTTCAAACACATTGCAATGATGGGCATAATGCATTGCACACATGCCTAGAAGTGCTGATAGAAAGTGCAGTGAGTCCTGCTCTGATGGTTAGCGATCACCACCGTTTTATTTAATCTGGATTCTTCACCCTGTCTTTTGCACTGTTTTTCTTTATCGTATAATGGAATTTCTCCTGCTGTGGCACTGGCTTCACCTCTTTGCCTCCTCTGGATTAAATTTGCTCATGAGTACATTGTTCTGTGTTGGCGGCTGGCAGTGCACAACGTAGCTTGTCATGCCTGCTGCACCGCTTTTGAGAGTTAGTGCTAACATGGGCAGCTGCCAACTTTTATTTTGTTCATGCATGCTTATTTTAAATTGCAGGGAGCTTCACTACAAAAAAAAAAGCATAAAAATGTATGGCAAATGGTTTTTGGATGAATTAGTGACGTGATGCTTGCAGTGGTATATTAAAGATAGTGCAAAATTAAATATCAGAAGAATCAGATATAAATTGATCTATCTTTCCTTGTTTGAACCTTTAATTCTCAAATAATTTATTAAGCCCTTTGAAATGCGATATCATTTATGGCACTAGTTTAGTCTATAAATGCACCGATAGCAAATGTGTGCTTGCATGTCATGTCTTCGACATAACTGACTGGTTGGGTGAAACTTGCGGAAGAGGCCAATACACCAGCAAAGGGCATTATTAAAAGTGGTCGTAAACATTAGAATCTACTAAACAGCCATTTAGGCTTCACAAAATGGCAGCACTGAGCAAATGGCCATGCTTATAATTACTTGTAATCTAAAAATCGGTGTTGATACCAAATGGCCAGTGTACTCGGAATGTCTAAAAATGGCATAAAACACTAGTGGAGAAATTCAAAATTTTATCCATTGTCACAAGAAAACAAATGTTGCGTTGTGATCTGCAGTTGGTTGACAGTTTGTCTGAGGGTAATATGTTCATGAACTTTCAAGGAATACATGATGGGATTGGTGTAATGTCTTTAAGGTTATAGACACCTAAGCACTAAACTTTGTTTAGTGCTTGTTGTCTTTGTTGTCTAAATTGCTCAATGTGTTGAGCGCTATCATCGTTCTTTTCCCTTTGCGTCTTTCCATTACTATGACTGAGAGCCTTGTCCAATCGCCCTTGTTAGCCTTATATCTAGGACTGATGTTCCATAACTGCAACTCTCACGTCAAACTCTGTGTACATCAACCTGCGGGTACCAGCTGACGTGTGGTTTGTGTAACGTCAGGCCAGCACTCTCCGCCCTCCCCCCTACCCCCAGTATTCACACTGCCTGCGCTCCATCTGGTGGGGCAGCACCGTACAATTGCAAGTTACAGTGGAGGCCTACTCACGTTACCCACATCAGCCTGTCACATACCACATCATTTGCATCACCAGGCAAGAAGGATATGTAGCAAGAACGTATTTGGCTACTTTCCTAATTGCTACTCCTGTAATAGCATGCTCAAATTACTCATGCAGGCCTCACTACATTTCCAAGTCGAAGACCACAACGCATCCACTAGATCCACCTTTCGTCAGCTACAGTCAGCTGAGCCTTGGTGGTGTTGGGAATGCACGCTCGGCTCACATTGCAGAAGCCCTGCACAGTCTGGTTCCCATCCAGACCCAAATTTACACAATTTTCTTTTCTACTTAGTAACTTTACCTTTACCCTCTTAGTGCCGTCACCCATTTTGTCTCCAGTCTTTTCGTTATGCCAAATTTTCAACACAACGAGTCAACGCTTTTGCATTAAAATGCATGGAGGGTGAATAGTAAAGCGTGCCGTATCCAAAAGCAAGGGGCCTGCTCATTTGTTTTGGAGTCCCTTGGTAGCACATTCATTGCAATACCTCATTTAGTGCAAAAACATCACAAGAAGTACACTCGGCAGCAAATGCCACAGCACATCTCCAGCTAAGCAAGCAGAGACAAGGAAGAACATTTTAAATTAAAATAAAGTTATGGAATGGAAAGCGCTGGTGACAGTTGAGTTTATATCTTTACCATGGCTCAATGATATCGCTAAATAAACCACTACAAACTAGTGCACCTAGGTTACTGCATTTTTTTAGCCACGTAATGAAAGGCTCTTGAGTTCTTAAAAGAGGCAAGATGCAACAGGGTTGACTGCTTGAGCACTCAACCCTGAAGACATGGTAGGCCTCATGGGAGGGGTGACATTCCAAACAATGGGGCAAGCAGCCATCAGCTTGGCTTATCAATGAGCAGGCATGCAGAATTGGCAAGTTTCATTTGCGGAGTAATGAAAGCCTTTTGCTGTCCTCGCAATTACGTCACTCTTTTTCTTTTTTTTTTCTTTTTTTTGCAGCCTAGGGGATTTAAAAACCTCATTCCTTATTCTAAAGCTCCCCACAATTTTGCATAGGTGTTGTACAGCAGCAGACAAGTATGAGAACTTTCCCTGTCCACAATATACACCACAATCTAATCGATAGTAGGCAAAATGTACTTTGGTGCTAAGGCACTGAAAAAGCTGGCTGTACATATTGTGTGCTGCACATACAACTTTTATTTTAGGTTGGATTTTACAGGCGAAGCACACAAACGGTTTTAAGTAAAGGCAAAGGTATGCAACTACTGTCAGTGTGAACAGTGTTTCTGCGGTGGTCACAACTGCCATACCCACGTAAGATGATTGATTCCTCCGCATCACTTGACCAGTGCAACTGTATTGACCTAACTGACATGCGGTCCAGCCGTCTCAAAATCTATACTGGCTGGCTGGGTCTTATAGTAGCTACAGTTATACAAGTGGGACATAAAACGTGTCATTATGGAGATAATGCATGCAGAGTTTTGCAAGGCTTCATGAGAGTTCCACAAAGCTTCCTGGTTTCATGGCACGTGATCAACTCTCAAAACGTGAGGAAAGAACTTTCGTGGAATTTTTCATTTGCAACGAACAAGTAGCAATGGACCCACATATGTCACACCACTGCCAGGCATCAAGGGGGCCTGAGGTGTCCCTGCCTTTGAAACGAATATGGTAGTGTCCATTCTAGCTCATGAGGCCAAGAGTGGAAGGCTTTGTGGGACAGAGGAACGTAGAGAAAATAGTACATTCCATGTGCATTGCATGTTGTGTGCACTACATTTCTACACGTATGCATCACTTACCTACTTACAAGCAAAAGATAGCATAAAGCAGCTGCAAATTCCTAAGGTTCCAGGAGCTGCCCCAAAATTTTTGCCATCGGCTGGACTATAGCCTTGGCACTTTGGTTGCCCCGAAATTTCCGCCATATAGGCTGGACATTTGGCATTTTGGTGTTTGGCCTTTTGGCATTTTGGCCTTGGCATTTTGGCAGCCCCAAAATTTCCGCCATCGGATGGACAATAGCCTTAGTACTTTTGATGCCCCAACATTTTCACCATCGGTTGGACTAGACCCTTGACATTTTTACTGCCCCCAAATTATCACCATCGCTTGGACATACAGCCTTGGCACTTTGGCCGCTCCGAAATTCCATAGCTTTGGCATGCCACTTACTGGACTATAGCAGTGCTTTCGCTGCTCCAAAATTTTCACCATTGCCTCAAATATAGCTTTAGCACTCTGGCTGCCCCCAATATTCTGCCATCGTCTGGACTATAACCTTAGCACATTCGCTGATCCAAAATTTTCGCCTACGGCTGGATTTGTAGCCTTCACACTTTGGCTGCCCCAAAATTTCTGCCGTCAGCTGATCTACAGCCTTGGCACTTGCGCTGCCCCAAATTTCCTCGATCTCGCTACTCATTGCCAAACTCAAGACAATGACCGATCAGGTGACTCACATGATACACCGGATCGCCACGAAAACCCGTGGCATGGGAGAGGTGGACCTGCTTCGGCTCGTCCAGGCCTTTGTCATGTCGAGGATTATATACGTGTTGCCATATGCTCTGCTCAACATCACCGAGACACAGAAGGTCAACACGATGATCCGCAAGGCCTATAAACAAGCACTCGGACTTCCGGTCTCCACCTCCACCGAAAGACTTCTTCGGCTCGGCATTCACAACACTGCCGAGGAGCTAATTGAGGCTCATCTAACCAACCAAAGAGCGAGGCTAGGGGTTACGGAAACGGGGAGGGCGATCCTCTCACGCCTGAGGCTCTCGGCTCCACTCGACCACCCGCCTGCACTCACGGGAAACCTACCGCACGAAGTCCGTAAAAACATCACGGTAAACCCCCTGCCGCGTAATATGCACCCCGTGTACCACGTCGACAGGAGGGAAGCCAGAGCAAAAGCCATATACAAGATCTATGGCAATCAACCAACAACAGCGTATACGGACGCGGCGTCTTATCCGGGTAGGTCCGCGGCGGTTTCCACCGTAGTCGTCGAAAACAAGCCCCGTTGGAGCCTCTCGCTTGCCGGCGACAATACTATACAAGCAGAGGAAGTAGCAATCGCCCTCGCCGTCGTACAAACTAATGCAGCGGTCATTGTCACCGACTCGCAGCAGGCTTGTCGGAATTTCGCTAGGGGACGCCTTCACACAACAACTCTACGCATCATTCAGCAGCAGCCCCTGAAGAGACTAATCAGGATTGTATGGGCTCCCGCACATCACGGTATCCCTGGAAACGAGGCGGCGGACGCCATCGCTCGAGAATTGACCCACCGAGCGGGCGCCGAGAGCAGCGTTGCCGAACCCGAGCGCATGCAGCCCTTGACCTCTTACGCCGAGATCACGCAGCACTACAGGCTGTTGCGTCAGACACTCGCTCCCCCACACAAATCTCTACCCCGAGAGCACGAACGTCATTTACGTGCTCTCCAGACTAATACATTCCCCCATCCTATCCGGCTTCACCTTTTCGACCGACAGAACTCCCCGCTTTGCCGATTTTGCGGAGAACCCGGAACGCTAGAGCACGAACGTCATTTACGTGCTCTCCATCCGGCTTCACCTTTTCGACCGACAGAACTCCCCGCTTTGCCGATTTTGTGGAGAACCCGGAACGCTACGCCATATGGTCGGAGGATGTGACCAATCTCCACTGATTCCTCCCAACCTGCAACTTTCCACTGTCGAGCTTTGGGAGAGTGCCTTGGCGAGCACCAGCCTGGACGACCAGCTTCGGCTGGCTCAAAGGGCTGTCGATGCTGCCCGTGCTCAAGGCATCCTGGACTGAGGACGCCTCCTTCAAGCTTCAGCACAATCCCCCTCGTTGATTTAAATAAACGTTTATTCTCTCTCTCTCCTCGATCAGCTGGTCTATAGCCTTGGCACATTCACCGCCCCAACATTTCGGCCATCGGCTGAACTATATATAACCTTGGCAATTTGGCTGTGCCAAAATTTTCACCATCGACTCAACTATAGCCTTGGCACTTTCGCTGCCACAAAATTTCCTCCACCGACTGGACCATAGCCACTTTGGCTGCACCAAAATTTTCTCCATTGTCTTGTCTATAGCCTCAGCACTTTCACTGCCCCAGAATTTCCACCATCAGCTGGACCATAGCATTGGCACTTTGGCTGCCTCAAAATTTTTGCCATTGGCTGGACTATAGCCTGAGAACTTTTGCTGCCCCTAAATTTCCGCCATCGGCTGGACTACTTTCGCTGCCCCAAAATTTCGCCATCGGCTGGACTATAGTACTTTCGCTGCCCCAAAATTTCCTCAATTGGCTGACTAAAGTCTTGGCACTTTGTCTGCCCCAAAATTTCCATTATCGCCTGGACTATAGCCCTAGCACTTTCACTGCCAAAAATTTCCGCTGGACCATATAGCCATTGGCAGAAATTTTCGGTCGAAAATTTTGGGTCATCGGAAGTCATTCGAAAGTCCATCGATGGCGGAAATTTTGGGGCAGCGAAAGTGCCAAGGCTACAGTCAGCCGATGGAGGAAATTTTGGGTCAGTCGGGCGAGTTGGACTACATTCATGATGGTTAGTGCAGACAAAAACAAGACGCACAAGAGCTGACAATGTAAAAAATGACATGTAAAAGAGCCCGTTGAACTATGGCAATTAACTGCAATAATGTAGCGAATGGACCTTTTTCCAGTAGTGATCTGCGCATGCGCAGGCTGCCGGTCCGCAATTCTTGGCAGTAGCCTCGGGCGAAATAAACAAAAGGGCGCCCCCTCAGCTTGCTGCTTGGGGAGCGGCTATGCTTCCTAGGGCTGCGCGTTTTTACTTCCTCTTTTCGGACAGTTCGCAGCGAGTTCCTACGTGCACACAAAAAAGGCTTTTAGAAGAAAGGGGCAAAAATGTTTAAGGCCGACCGTGCTGCGAGCACTTCGTTACCAGTGAGGGAGCAACAAAAATGAAAAAAGGTGAATACAAAGGGGCGCTTCGGCCACTGCAGATTAGTCACACGAGCGTTTTTTTGCTACCGTGACATTCATGTGAAAAGCACAAGTGAGTGCGGGAGGGACAGCAGGACGAGAATGTTTCGTGCACGAGTTCCCCGAAAGCCAAACGTTTTTGGGGGCGTCCCTATTACTGCCAGTTTAGGTTCGCCGTAGCAGCCGCTAGGAGGACCGGTACTGGAAAAAGGCCCATTGGGCGAGTTAAAATATGTTCATGACAGTCAGCGCAGACGAAAACAGGACAAGAAAAGAAAGACGACACAGTGCTTATGTCGTCCTTCCTTTTTTTTTGTCTTGTTTTCGTCTGTGCTGACCATCATGAACATACTCCTACTCACCCAACCCGCTACATTATTGCAAATAACTGAATTGCCATGAAGAACATTTAGCTCACTACTGAGCTGGGCCTACACTTAAGGAAGTGCAAAGCAGCCTGAATTAAAAAATTTCAGAAACCAAAAAAACAGATTTGAAAGAAAAAAAACATTGCCTTTTCAGCTATTCGTTGAATGAAGCATGATGTTTTGTGTGTTGAAAGATAAAAAAGTTCCAGCTGGTGTTTTCTTCTATTTCCCTTCCATTTTTCTGCAATGTAAAGGAAAACATCAGCAAGACAGCCATGCCGTGGTAAAAAAGCCATAGAAACTACCGCATAATTGGCTAGCAAGGCAAAGTATAAAACCACTGACTGGTTTGCTGTCACCTATTCACCTGCAGTGGGACGAAATAAAATTCAGAGGCAAAGAATGGACTCTGGCAGTGTAGGACAGGAGCGAGTGGAGGTCAATGGTCTTGAGAGGCCTTCGGCCTGCAGTGGACTTAGATAGGCTGATGATGATTGTACTCTTGCCGTTAGCCAATGTAGTTAACATTGCACACAGTAGAAGGGAATGGTACTTCGATCATTTACCCTCGTCAAATCTTTCAGACTGCACTTTTAGAGCAAGAATTAAAACTGGTTGGTCTATTAAAATGTCCTGCAGCTGAAGTATGTTAGTCATACCTTACGGTATGAAGGCCAAATCCATTTCATATGCGATTCAAAATAGGGCAGCCGGATTTATTTCGCGAAATTGACTACCATAGCAGCGCAACGGAAATTAGGCTCTGCCTTTCTCTTCAACCACTGAGTACTTTGCGGGACATTTCTCTTCTATCCCTCTTCATTTCCACTTCAAACTCGATATACCTTCCGTTACATCTCGCAGGTTGCATAATAACTTCAGTTTCACGCGATTATATGGATCAACCGACGCCTTAAACTCATTGGCTCTTCCTCGCATCATCCGAACGATCTCGCGAACGACATCGCATCTCAATCAGACCCCAAAAAATTTCAACAACTTCTGCACTCTTTCTTTTCGCCATAAAAACTCAAGACTGGTTCTTTGACATCTTTTTGTGCAACCTTCTGCATCGCTCCAATGTGTTTATAATCATTTGTTATTCCATTTTTTCCCGCTTAGATTAAGGTCATGTGTTGTTTGGTAGCACAGCACGCGTTTTACAGCTTCACAATTTGTGACCGCTTGCATTTTTGTACTGTTAATGTCATGAACAATTTGCTTTGTACACTCTGCTATAGATAAATTTTGGCTACGTGTGTACAATATGTTTTCTACTGAGTTGTATTCCACATATCTGTATTTCTTCCCACCTGCAATGTTCCCATGGGAAACTTTCAATTTTTTTTGTTCATTCAAAATTTGATGTCTTACAATTCTGTCGCGAAACTAGCGCTTTGTAACCCCCCTCACTCAATGCCCTGCAATGAGGCCTGTAAGGTATTTTTAAATAACTAGTCCCCACCTGCAATGTTTAAGCATGTGCCATTTAAAAAGACACGTCATTTGCAGGCACTCAGTTACTGTTTGTGGGGTGACGACACCCTCTCTTTTCTGCACATTGCCTGAACTGGGAGGTGTTTTACGCTTCAAGGTAATGTGCAGTCACGACTGCAAACGTTCGCTTCTCCTTTGGGTTCAGCATCCTATTACACTCACTGCAGTTGCAGTATAGTCTTGCACTCCACTACCAAGCACGGGGCAAGAATATATATGAGAGACTAAATGGCTCATTGTGGCCATTTTGTCTCCTATGTCAATGTCAATGAAAACCAACACGACTACAAAGCTTCATAGCTGCAACGGCAAAGGAGAGGGTACCGGTACCTGATCAATGAACTGATAATGGTTGCAATTCATTCTGGGGTTGTGCAGTGAAGTGCCAGTCCCGGCAGCCGTTCAATTCTCCCGCGACAGATGCAGCTATTTTAACCTAGGCCAAGCGCTTGTGACGGAACCTGGCCACCCTAGACAGCGTCGTTTCCCCTTATGTCTTGCTCCGTGACAAGTGACTCCGTTGACACCACAGCAAAGTGAGGCACACCACAGCAAAGTGAGGCGTAGACAAACCAGAGTGTTGCGCCCACTACGTCACAGGTTTTGTACCAAGCAGACGGAAAGAAGGCAATTTCAATGCTTCTTTCTTCGCACACATTCACATGCACGCATGCACACTTCGAAAGTGTAGAAATAATACCAAGTGGGTTGATAGCCTCCCCAGCTTTCATTCAATCTATTAATTATCAAGAGCTTAATTTTCACTTTAGCTTCTGTTTGTGGAAACCATCAGCCTTGACACTTCATTGTAATTAATAAGGCCTCATGCCAAGTAGCAGCAATTGTCAGTAAAACAGCTACACAAAGGTAAGTAGTTCATGTTCTTAGCAAGCTTATAAAAAATTTACACAGCCATGTTATAGAGATATATTTATTCTTCAAATAACTGGCTCTTTGAACATTTGAGAATGACAGCAAATAACACTATTTTTTAGCACCTAACTGCAGAGTGGCCTGAAATTTTCTCGGAATAGATGACAACAGTGTTCCTACGGACCCCATTGTAAAGGTCCATCACACGCTGAAGTAGATGAAGACTGTGTAAACCCAAATATGTTACCCCCTATTTTCTGTTGGTCTAACATGAGTTTAAATGTTATACAGAGGCTATTTTACAAAATTGCAGCTTTTTTTGGCCATTTACACGCTATGCCAGTCAAATAGCACTGCAAAGATTGCTAATGACCATTTTGTTGGAAGCACCTACCAAAAGCATGGAGTTGCACCAAACAAAAAGCACACACAGTTCAGTTGAAGAAAGCTACTGTAGTCACTGCCATAGATAGGCCAAGGCGACCCGTGTTAGGGCGTGACCAACGTCAGTTCACATGACTTTTCGACCAATGGAATGTACGTATCACTAGCCGGCACAGGAGAATGCGCTTCACATGTCGCTCTGTCGTGTCACTATGCATCATTGCCAGGCTTACAGTCAAAAAATGAGCATTAGTTGACCCTGAAAACTATGGCCACATTGTGGGCTTAAAATGCAAAACGAGCACAACATGTGGTCAGTTCAGAGCATGACAGTGTGTAGAGCAAAAGGGCATTTTATAGGCCTTACAGGCCTATGTCAGAAATAAAAGTGTCGTCGTTTACGAAGGCATCACTACTCTCCATTGTCAAGTGTTTGATTGAAAACTTGCATAGGAGCACTGAAAGAGCAAATAAGCAGAGCTGCCCCAAGGCTACAACTGCACTAGCTACGCAAGCACGGCAAGACTTTACAGCGGAAGGATGTTTATCTAATCAGTTGAGGATTTCCAGGTAGGCGATGGGGACCTTCCCCTTCTGCAGGCCTCGCTCCCCAATCATCCAGTCAGGGTCCAGGTTGTCAGTCTGAGATATGATTATCACCTGCAACAGAGCACGGTTCATTTGCTCACCTCTTAAAACTACGCTCCACAAGCAAAGAGACATTGCATACCTCGCACGTTAGCATGTCTGCTGGACACACACAACTCTGCCAATGTGCATACGATAGTCTAAGTGAGCAAGAAATTTTTTTTTTATACTTCACTGCCCGATTATCAAGCTAGTATTTCTTTGAGATACTGAAACAATCTTACAGAAGTAGAATTACTAAAACGTTTGCGTGAGCACACCAGAAATTCTGTGGACAGGAAAGGACTACACAAGAATACAGGATAGAGGAATAATGGAAGACGGATTATGGCATAGATGCAAGACCCCGCAGACACACACATGAACACTTTCTGCATGCACCACTACAAAGCCCCACCAAAACCTATCACAGTGGTGAGAAGGTGCCTTTTGGTGTCTTTAACACACCGGTACTATAGAGGAGGATTCATTTGGCCTCTCCACCTAACTTCACTACTGTTACCGGTTTTGTAACTTCAAGGGACACGACACACATTTTCACCAGGCTCACTAAGCTCGTGTAATTGTGAGGTTACATACTAAAGGACATCTCAGCCAATTTTACCTTCACATTGGCAGAAACCTTTCTGTGCTTATTTCAAGCCCCTTCATGCTGCTTTTATGCATCGTGCAGAAAAATCCTGCCAGTCTTATCATGCATTTCCAGTACACACAAGTGGCAAGTGTTGTCCTTCTATTGTGTGGTACCATTGATGCCAATGCTTTTCGTTGTTTAGTGTTGCTCGCAACATACTCGTGCACTTTCATGTTTGTCGTGTTCATTAGTTTTTGAAGGTATCTTATACACCTTGTTGAAAGACGCATGCACATCTTGTGGAAGAATATTGCGCAGGCTGCTAGGAACCACAGGTCATTTGCGAGTCACAGCTGCACATGCACAAACATCTCATTGAGCAGTGTGCATAGTGGAGCATTTGGGAAGCTGACTTCCCACTGCTTTCCCCGAGGGCAAAGGACTGGATTGCATTAACAGACTTGAACGGCTACTGGCAGCAGCTTTGTCTTCCCTTTGCGTGCTCACAATGTAAAACATTCAATGCATCAATTGCTTCAGCCATATCAGACAGCACAAAGTGAAACGCAGGAACGTCGAAATTCGATCCAAGTGCTTGGCATACCATTCGCCGGTTTTCGTTCGCGTTAATACTACGAGTATGCTGCAAGCAGATGGCCACATTAACTATAGGATGAGAGTTTTATTGCACACAAAGCAGAATGTTCATCAATGCGTTAAACTTGAACCATTTCGCTGACGAGCACATCAGGCCTGCCACCCTCCCAAGCCAGCATGATGCTACCCTCTACATAGCTACAAATGAGAGAACAATAGAAATATCGTATATACATGTGTAATAGCCACAGGTGTGTTTACAGGTCTTGGGGTGAAAACTGGGAGTGCAGCCATTACACAGAGAAAAAAATTATACTTAACTAAGGTACTCGCACATGATGGCATAAAAAAAAAGAAGGTTTGTCACTTTCACAAGCTTGCAAAAATCAGGCAAATGTGCCCGTTATTTCCTTTCACGTTTCCCTCTTTGGCGCAGCGAAGGCTGACCTTCAAACTGCCAATGGGGATAAGACAGTGCCGTGCAAAGAAAACTCCGGCCAAAGTTAAGGGTACAAGGTAGTGCCTCGAAATGGAAGGCGAAGACTTCGTGTGGTGGCCGATCGCATTGGAGAGGTGGGGGGTCGGACATGCATGATCGATTTCATTTAGCGCATGTTTGGAGACCATGCTCAAACGTGCTGAAGAGATGCAAGGTTGATATCATGAGGGAAAAAAAGAAAAGCAGCCTTACACCCCCCGTAGGCATCATTTTGTAGGGAAAAAATTGGTCGCGTGTCTGCTTACTTCACTACAAATGTCATAGAAAGACATTTGCAGTGAAGAAATGCCTCTCTTCTCTTTTCCGCCCACCTCTCACGCTCTTCCCCTCCCGTCTCGCTCCTGCCAAAATAAACACAGTGGAGTTTGGCTCAAATCAATTCAATTTTGCCACGTTTCACTGTTTGCGCACCACCTAATGAAACCTTCCACTACTGTTTGACTTCTTGGAATACCGCTAGGAGGGCAAGGGTGACGCAAGAGCACTTTTTGTATTTTTGAGCCAAGACATTTTTAAAGGTGCATTTCTTTATTTGCTATTGCAAAAGTCAAGCAGCCATGTATTTTTAATTAAAAACACACTGCAAATATCACTAATGCATTGATGTTTTGCCCCAAGTATGCCTAATGTTTTCTTTTTGCTCAACCATGTCGACAAGTATGGACATTGCCAGCAGATTTAGTGGTTTGGAACTGTTTTGCCTATATAAACGCCTTGTCCAAAAATTTTTGTCCAGCCTCATTCTCCACCTCCTCTTGCTCAATCGAGGGACAGACAGACATACAGGCAAACCAAAATTTTTTTTGCATTTAAATAACCCAAGAAGACTATCATCTTTTAAAAAATCAGCCCAGCTCCATTACTGTCAAGAGCTACCGGGAAATTTTTTAATATCGAGCACTCATCAAGGCAAATATTGAACAATGTAAAGCTTACACCCCCCCCCAAAAAAAATTGTCATGTGCGTATTTAAAGGAGCCATGAAGAGAAAATACAACTTTGTTTAATTTGAAAGAACTAAAATCTCACTCAGCTCCATTACAACCACAAGACATGTTTTTTTAACAAAAAACAGCAAGAAGTATTTAAAAACTTCCAAATTTTGCGCCACAGTGACGTGTTATGAGCAAGAATGACGTCATACGGGCCAACAATAACACAATTTTCAGTGTGTTAACTGCCTGTTAGCATTCAAGTGATGCGGTCAAATGGAACTAGAGGCCCCATTACAGACGTCCAGTCATGTGTCGTCGCGACAGGTCAGTTAGGCGGCCGCCAATCGCACAAACAAGGTTCCGTGACGTCATAGAAAAGTTGCGGGAAATTGGCTAGGGGGTCGCGACTGCTTCACACGTTTTCTTCAATATCTCCGTTACTTTTTCAAAGATTGCGATGATATTGGTATCATTGTTATCGGGGCTAAGCAGTCTTTCTAATAAACCCAACTTGTATTTTGTCTTCATGGCTCCTTTAAGAGGATAAGACGTGACCATATTAGGCATTTGGTTGTGCTGAGTGAGACACATTTCTGGACAAGGTGATTCATGTCGGGATTTGAAAATGTTATATATGAAAATGACACACGAAATGCCACATGACAGACTTCATGGCTCCTTTAACCCTTCAACTGCCACTACCGAGACAACTCGTGAAACCACCCACGCGCACCCCTGCACTCCCGAGTATACTCGTGTTGCTTTTTAAACTCGCTCCCTGCCACTCCCGAGACAACTTGTGCGAAAAAAAAATTGCATTCATGTCCTGCCATCTATGGAGAGGTCACCTGAACACACAGAACTTGTAAATTAAATTTTAGACAACAGATGGAGCTCACGCTTTTACACCCGCGAACCAACTTCCACTGAACCAACATGAAAAATAAAAAAAAAAATACCCGGCAGGGGGTGAGGAGCAGTCAGAAAAAAACCCGGCAGTGAAAGAGTTAACTGTCATTATTTTCAAAAACACAAATGAATATAAAGTGCCACATGTACTGATAAGTATCTGTATGTTAATGAGCCTAAAAATCCCCGAAATGTGCTTTGTTTTTAGTCAAATGTGGTTTTCTAAGAGCCTTGATGGCGCTTTAATGGGAGGCAGCGACAGACACATTGCAGGGTAAGGCAAGAGAGGATAAGCTAGGAAATGGAGATCAATAATGCAAATAACACTGCCCACAAAATTTGGAGCACGCATATCATTGTGCACAATTGTGACTACGATTAAATAATCCTAAATCCCAGTTGGTTTGTTTATGTAACCTTCATAGCAGGTAGTTAGCTACTTGCAGAGCTCAGATGACTACCAAGTCCCAATATATACCTCCAAGTGAGGGTGCTTTTCCGAATTTTGAGGCAAAACATGATGTTTGCTTGAGTGTCCTTTAGATAAGTACACCACAAGATGCAAAAAAAATAAATAAATAAATAAAAAGGAGAGGGGAGGCACCACTGACAGATCAAGTTAAAGTGGCACAGTTTTGGTTACAGAGTGCAAGTAGTCAGAGCTGCTTTCTTGCGACAGCTACATCAGTCCAACATGAAAAAATTACGCCCCGCGGGAACCCTGGTGTGATGCAATGCATCTCATGGGGGGTTCCATTGGCGTTTTCCATCGTATTGATTACGCTTATAGCAGGGATTCTCACGCGAAGGGGAGGTGGGTGTAATTTTCCATTTTCACCATGCAATGCACATGCAGTGCACGTATGCTCAGGTACGGTCTTTATTGCAGACGAGAATGAGTGCCTTGTGGTTTGTAAAGTGCACAGTTAGGGGCTCGACGATTGCATCAAGCAATCGTCGAGTACTGCGAGAGAGTGCAAGCGTAACGCGGACGACCGTCGACTGAGACCGTTGGAGCGCGGCATGCCGCTTTATATTCACAGCGCCCGAAGGAGAGGAGAGCGCGGAAAGAGAGAGTACTGCACATGCGCAGCGCGCGCGAGCGCAGTGCCGCCCACCGGCGCCTAGCAACGGAGTGAGAGCGCGCTGCACCAACCCGCAGCTGTTTGGGAGAGAGTGTTCGCTATCGGAGAGAGGAGAGGAGGAGAGGCGCAGCTTTGCGGACAACGCCGGACAGACGCAGGAAGGACAGAGGGGCGAGCATGAGATGCGTTGCATCTAAAAAAACTAACTGCTCGTGGTTGGTGCACTGAAGGTTTCTCCTCTGCACACCTGCCCGCTGTTTTCAATTCTCACAACCCCAATTGGGGTCTTGAGAATTGATTTGTGTACTAACTATCTAATCGACATGATCGAATCGGTCCAAAATAGAGCCGCCCGTTTCATCTCTCGTGATTACAGCCACCATTCCAGCGTAACACAAATGAAGCTTGATCTTTCCCTCCAGCCTCTAGTGCTTCGCCGCGATATCGCCCTTTTATCATTGCTCCACAAATATGTTTATAACTGCACTCGTTCCACATTACCTATCCAAATCGCATCAAACACTTCCCGAAGATTAAATAACCAATTAAGTTTTTCTCGTACGTATGGTTCCACACATGCATTTAACTTTTCTGCGCTTCCTGTGGCCATTCGCCTATGGAATAGCCTTCCTGATAGCATTGCTGCAGAAAATAATCAGGAAAAATTTCGTCATCTTCTACACGAGCACTTGCAGAGCAGCACATAATTAGGCATCATCTTGTTTCCTTCACTGGGCAAGGTTTTCGAAGTGCTGCGGTTTTTTCAATTTAATCTATTTTTTCCCTTACCTTCAGCTTTTTTCGGTGCGTGTCATGTGCACGCTATCTGTCGCAAATATGTTAATTCTTTTTTCGCATTTTCTGTCGCCAAATGTTATTGCGAGATTTGTACCTTTCATTTGATGTGGTTTGTGTGCTCTGAACATTGTAGTACTTTTTGCGTTATTTCCCTGCAATGTACATATGCGTTTTTTTTCTTGTTTTTCTCTGATTTTGCCTTGTGTGTACTGACGCTTTTAGTTCTTCACTATCTTTTTTGCCGAGTGTTGGTTGCTTCCATCTTCTGTAATTTTCATGTAACCCCCCTTACTCAATGCCCCCGGGCCTGTAAGGTATTTTAAATAAATAAATAAATTAAGTGGTCAGTTGAGTTCTCATTGCGGTGTTCATGGCTAAGGCATGTTACTTTTCTTGCAATTATTATTTGCTTAACTCTTTCGCTACCGCCGGAAAATTGACTAATTTTAGGGGTCCAAGAAAACATTTTTTTTCCTGCTAAAAAATTGGTTAGGCACTAATTGCAGGAACACAAAATGCAGATTATTTAACGGCCTTTCCAATAACACTAGTTTTTAAAGGTTTTTATATATCATAGTTGTAAAAAAAAATATCAAAATCACAATTTTTGTCAAGTTGTCGAAAAAAATGATAAAAAAGGAGTTGTGTTTATCAAACCACCGGTAGTAGAAAAAAATTAGAATATACATTTTGTAGGGAAACATTTCAAAAACACGCCCTAGAAAAAATGTCAACTTGCGCGGAACAGTTTGTAAGATGTAAAAAAAAAATGTTAGCATGCACGGTGCTCGTGTCATGCGGTGAAGCCCAACCTCCAATTCAAAATGTGCAATTTCGGGTGGTTTTCTGGAATAAACCTGCCGGTTTGTCATTATCAGAGGCACCAATTTGCCCCCACATAACGTAAAAACATCATGTCAATGGCTGACTTTTCATTTACAGCGAGCACAATATTTGGGACTAGCACGCGATGCGGAAAAAAACGTGCATGACGTTGAAAACGGAACGCCGTGGCTGATGCTTGTTGTTTTTCACGGTCAGTTATCTCTCAAAACATAAAGCTAAGCTTTATTATCATCTTCTTACTCGAAATTGTAGCCTTTCTCGCAAAAATGAGGTACGATGAGCTAGAATCGTGCCCTGCGATCTTTGGCCGAGTAGCAGTTGCGCGATGAAAAAGATCAGCACAACGAGCCTCCTCTATTGCAGCGCCACCTAACATTTTTCAAATGAAACAGTACAAAAACTTCTTGGAGACTCCGTCCGAATAGACAGTTCAACTAAGCAGCAACATTAGACACCCGGATATACCCTCGCATGGAAACGAAACTGGAAGTCGAACAGCTGGCAGTGTAAGGCCGGTTTGAAACGCTGTCCTCGGCGGAACAGATATCTGGCGACTGGGTGTGATCTTTTGACTTGCATCTGAAGTTCTTATCGCAGAAATCGGGTTAGGGTGGGGAAAATCAGGAGCGCCGTGCTTTGTTCGAGGATCAGTCGCGGACGCTCCAGGCGCCATGGCAGGTAGCCTTGAAGTTGGATAACTGCGTAGTAGCGCTAAATATGAATTTCGCGATGCAGAAACGAAACCGAAACTGTTGTAAACTGTTTGCGAATGGTCCTGGGGTAAGTATACCACAGTACTTAGAACAACGTGCGCAAAGGCAATAAAACTGCCTAAAATCATAAAGTAGCTTTGCAACCAGGCACTGCTTGACATTTTCAGACGACTTCTGGGATTATTACTGTCAGAGCACGAACCGGACGATTGAAAATCGTTTGCCACTTCCCCATTCACGCCCTGATAGCAAAAAACAAGCGCTGGTGCAGAGTAATTACGAGTTGCACGCATTCTTCGTTGGTAGCAGTGACGCGCGATGACCACGCCCCTTTTCCACACCCAGGTGATTCAAAGGAGTGTCAAAAATCCCGTTTCCGTAGCAAAAATGAAAACAAAGCTGATTTTGAAAGGCCATTTTCTGATCTAACTCCGAACAGCTTTACTTGTTCGAGAAACGCGTGGAACGCTATGAAAGGGCGCTCCCAAAAGTATCGATCAAATTGATCAATTTTGATAGGCGCGGTAGCGAAAGAGTTAAAGGGCAAAATCACCATTGAACGTTCTGACAGAACACCTCTGCCCAAATGTATGTGTTGACCACTAATTCTGTCATTTTCCCTTGTATTGCCGTATCATGTTTGATACTCTGTTTGTGTGCTTTATTGTATGTGCTTGATATTTTGCAATGTGTTTGAACATTTTATATTTTATTTGATATAATGTTTGATATAATGTGTTTTGAGCGTTTGAGATTTTGCAACGTGTTTTGAAGTATGTTGCGCTCATGTCTGCTGCGTGTACTGTCTGGTGTCAAAGGCCCAGTCAGGTGGATTTCAGTGCCGCCTCTCGCCTTGGCACTAAGACAGACCGCTATTGAACGTTGTCTCGTCAATAAACAAAAAACAAACAAAATAACGCCCATTCACATTTTAAGACAAACTATCTATTTTAATAAAAACCCCAAACATCGTCCACGCCATAAAAATCATGTTATCTTCTATGACTCAAAGCCTGAAAGCTTTGAAAACGTTCAACTTCCCACCAAATAAAAAAAGGCGTCAATGACCCAACCGCAAACACCACAGATCAAAAGAGAAGACACTTGTCCAATTTGATTAGAGCAAAGTAGATGTGAAACTTTCAAAAACAGATAAGACATTCTGCTAAGTCATCTCAGATAAAACATTTCACATTCAGTACTAACGCCTGGGTGTAACAAATAAAAAATAAAAGACAGCAGATGCATCATGAATGTGGCCACTCAAGGATGACCTGAGGAATTGGTGGTCCTCTTTGCAAGAATGTGCTCTCACCAACAAGGGAAACCCTAAGAAGACGTCGGTCCACAATGTTGTAAGCTTCCTTTCCGAGTCTTGGGCATCTCTGTCTCTCTTGGTGTCTGTGAAAATTCTGTAAAATCTCCAAACGCCTAGACGGCTCTGAAGCTGAACCCCTGCCTGGCCTTGGTAGGCACGGTACCAGCGATAAGGCCTGAAGCTCGGGATAACATGGTGAATGAAGCGCTGAAACTCGCCTTGGATAACAACCGCGGCGTGTCTTTCGATGGGTTCAGTGATGATAAGTGTCAGATGCAACCACCTTTTGTACTCTTAGCACTTGGCTGTAAAGTTCACCTATCCTGTATCTTTAACATTTTATCTCCGCAGTCTGGATGGGCATCCTGCTGAACTATATTCGCACATGCCTACAACTGAGTCATCTGCGCTGCAAGGATTCCTTGTATTCAATACTGTTCTCTATGAGCTATCGGGTTCAACTTCTGTTAGAAGAGAAGTTCTTTATTGGCATGGTTGTAGAATATGGTAAGCCTTTGGAATGCAAGACCTGTGCACTGAAATTTTTGGTGTACACTTTGCTCATCTCGAAGCCCTGACTTCGATGGATTTTAGCACTTTGAATTAAGGGCGACATGACTGAAGCAGTGCAGATGCAACAGCAGTGACAAGAAATGACACCACAGAAGGTCTTAGGGCTTAAAATATGCGCATAAAATTAAGCCTGGCCTGCTGCACGAAGTGGTGCACAGAATGAACTCTGCCGCCACACATGGGTGACCGGTAAAAAGCGCAAAGGCTCACGGGTACCTCGTCTGCTACTGCCACTTCCGGTTCGAGATCTCTCCTGCCCTCCCGTACGCCTGCGTACGCCGGCGGCTTTCAGGCGTGCGTGTGCGTGTTGTTTATTTGTCACAGGGTGCTTACCAGTCAGATAAACCCCTAATAGGGTCAATCGTTATTATTTATGGAATCACCGATGCATGAGCGTTTTTTCCTCCGGTGGAAACAAATAAACAACCAGCGCACACGCGCGTGAAAGCCGCCGGAGTACCGGAGGCCAGGAGAGCTCCCGAACCGGAAGTGGCGGCTCTCCGCGGGAGAACACAATGTACCCATGAGCCTTTGCGCTTTTTACCGGTCACCTATTGGGTTAGTACAGGGAAGAGGTTAGGGAGTCCTGTCTCAAGCACGCAAGCCTGCTCGCTGCCATACACCAAGGAGGCGTGGGCTTGGGAGACTCACTTCATCAGCCATCAGGGACAGCTCAGAGTTGTCATGAGCATCATAGTCATAAAGGACGCGTGCCCGCTTCTGGTTGCTGTTGATAAATGTGCTGACGTCATTGGAGGGGCTACCTGCACTGGCTGTAGGCGATGAGAATATGCCCTGGAAGCCACTGCGACCACCATCGCCACTGCTGCCTGTTCCAACCGCTATGGACATGCTGCACAAAGGAAACACAGGGGCAGTCAGAGAAACCTCCTTTCACTTGTAGCCAAGGCTGGTTGCTACCATGAGCCATTTCTGTTATAGTGCATTATGCGATTTAAGATCTATTCACCAGTCTGGCTGTTTCAAGTGAACTGCGTGCTTTTCAGATATTGCACACTACTAAGCAAGCATTCAATACCAATCACTGCACTTTTTTTGTACGCACATTCATGAACAAATAGAGCGGTATTGCAGCCAAGGCGTCGAACAAAAAAGCAAATTGGTAGGATGGCTGCAAGTAAGCCTTTCCTGGCCGCGGCGTCCGCTTTCTGATGGAGGCAAAACGCGAGAATGCCCATGTGTTTGAGATTTCGGTGCACGTTAAAGATCCCCAAGTGGCCAAAATTAATCTGGAGCTTTCACTATGGCGCGCCTCATCACCTGTGCAGCGGCGGCGTGTTAAACCTCATAATCAATCAATGGAAGTAAGCCCAAACTGTTATTTTGTTTCTTTAGCATTCAAAACCAAACTGAATCAGGAAAAAAAAAAAAAAATGGCGGTCACTTTATTTCACTATGTGGCCAGCCCAGGTCCATTTTTTTTCTCTCCTAATTTGAACTTTGATATCTTCCAGCCAAACTTGTTCCCTGACCCAGGACACTCGTTTCCTGTCCCTAAGCATTACTCCTATCATCCATATCCTTTGTTCTACAACCTAAGGTTCCTTTCCATTCGTTTAGTTAGGCGACAAGTTTCTGACCCATATGTCATTATTGGCAATATGAATTGGTTGTATACTACTCTTTTTAGTGATACAGGCAGCCAAACAGCCACTTCACATGCTTCAGACCCCACACGAGATAAAAGTGGCGTCCACGTAAAATATGTCGCCAAAAAAACTACAAGCAGCAGGTTAGCTTCTTTACATTCACTTTATGCCATAAATTTTTTTTACAAAAGCAGGCTCTTTAAAAAGAATTTTTAAAGAGCTGGCTTTTTTTTTTTTCTCTGCAAGTTGGTTAGTGAAGCACTCTGACGAAATCGTTAATTTCCATTTTCTAACTGTAAATTGCAAAGTATTCCTTTTGAACCTATTCCAACAAAAATATTATTGACTTTATATCAGCCTCGAAATCAAAATTCACCATTTGCACAGCACAACATTTTGGTACTTGTCTACCAGCATCCACAAACATGGCAGCAGTGGAAAAAAGTGGCAGTTGGGAAGTTTTGATTGGATTGTGTGAATGTATGGATTCATGCTTTGTGCGACTACCCAATGGAACTGTTATTAAAAGACTAATTTTAACATCTTCACCCGACGAAATCCCTCAACTAATGGAATAGGGCTCATTTCAGTACAGTATAAAACAATTGCATTTTTTTCAGCTTGCAACACAGCTTGTCTGGCAATAAGTTGCACAAGCACTGCACAAGCATCAGTCCTTTGCTCTAAATTGGAAAATGAAGTAGCTGCATTTTTTTTTGTCTTGGAACAGGGCTTGTCCAGTGACGAAGTTACGTAAGCACCGCAACAAGCATTAGTCCCTTGCTATTGTTAAAACATGTAGTTGTGTCCCTGTATCCCCTATTTTTGTCAATGTCCAGCTAGGCAGCAATTAATTTCATTTCAGGCTACAGCATGACCCCCTCCTGTTCCGTCACCCGTTTCATAGACTTCACCTTATTGAAGCTCTTTGCAACATATTGTTCCGTCAACAAACTCACCTCTGCAGCCAGTGAGCACTACGAAGAGAAGGACTGACTGGTTGCCCTTAGTGTCACTAAATGAGGCTGCCCCTTTGACAACAGCTCGCTAGCCAGGCATGGCATTCCTTGGTACCGAACATAACCCATACTGATTGCACTGCCAAGCCAACGATGGACCATCGGTTTACGTTCCCCCTCTGCCATTTTCCAAATAGCTGAAAAGAATTCTGACGGCCTCGCTGGGCTCAGGTTAACAAGAGGTCCTAAAATGATTCTAAATGTCCCTTATTTGACCTGCAGAAAAATAAAATGGCACAGTGGCGAGACTTACCTGGCCAATTCTTTCTGAAGATCTGCCATGTACTGCTGGCACTGGGCATAATACGACATCTCAGCTTCCACAAAGTCACTAAGGCAGCGCAAATGGTTCACCTGGAAAATAGTAAGTATAAACATCAGTATTAGTTCTGCAGCCATACACTGCAAAATTGTGCCAAGTATCCAGCTTTTAGACAAGCAGAGCTACATTTGGACTTGTGAAGCCACAACCAAAATATACCACAGAAAAAAAAAGGGGGGGGGGGGGGGATGTATTGATCTAACCCAATAATAACAGTACCCTTTTTACCTAAGAGGACACCAGAACAAAGGGAACCACAACAGGTGTGCGCCATAGTTTTACATTCATTTCTAATTATGACCGCAAAAAATACTGCAAAAATATTACTGTTAATTTTTGTCCATACTGTTGTAGCCGACTTCCACAGAACTGGAAGCCAAAAGTTTTGCAGCAGTTCACTGCTGTCACTCAATAACAGTTAGAATAGGTGTTTCAAACGTCAAAGCCACACTTAGGCTATGAGGCACTTGCCCTGTAGTGGAGTGCTATAGATTAATTTTGACCACCTGAGATTCCTTAGCATGTGGTGAAGTATACACAAAAATGCTCCTCTTTTATGCCACAATAAAAAAAAATTCAAAAAAAAAGTCAGTCACAATGATGGCCAGGAACAAAACACCGGGCTTTGTATGCAACACATTTGCCACCAAGCCACTGTGGTAGATGAGAAGTTGGCTGTTACAAGTGCAACTTTCTGTCTCCTCACATTTCTTTTACGACTAATTACTCGGAGGTATTGAGTGTCATGCAAAATATTGCAAACAGTCATTATCACACATGTGAGCTTGCATTTGATAAAATATGTTTTGGAAATGGTTCTGCCAGTTTCCAGATTATATGAAAGCCAAGAGGCACCACAACTCTGTGAGTAGCAATTTCATGCAATGACTAACACGATAATTCTAGCACATCCTGGAAGGTACTTTTTTCTTTGTTCATATTTAATGTGAATGCTTCCCAAAAGTGATGTATCGCATTTCTGAAATGATTCTACTAGGTTACTCAGCAGCACTTTGAAGTAAATTGCTGAGAATAAGCAATGCACTACCAACATCTATAATAATCATGAGCAACCAGTATGATGTGAAAGTTGCACTGCATGAGTAGTGTGATTTCCTATATTGCACATTGCTAAATTATGAGGTAAGACTACCTTTTTTTAATTATGTTCCAAATACTAGGCATGTGTGAATGGCAACTGCCCCCTTTGAAGAAACACAAGGCGAAGGAAGTAATGCTTTGCCTAGAATAATTTTGGAGCAAATAATTCGTATTGTAGTAGCAAATACAGTTAACAGCTGCAGTTATGAATACTGCATGGGGAGCTCAACTGGCCACTTATTTTTATTGCAGCGCATGCAACAGTAGAGCTTTCTTTGCAAATACAAAGCAATTCTTAAGATCCTTGATTGATTGTTGGGGTTTAACGCGGCGACGCAACGCAGGCGATGAGGCGCGCCGTAGTGGAGGGCTCCGGATTAATTTTGACCACCTGGGGATCTTTATCGTGTGCCGAAATCTCGTACACACGGGCGTTTTTGCTTTTCGCCTCCATCAGAAAAGCGGCCGCCGCGGCCGGGAATTGAAACCGCGACCTCGTGCTCAGTAGCGCAACGCCTTAGCCACTGAGCCACCGCGGCGGGTAATTCTTAAGATCCTAACCAGGGCCTTGAGAACTGCTTTGCCTTTCATGCATTGAGCTATAGTCCAAGGCAGAATTTTTCAGCAGTAGCTTCAAACTGGGCTCTGATACACAGCACTATCACTGTCATCCAAGAGCAGCCGGTAGTGATGCGCCAGCAATCAATGAGGTGTACCAAGCACATGCGCAGAAGAGAAATTTTCAGTGCGGGGTTCCTTTTGTTGACCAATGCATCAACCACAAACAGTAATTTTGTTGAGCTGATGAAGCTGTCGCAAAGAAAAACTCGCACACCGAAACCAAAACCATGGTATTCGCACTTTATAAGCCATGTCCCCCATTTATATTTGCATGGTGTGCGTTGGTGTACAAGATATGTATAACCAACCTTCATGTTAGTTATTATTAAATTCCCCTCTAAGTAAGATGAAGAAACTATGGTAGCAGCAACATTTACAAGCCAGTATGAGGACTGTAGTCAGTCATAAAAGTGGATATCACAGAGAAAAAAAAGGAAACCCACCTAGCAGAAAAACATGCACTCATGGTACAGTAAGTGAAGATACCAGTGTGGGCTTCTTTTACAGTCAGAACACATGCTTGACAACCTCAAAACAAAAAGGACCCAAAAAGTACACCTGATACCACCTGGCATGAGCACAGATAATTAATAACAGGCCTTTTCCTTCCTTTGCTTCTATATGCTCGTTAAAGGCCAACTGCAGTCAAAATTTTCAACAACGCAAAAATAATGTCATCGAATAGTACACGTAAAAAGAGTGCGAAATACAAAATACTGCATTCCAAACATGAAAGTGTGCGACGCTAACAGCTCATGAAGATTGGCATTTTCAAAACTGAAACGGGGAAAAAAAAAAAAAAAAACAGGCTGCCATTACCAGTGCCAGATGTGACGTAGGTGATGGAATGGAAGTGGGCGTTCCAGTACGGTGGCTGTTTACAGCAGCCTCCAAATACGCACGGTAGCATCGCATCTTGAATTGTTATTTACACAGAATAACTTCGACTAACGTTTACCTAAGCTAATGGAGTCAGGCTCAATTCCGACATCGCGTTGCTATCAATCGAGATGAAGTAGACCGTCCAACAGTTATTTTTGCATCAGAATAACTGCCTGAGTAGCAATCCTTGGCATTGCAAAGTAAAAAAAGCAGGACCAGATTTACAAAGCTACTAGCTCGTACAATATCGAAAAGCAGCTTTGGTTAGCTGGCGCCTCGGCTATCATATCGCTCTTTTTGAAGGGAACAAACCGCGCGCATAGGCCCAGGTCAATTACTATTTATACTATGTCATTACGTGCAAACAGCTTTGTGAATATCAGCCCAGTATTTCTGACCTCACTGCACACTGAGGATCAAATTGTAAAATTGGTGTGAAACCGTATGTCAACTTCCACAGATGATGCACCAAAACACAAAAAATGTTACTAATCTAGCGCTCTTTTTTGCTTTCACCAGAACATGTGCAGTTGATAAAATTTTACTTTAAAGTAAACTAAATCTAACACTCTACAAAAGCAAATTCTTTATTTTGGGATTGAAAAAAAAAAGTAGTTTATCGTTTAGGAGAGGAGCAGTTTTAGGAAGGAGCTTTCGCTCTTCCCGAAGACGACAGCCAATCTTTGTGCAGACGTATTTGCTACCACGAGCACTGGCTGATTTTATTAGTTCACTAGTGAGTGGGGCAAAAGTCGCACAAATGTTTATACGTGCGCGCAGAACAATCTAGTTAGGTCGTCAAACTTTTGGAAAGGTCTAAGGGGTAGAGGTGTGCACATGGCGTTGGGCCAGCTCAAATACAGCAAATATTGGACATGGAAGAGAAAGTGGTCAAGAATTTGTGAAAAATAATTTTTTTCTGTAACAGATACAATAGGAATGAAAAATGTGCAGGCAAGAGTGCATTATGCGCTATTTATTGTAGCAAAAATACCAGGTATTTTTAAGTAAAAAAAAACTCTTGCTAACTCCAGAACCATCACAAGCGTGTATATAGTTTGCTTCTAATCTCTTTTATGCACTGAAAAAAAAAAAAAAAACTGCTGATATTACTACTTATGCATTATATAGTTTGCTTCTAATCTCTTATATGCACTCAAAAAAAAAAGAAAAAAAGAAACCTGCTGATATTACTACCATGCGGTTAGTTTTAAGCATGTGATGCTGACAGCCGTACAGCGTGGTGGTGTAGTAACGAAACCCCTGGCGAACGCATCCCTGCGCCTGGCAGAGCGCCATGCAAGTTGCCGGAGAAGTGCGAGCTCCATGGGACAGGTTCCTCTTCTCCATAACAGGTCCCTCGGTACTTGTTTCAGCGACTCTCCGCCAGGTGCAAACATCATCTGCCTAGTGTGCTCTGTGCTTACGGTACCTAGTGTGCTCTGTGCTTTAGAGGCTTAGGATATTTGCCATGGTAATTTCAAGAGCAAAAACTACTTATTTGGATCAAATTTTGGCAAAGAATTTGAGTGTACTTGGCCTTAAGGAGCACACTGTTCTTAATACTCTTTTTTTTGCTTTCCAACCAATTTTGATAAAACTGCATATGCTTCTTCAGTTTTTTCAGCTGATTTCAGAGAGAATATTTAATCAGTTTTGATGTAAGGTAATCGATTTCTGAGATAATTCAAACTTTTCTCGATTATTCTCAAAACAATAGAAAAACTATTCAACAAAAAATTACCAGCAAGGTTAGATACTAGGAGTTGTGGAGAATGCAATGTTGGAAGCAGTTTTTTTGTCTGGCAATCACATGCAAGTTTACATCAATTCTGACTTCTGGGTTTAAAGTAGTACTCTTCCTAACCAATTATAAATAATGCTAATTAAACCATTATTGAAACATGAAATGCAAAATCTGTTTCCCATATTGCAAGGTTTAAACATCTGCTGCAAAAGAAATGATCTTTTTAGCTTAACTACATGATGAGATGTACAGTGTTCACAAATTGAAACGCGACACTGCGAGCGCGTGGCCTGCGGTACATGCAGCGCCGCCTGTGGTATACCACGAGGATGAGAGAGTTTTAACCATAGGCTTGCTGCTTCCGGTTGCCAATAAGCGGAGCTGTGGTTCCCCGCAGCGACAGCGGTGCACTGCGAGCCTGGAGCGCAGGAACGCATTTGTGCGTCGGTGGTAGCCACCCAGCGGTCCACGCAGCCAATTTCGTGACATCGTCTGCTCGCGCGCTCTTCTTATGCGTGCCCTTCCGATGTGACACAGATAATGTGCATGTAAGGCACGGTCACGTTTATCTGAATAAAATGAGTGCCTGCGCAAAGGAACAGCCAACTTTATTCCATGATATAAACTAAAAAAAGAGGAGAGCCGACGAAGTACTAATGCACCGCACCACATGCGAACGTGCCTGCGAAGGCGTCTTTCCTTTTTTTTAGTTTGCATCCTGGAATAAAGTTTGCTGTTCCTTCGTACAGAAGTTTCTTTTATTCAGATGAGCATGACTATGCATTACATGAACATTACTGTGCCGCATTGGAAGGGCACGTGTAACAAGAGCGCGCGCACACGATGTCGCGAAATCGGATGCGCGCACAGCCGGGCTACTACCGTCGGCGCACAAACGCGTTCCAGCGCTCCAGGCTTGTAGCGCCCCGCTGTCGCTGCGGGGAACCACAGTCCCGCTCATTGGCAACCAGAAGCAGTAAGCCTACGGTCAACACGCTCTCATCCTCACGGTATACCACAATGTGACACCTAGCTTCCACGGGCGTCCACTGGCGGCGCTGCATGTACCGGTGTACCGGCGGCCACGCGCTCGCAGTGTCGCGTTTCAATCCATGAGCACTTTACCTCTCGGGAATTTCCTATTGCTGCAACACCGGTCGTGGCACAGAACTCGGAAATTATATATATAAAAAAAATTGTTGTTTTGGCATCATAACCTTGTCAAAATCAAGCCTGTATAGCTATTACAAGAACCTCACTTTGTTCAAGTATGAACTTTTCCAAGGAAAAACTCTGCAAACCAAAAGAAAAATCATACCTAAAAAAATGCTTTTGGGGGAATTTTTCGGTCCCATAGACCCATGTGCCCTCTTTCGTTACCACACCTATTCAAATCGATCACCGGTGATCGATGATTTATATTGCCAATTTCAACATGTTCCAGTCGTTTCTTGTGCACCTTATGTGCCCCAGTGGTTAGTTTAAATTTTTAGTTTAAATTTTCCTGCTCCAGTGACAATGAGATTTCTGACGACCTTTTATGCAAGCTGAGGTGCATGCGTTTTTGCGAAGAAGGGTGTGGCTGCTACGCTTGACAAAAAAGCATGCTGCTCGTGGCTATGCTGCATTACCATCAAATTTTCCTGATCATAAGGTTCCAAGCAAATGAAATACCACATTATGTGGTCATCTTTGTAATCCGACAGCATTGATAGGTGATAATTACCTGAAAATGACACCAGCTATTCACTAGTGAGATGTGGTTTGGAGAAAGGGTAGCTTTATTCTCCCAAAAGCCTAATTCTGAAGGTCCCCCGCATGTCTAACAAGTTTACCTGGCATTTTCAGCCAGTTTCCAGCAGTTTAGGTTTCGTTTTTGCACTGCAAAATTCACACTTGGCGCTAATTCACAGTTAACCCAACTTCCAGCCAATGTGCCATGGCACCTCCATCGCCCGCTACTGTTCCTCAAAAAAAGCACACCGCTCATGATTCACCCACGCCTTCCTTGTGCAATAACAGCTCCAGCTGAAAGTTAAAAGATAACACCAAGTCATTGGATATTACTTCAGACAAGGAGAATGCTTCCAATCAGCCTTGAACACCAACAGCTGTTCACCAGCCAGTTTCGTTTCTGTACAGGGATATTTCCGCAGGTCCAGTGTCACTGCTTAGTAGAACCGTCTATTTTGACAAAGTCTCCAACAGGTTTGATATTGTTTCTTTTTGAAAATGTTAGGTGGCGCTGCAACGTAGGAGGCTCGGAGTGCTGAACCCTCTTCACGTCACGCGACAGCTGCTTGTTGAAAGCTTACTGGACATGATTCTAGCGCACCACACCTTACTCCTGCAAGCAGGGCTACCATAGTGAGTCAGAGGATGACAATAAGCCTCAAGTGGAAGTTCTGATAGATAAGTGATGATCAGAACGTCAACAAGCATCCACTACCGAGTTTGGTTTTCAACTCCAAGCGAACTTCTTCGCATCGCTTGTGCTGGCCGTAGTCATTTACAAGGTGTTTTTACATCACGTGGGGACTAATTGGTGCCTCTAATAATGTCAAACCACAAGACTTCTTCCAGAGAACCATCCAAAATTGTGCATTTTGAAATGGGGGTTGGGCTTCACCACAAGGCACACGGGCACCACTAACATGCTTTGTTCATATCTGACAAACTGTGCCGTGCAACTAATATTTTTTTCTAGGAGAGGTTTGCGAAATGTTTACCTACAAATTTTATATTCATAATTTTTCTACGACTGGTGGTTGGTTATACACAACTTCCTTTTTTTTTTCATTTTCTTCGACGTGTAGACAAAAATTTGGAAGTGGATAATTTTTTTCATAGAGATTATTTATGAAGACATTATTTAGAAATGGTGCTGTTGGAAAGGGCGTTGAATCACCTGCATTTCATGTCGCTGCAATATGTGTCCCTGCTAAACTGATATGTTTAGCACAAAAAATGTTTTCTTGGGTCCTTCAAGATCGGTCAATTTGTTGTGGTAATGAAAAAGTTTGTTTTTTGGATATGATTTCGAATGACAGCCACTTCTGCTACCCCAATACATTCATATTATCAAGATTTTATTATTTTGCTTAATTCAAGATCAAACCAGCAGAGCACCACATGAAAGTTTTAATAAGAGCTCAAACAACATGCAAACGTACGTGAGTGCTGGAGATTCCTTCAAGAAGAAGCCTAGTGATCTCAGCTTGACGGTCGAAGTCAGACTGGCAAGTACGCACATCCTTCTCTGCCTGTAAATAAACAGATCATTTAAAATAGTGTACAAATAAAAATTGCGCTGCCAGCCTGGGTACAATCCCCCAATACCAAACAGCAGCAACTTCATTACAACCTAGCTGTCCTATACCTCCCTAAGATCATGTTTCACCCTATCAAGGCTACAGGACGGCTAATTTTCAAGTGCACAAAGCTCTGCATCATGGGACTTCTTTGTCAGACCTACACAGTGCCACTCATACACTATTGATGCTCCACCTATAGCAGTGCCTGCAACGCCTATGCAATGTAGAAAGCAACAAAATGCCAATGTGAGGCTTTTTTGTTTGCCAGACTACTGCCAATTACTGTTGATTACTGCCTACTAGAAGTTCCACAAAAAGAAACAAACAATTTTGCTAAAGACAAAATTTCTCAGCTTTAGTGATGCAGATACATTTACAGGTCTCGACACTTGCACTACCCAGTAGTAGTCGTGTATCACTCAACGACCATTTCCCTACCAACAAAACACCAAACTAGTTATGGTGGGACACCAGCTTTCCATTAGCACAAAAGGACCATAATACAGGCATTAGCAACACCATTTCATGTTTTTAGACATACTGTTGGTACAGTCGCCCACAGGCTTGGCTGGAGCATCACTTTACCCACTTATCGTCTCCACCTGCTTTGGTATACGGTAATTTAGTCACAACTGCTGCATTTCTTTCAAGTTTAAGGGGGCTGTTCAGTCCTCCACATTTGTTTGAACAGTTTTTGTTAGGAACTTTTGAGACATTCCACACTGATGTCAAATGTGATGCTCCAGCTAAGCCTGTGGACGACTGTACAGCTCAAAAACAAATGGAATTGATTGATTGTGGGGTTTAACGCGCCGACGCAACGCAGGCGATGAGGCGCACCGTAGTGGAGGGCTCCGGATTAATTTTGACAACCTGGGGATCTTTAACGTGCGCCGAAATCTCGTACACACGGGCGTTTTTGCTTTTCGCCTCCATCAGAAAAGCGGCCGCCGCGGCCGGGAATCGAACCCACGACCTCGTGCTCAGCAGCGCAACGCCTTAGCCACTGAGCCACCGCGGCGGGTAACAAATGGAATCGCTGAAAGACCAATGGTATTGCTCAATAGCATTTCATTGTTTTTTAAAAGCAATACATACTGTGTTATGTCTCGGAGCCCTGGTGTCGCAAGTCTCACTGCATTTTTTTTTCCTATTGTGTGCCTTAAGTTAGAGTTAAGGCTCGAAAGTAAACAATGACGAATACACACAAACTGGCATGCCGTAGTTCATAATCAGTACAATATAAAAGAAAAGAAATGCAACCTGATACTTTAGATGCATGCAAAGCACAAAAAATGGTGATGGGTGAAGAAATAAGAAATTAAAGCATGCAGTAAAAGAACAATAACAAATTAAGCAAAATATCTAATCTTTGTCTGCTTAAACAACAGCGTTTACCTGTTGAATTTCCTTCTCAAGAACTTCAGGATTGATTTTGGAGACCAGTAAGCAGCAGGAAAAGATACAATGCATCATACTATTAAAAATTCGCATTTTCACACCACATTCTAACACCAATGTCAGACACAGCTTCCTATCAATAAACTTTATGCTTTATATTTCTTTTTTCACTTGATCACCATAAATACCAGGTGCGCGAGGTACTATTTGAGGACGCTATTCCTTATCACCATAGACACCAGCAGGCTCATCCCATATATTTAGGAGTACGGCTTCTTATTCGTCGACCCCTTATGCTTCATACTGCACAGTTTGTTCAGAGATGGAAGTGTACAAGTTGAAGCAGGAAATAAAACACCATGCAGTTCTCGTTGCCCTGGCCGCGCACCACAGCGACTTGGAAATTGCTACCTTTCTGAAAGAAGCGAAGTCTTTCGTTTACAAAGTGCGGACGAAGGTTGTGTGTTGTGGTGGTGACGTGGCATGTGTAGCGAAAACGAAAAAGCACACTCAGCGGTCAGACATGGTCAGAACCCCTTAATTTCTCCGGCGGTGGTGTTATCCGTTGTCCGCAACGAGGGTGACAGCATGCTGCCACACTTTTTTGCAGGACTCCGCGTTAATGCTGCCGGTTACGTGGATGTGGTTGCTACCGTTGTAAAGCTATGGATAGAGAGTGTTTCGAAAGAAAGATCATATGTCTTTCAGCAAGATTTGGCTTCTGCCCACACTGCCTGCGTCACCCAATAGCGCCTGGCTGACAATGTCTGCGACCCCGTCACTACGAACTTGTGGCCGCCTAGCTCTAGATTTAAAGGAACCCTGCAACACTCTTCGTGCAGTGCAAGTAAACCTGCGCGACGTTTAGATTAGACTTCTAGGAACACTCGAGCCAAATATTACACGTGCACGCGAAGCGGTAAGCGCGCAAATCGCCGTGAAAGACGCGGAAAAACCAAACGCGCTCTCTTCAATTCTCCTCATTATGCACCCCTGGCATGGCCTCTGCGACGTCAATCGGGCCATGGCTGTCCTGGCTGTCCTATTGGCTGTCGCTGGTCAACTTCGCGGCTAAATTCTGGCATTTCCTGTGCCAGATCGCCGATCTGGCACAGGAAATGCCAGATCAGATGACACAGGATCAGATCCTGCGCCGATCAGCCGTCGTCGGCGCTGTGTATGAACCTCTTCTATGTCTGAACCTGTCCGCATGCTTTCGGTGTTTCTTTTTGTTTTAAGTGCGCGCGGAGTTTGAGTGACGAACTAAATATTCCACTTTCAACGAGCCCACTCGACAACAAACGTTTATTGCTCCAAAAATGCCCTATCAGCCTGAGCGCTTGCTTGCGAGCAGGTCACAATGCCTGCTTTTTTGTGGCACCAGACCGGAAATAGACCCGTCCACATTGCGGGGAAAAGGACGAAACTCCCCGGCCTGTGACATATCGAAGGCCGCCGAACAGAACGCCGCGCGCCGCCCCCCTCTCCGGGAGAGAGCGCACAGCTTTCGTCGCGTTGTCCGTGGTTGAGTTGAGAAAGAACATTTATGCGCGATTTTTCATCGCGTGTAGTTTCGGTGATAGTGAACGGATTTTCATAATTCTTGCGGGAGGAGATTGCTGGGGCAATAGACTTTACCCCAAAATACATTCCGAGTAGTCGATGGTAAGTGTTGCAGGGTCCCTTTAAGTCCTCTCCACTACTATGTCTGGGGCGTCTTTGAGAGAGAGGCCAACAAAGGACCGCATAATACAAAATACTGGCTGAGGGCCGCCATTTCTAACTCAATGGCCAACATCTCCAAGGAGCACCAGATCCATGCATGCAGCCGTTTGCGAAGCCCAGTCGAATCACTTATTGCGGCCGATGGTGGATTTATTGAGTAGTTATGGAATTAAACCGTAACAGAAGTACTTCGCAAAGTTTGGTGAAAATATGTCTGATTTTGCTGGAGATATTCTGTTGTGCCTGACGCCAACGTTCTGTTCTCAAATACCTCGTGCACCCGGTATTCACCATAGGCTCCGTGCACTGATGTTTCTAGTGCAACCGCAGTGCCGCCTAAGAGTGGCGCCGTCAACTATCGGATGCCCATCAGCCCGAAGGAGCCACGGCACGGTGCCGAGATTTTGCAGTTGTTGCAATAAAGACAGCTAGTAATGCGTATTTCTGCGTACTACTGAGTGTACGGCTCCCACAACATTTTCAAAAACGCCACCAGCAGGCTGCCGAAAAAATAATTTCTCTTGGTTTCTTTGAAGTGAAGCAGAAAGGCGACAGCGATGATTCCGCACAGTGCGAAGGGCAATGTAAACAACGCCGATCGAATCTTGGCCATAAATGCTTGTTTTGCTGCTTTGTGTGAATGTGGTTTATACTCTGGGATTATGTTTCTGTGGGGACCTGTGACAGCCGGTGCTTGGTGGAACACACATACATATGCAATGCTAACTACGTTAGGAATAAAATCAGCACACCAGCACGCATCTCTCTCTCTCTCTCTCTCTCACACACACACACGCACGCACGCACACACAGAGAGAGAGAGAGAGAGAGAGAGAGAGAGAGAGAGAGAGAGAGAGAGAGAGAGAGAGAGAGAGAGAGAGAGAGAGAGAGAGAGAGAGAGAGAGAGAGAGAGAGAGAGAGAGAGAGATTTATTGAGTGGCCAAGCAATATCTGTGCATGAGGCGGTAATGGTTGACACGAAGCTGCAGGGATTCCACAAGTAACCACCGCAGGCTAAGTGAATGGGCCATAAATGCGCACGTCAATTGCTTTGCTGCAGTGACGGTGCCTGGCATTTTTTTTTCTTTTGACGCTTAGAATATGCCTACCATGGCATTTTAGTATTAAGTTTCACTTATGTTTTAACAATCTATATGTTTGATTTCTTATCTGCATTATGGTGCCCATCGTTGGTTACCCCTTCCTACGTGTACGTGCCGAGCTCCTGCTCGTGCGGCAGTGGCGGCTGCTTCGACCCAGATCGTGGCCATTTCCACATGGCTAACAACATTTCGTTGACTCAGACAAAAAAACACCAGCACTAATGCCAGTGCTGAACATGGGCAGTAGCTGCCTGGTGCTCACAATTATGAGTTGACAAATACAGCAACTGCATCAGTATTTTTTCACGATCCGTGGCACCCGGCCTTGAACGTGCAGCTTGCCCCTAACTGTTTCGCTTTGATTTGCTCAAATCCTAATAAAATGCAGTGATGCGCAGGTCGCAAGTTTCCAACAGAACTCTAACTGTTGACTGTATCCGCCTTTAACTAAAAGTCGTAGCCCAAACCCTTTGTGTGCCAAATGCTATTGCTAGAAACATCAGACAGCTCCGTTGCGCTTGCTAGCTCCTCCCGGACGCAGTACACATCGCTTGCGGCGTGTAGCTGGTGACCAGGTTTTGCAGATTTCTTGTAAAAAAATATGCCAATATTTTCTATCCCTCTAAAACCTTTAAAGCACGCTGGTTTGAGCGATCACTCATGGCATCGCAGCGCGAGCTGTATGGGGTGGACAGCGTGCCGGTGATGTCAACATCCGATAAATGCCGCCAGTGCCGAAGGTGCCGCTAGTTTTTCCGGTGCCCGTGACACCACCATTTTCAGGTGCCCGTGTTGCCAACAACATTGGCATCAGCAATAAGACTGCAACAGCGACTAATTTTTTTTGTCTTGGTGTCCAACAAGATAATATTAACTTTTTAAAGCATGCATTAGCTTATAGATTCTGTGTTTCGCTAAGCTATGATAGATCACTATTGCACGGTGGATCAGTAAACACTTGTTCAAGACAAGACAGTCAAACAAATCTGCCATTACTCACTGCTGGATCTGTAGCTTTTGCCTTCCGTAGCCTGTTCTTTGCAGCATCTAGGTCCAGCCTTTTGTTCTCAAGCAGACGACGCTCTTTCTGTATAAAGAATGAAAGAAAAGTAACTACAGATTATTACCAGCATTTCTAATTTGCAGGGCAAAGATTTTGGCCAGTTAATGATACATAATGTAGAAAAACCCAAACCAGGACGATGACACGAGATAACACAAATGGTTATGCACGTGGCTGTGGCCTTGCCTTATACAAGCTTCTCAATAAAATCCGAGGCTTTAGCACCAAAGCTACGCCTCTGCTATCAGCCGGTAGTGCTGCCTGTAGGGGCGCCACCCAAACTCCTCTGGCAGTATGTTCCACAAGCAGTCACAGGTAGCTCCGACCAGCTTCATACTGTCACCGCCGCTATTGCCCAAGTTTACAACCGCAATTTCCTGTTTGCACACACTGGAGGAGGATATTTTTTTTGTTTTGAGGGGAAGTGAGAGGGCTCGCAAAGAGAGTGCAATTTACACAGCTGCAAATATCTCTGATCTGACCAGTGTGCTATGATTTGGTACGGGTATGCATCACCAGATGTGTATCCAGTATTGGGAACAGACCAGCACCACGAAGACACATGGTGAGGAGCCAATTTATTTCCTCGATTTCTGAAACTTTCTAACAGCACCTTAATACCCAGCATTTACTCAGATGGCCACGGCACAGCAATGATTTACCCTGATGTAAATTAATTTGATGCCCTTGCACAGCCTAGCAAACCCTTGTACCCCACGGCACAGTGGTCATGCATTCCTCAGACACTACAAGACATCTTCATCGTTCAATTACCACGACAGCCTGCAAGATGTCCCTTTACGCAAGAATGTGACACAAGTTCTCGAAAATTCTACAAAACAGTCGGTAATATAAAGTACAATAATATTCTAAAAATTAGTATATGCTGAGTCAGCTTGTCCTCAGGGAAACTGGCAGTAAAAATTACACCTCCATGACCAGATGGCACACAGAGCCTGCAGAAAACAAAACTAGGAGCTTCAACAAAAACATTCTTCCAACAATGCCTTTCTCATTTCTCTGCTGCCTCTTTGTCTGGACCAGCTCCTGGTTGAAGACCGAAAAAGAAAGGAAGAAAAGAAAGGAGCCAGCACTCAGCTTCTGAAAGTCATCGCAAACATATTTATTCACGATTTCACTTTTTATTTGAACTCAGAAAAAGTTCATCATTTCAGATTAACCAGTGGAACTGTAGTGCTATTCCTAACTAGCTATATCTGACAAGTCCCACCTGATTTGAGTTCAGACAAAAATTGCATCCGAAATTTTGAGGCAGCACGAGATTTATTTCAAAACACATCTGAGCTATAAATTGCTCAGTTACAAATCTACACTGTGTTTTTGCTCACTTCTCTCACTGTCCAATGCCAATTTTTGCAGACAATTTTTTTAGCGTTTTTTTATACTTAACTGCACCATAAATCATCATCACCATCAGCCTGCTCAGGTCCACTGCAGAACGAAGGCCTCTGCCATTGACCTCCAACCGCTCCTGTCCTGTGCTAATCGAGTCCACAGTTTACACCCGAAATTCCGTGTGTCATCCCTCCATTGTGTTGTTGGCCTTCCCCTTCTTCTAGACCCATCTCTTGGTATCCACTCAGTTACCCTAATTGTCCACCTGTTACCAGTTCGTCTCACTACATGGCCAGCCCAAGTCTATTTCTTTTTCTTTATTTGAACTATGATATCATCAACTGTAAATATAAATATATAGATATAGGCACCATAAATATAGACCTCAAATGATGTTGCAGAGGAAATCATTAGGTGTTACCAGACGGTTTAAAAACAGCCAGGCCTTTCGGGGGCCTCTGCACATCTAAGCATTTTTATGTTGGTACAGTGAAACCCCACTCATACGTCCCCCGGACTTACGACGACCTGCTTCTTACGATGGATCACCGCGGTCCCAGCAAACTCCCCATAGAAACAATACATTAAAAATCTCGATGATATGACGCTCGGATGTACGCAGTCCGCTTCATACGACGGACCCTGGCATGGATAAACGGGAGTTTTCCCCACATATTACACCGCTTTGCTGCCTCTTCCCGACCTTTATTCTGAACCCCCGTTTGTCGCTGCTTGATGCGCAAAGGTCTGCATGCGGGCCAGACCACTCGCTGAACAGACGCAAGCAAGCAGGCGGGTACTCGTGAGCGGGAGTTAACCTTCGAGAGCCCCACGCGGCAGCAGTACGCCAACGTACCAACCGCGAGAAGTCGAAGTTCAGGTGGCAGGCGAACCGTGAATTTGAAGCTCCAATCGAGCCGCTGTTGAATGTGAAAACATGCCACGCACCCCACAATGATGACTGAACACCCGCTTTCCCCCCGCTTGATACAAGTTCCTTCCTTTTACGACGCTCTCTCTCCCTATATCTCTGCTCTCTGCTTATCAGTGTCCTTCAAAGCTGCATTGTCACTCCGCTCCTTTCTTTGCTAGGGTGCCTTGATTCACGCGTGTCGCCGCAAGGGTGGAGACGCGTATATGCTGGCGCCACCATTTTGGGTCACTTGCTGGCCGCCGCAGCAAGTATGTGAAGCAAGATCGCGCTATCATTTTCGCCGCAAAGCGGTTTACTCGCGAAGTTTGAATCATCTTAGATATCTATTTTGCGTTGCTGGGTCTTGTGAGAAACGAAAACACGTACACGTTGAGCACTTGGACCCAACAGCGACGGCACAAGACCGTTCAAAGGGTGTCTCCATCATGAACGGGAAAGCCTTTTTTTTTTATCTCCACCTTGTACTATCGTTCCCTTTGCTTAGCCATGGTAGTTTCACACTCACTTTTCCCCTCTCAATTTGCTCGACGATGTGAGCCAATAGCGCCGGACGGCACGGGTGTCGCGTAGCACGCGGCGCTTGGCTGGCGGGCTAGCTCGGACGTCGTGGAGAGGAGGGGGCACAACATAGGCATTCTTTTAAACTTGGGATTTGAGCCAAAGGTTCGCAAATCATGCAAGCATGCGCTAACTTTAGTAATTTAAATAAGTTCCTAGCCCACCTGTCGCACGAGACTGTCTACTATGCCGGCATTTACCCGCACCCCAGACGTACGACGGCCCGGTAATACGAAGCTTTGTCCCTTGAAAGTCGTATTATCGGGGTTCCACTGTAATGCACTACAATGCTTCATTAGATCCCGTCCTTTGTTTATAACATTTTGTCGACAAGGGCAAAGCCACTGAATTCAAATGCAACTGCTTTTCGATGGTCAATGACTCTCAGATCCCCCAGCATGTCAGAGGCAAATAGTACTAGCTGCAAGAACAGCTTTGCCTGTTCTAGATTGCAGCAACTGCCAAAGCCTTCTCGCAAATGGAGTGACCGTTCACTATTTCAAGAGCCAAGCTTAGCCATGAGTGGCAGCAAGAAAACTGCAAACATACAACACGTAAAAGCAAATGTCAAAATGTGATGTAATGTGGATGCAGTGGAGCAGGCATCAGCTGCAACTATGGTGTGAGCAAAAAAAAAGAGGGGCCAGAGGTATCCACAAATTTTGTTTCACAGGTTCTGAATCAGACCAGCTTTAGTCTATCACAGCATCTTCTAGCGCGGTGGCATCACGATTCCACTACTCATTTGAGACGCTTCCAGCAATAAAGGGCACCGACAGAGGCATGGACAAGTTCGGAGAATTTGCCTCTTCCCTGTCTGCACTTTGCCACTGCACTGTTTTGGGCCCGCCTGTTTAAAACGATACGCAGACGAGTGTTGCCTGCAGTTCCGACAGACCAGTGGGGCCCCCTCTGAGCGGGGGTCCAAAGGTGGCGCTGCACTTGCCAGGATTGTCTTCATGTCTCCATCCAGGAACCTTCTGAGCGGCTGGACAAAGTTGGTGTGCACCAGGCGGCCAAACTCCCGCTCTGCCTGGCCTAGCTTCTGCTGAGCCTGGCCAACCTTGATCAGGGCGCTCCCTGGGACACCGAAAATGCATGTGTGAGAAAGACATCACAGGGGAACTTTCCCATTCAACAACGACTTTCAAAATAACAATCAATTCCTCCATTGCTTAAGTATTTTATTTTGCTTCATACTTTTTTTTGGGGGGGGGGGGGGGGGGGGCAATTTTGTCAACCCCACAATCACTGCACTCTGTGAGCACTAGAGGAACGGACACTGCAAGAGATTTAAGAAATGGACTCATTTGCACTGAAAAAGATGACCGTTCTAACTGTGGGTTAATTGGCGCATTCATAGTAGGTCGTAGCCATTACTACATCAGTGTGGCCAATCTTGCTCTGGTGAGGGAGTGCGTTACAGTTAATGGTTGCTGGGATCGGGCCACACCCCAAGCCTCCTCCTACAATTCCATCAACACGCGGATTTTTTTTTTATCCAGTGGGAATGTGTGGCACTGGGATTCGACCACAGTCCTTCTGCACATGAGGCAGATGCTCTAGTTCTACGCCACCGCTGCACACACACTACGCCACCAGGTACTCACCTACGGGGCAGAAACTTGGAGGCTCACTAAAAGGGTTCAACTGAAATTAAGGACGACTCAGTGAGCAATGGAACAGAAGATGATAGGTGTAACATTAAGGGACAAGAAGAGAGCGGAGTGGGTCAGGGAACAAATGTGTGTTTAGGACACAGTAGAAATTGAGAAGAAGAAATGGGTGTTGGCAGGGCATGTAATGCGAAAGCAAGATGACCGTTGGTCATTTAGGGTAACAGAGTGGATCCCTAGAGAAGGCAAGCATGGCAGGGGGCGGCAGAAGGTTAGATGGGCAGGTGAGATCAAGAAGTTTGCGGGGATAAATTGGTCGCAGTCAGCACAGGACTGGGATAAAGAGGCCTTTGCCCTGAAGTGGGCGTAGAAAGGATGATGATGATGATTAGTAATGCTTCTATGAGCACTTTACTTCTCTAGTACTCGACTTCGACGCACATCCACTTATCAAGCACCCCAGCAGTCCCATCGCAGTCGTGTATATGGACAACTCTACCAGGAAATATGTCATCTGGCGAGGCAAGTCCTGTACTCATGATGCTCACTGATGCTCTGGTGTCCACTAAAACGTTTTCTAATCGGCTGCTAACATACATCAATGCATACAGCAAATTGGAATCAGATTTAATTAAGTACACAGTCTCGCTTGGGTTCTTTGGGTGGGAGCGACGAGCACCACTAGGAGTGCCGACCGATACTATGGCATTCCGAACAGTGTCGTACTGTCGTGTCTGGCCTATTGGTGGCAGAAGATTGACGCAGATGTCCCTCAGCGCATGGAGGAGTTCTTCCGCTATGGTAGGAGCCCTTGGAAGAACCTGGCGTCGGATGGCTTTCGTCATACCATGGATGGTGAGTGGTACAATGGACGACTCAGGGCGATTAGGATCAGCAAGCTGCAGGAGTCTTCGCTTCTCGTAGAAGTAATCCACCAACATCCCCTCCTTATGTTTGAAGAAGATGGCCTGATCCCAACGCGAAATGGGGTTCAAGTCGAATGCGCGGACAAATGGGCGGCCTAGGGCTTGTCAGCGTTCCCTGCCACCCACAATTAATACCACTTCTTCGTGTTCCCCGAAAGGTATGCTCACAGGTTATTTATCCAATCAGAGTGTTATCCAGTGATTGTGGGAGCACGCGTATTGCTGCTTATCTCATGCTTTCTTTTGTTTCCGCACTTTGAACTACATTTTGCACTTCAGATTGGAATGTGTAGGGTCCAAGGAGGACATGCACTCTATAACCTATCAGTGAGTTTACTTGAAGCAGTCTCTTTCCTCCAGTCAATATTTTATTCATAAGGAAAAAAAAGAACTGCCTCTACAAGTGAATTTGTAGCTGGCAAGCAAATGACATATTTCATGACTACCTTGCCGTTTTATCATGGCCTATAATTTCCCTTGAAATACTACAGGTTTTCCCACTCACTTTAATCCAACCACCATACAATTTAATCCAGGCACCAGAGAATTTAATCCAAGTGCCATCTAACGTAATCCAGACGCCACGTAATTTAATTCAGGTACCAGCGAATTTAATTCAAGTGCCAACCAGTTTAATCCTTCCGACAACCAAATTAATCCAGCTATCACAAGAACGTTCAGGAGAGTTTTGTGCGAAATTAGGCACAGCTTTGCGGACTTTTCTGAGCATGGTGTGGCGAAAACGTGCTGTTTCTTCAGTCATTATGTGCAAAATATCTTATGCAGACGGCTTAATGAACATTTACTAACACTTGCAAACGAGGAGAGCAGTCTCGTTTGATCTGTTGGTGCCGTGTGCTGATCGTCTGTAAGATCGTCAGAAGTATCGTCCACTCGTGTGTTGTTACTCCAGCAGATTTTCCAGCGCATTGTTACGCGAGCAGACGCACTTCTGTCGCGAGCAGGCGATATTTCTGACGATCTCGCAGACAATATCATAATTTGGAAATAATGCTTAACACTGCAGAAAAGCACTTAATTGAAAATGAGAATGCAAAGGGCATTTAAGTAATGTGTTTTTATCAAAGGAGCTTCTGAAAGCATTGTTACACAAAGAGAAGACGATACTTCTGATGTGAGTTATCGACGGTGCTCGCAGACGATCGGCTCACACCACGCGGCACCAATGAATCACAGCATGCGGCATCAACAGTCTGCGCATTTTAGTAAATGTACATTAAGCTGTGCGCATAAGATAATTTTCACCACATCACTTGCAACAAAGTCTACAAAGCTGTGCCTAATTTCGCACAAAACACTCCTGAACATTCTTCTGATAGCTGGATTAATTTGGTTGGCGAAGGGATCAAATTGGTTCGCACTTAAATTAAATTCGCTGGCTCCTGGATTAAATTACATGGCATCTGGATTAAATTAGATGGTGCTTAGATTAAATTCGCTGGTGCCTGGATTAAATTGATTGGATTAAATTGAACGGGAAAACCCGTAGTTCCAGCATTTCTATACGTTCAGTTTTTCTACATCGACATTAAAGGCCACATTGGAAACATATCAAACAGGGACTCAAGAACATTAATATGGCAGAACAACAAAGAATTGTACTACTTTGAGTGGCGTCTTGAAATGGCACCTAAACACTAGCAATTTGCAGTTTAGGTGGCTAAACGATTTCAAAGAGAGACAAGGCAGCATCCTGCAAGCAGTGCAACACTTTTCTTCTTGAGAATTTACTTTCTGGTAACCTTGCATAAAAAATGCAGCGGGAACAGAAAAAGTACTGTTAAATATGTTTTTATCTTGGCATGGTTGCTGCCATTAACAATCGCAGTAACTTGATATCCCGTTACAGTACAAGCAGAAACGCTAAAAAGGTATTTTAACAAAAATCTCGACAGTAGCCAGAGACGCGAGCGCAAATGCAGTGGCTCACAATTTAAGAATTGCGTGCTTGCGGAGCGTTACCTGCTGAACCCAAAACAAACCTTCTTGCGTATAGCGCCATGAAAGCACTGCAGCATGCGCAAAAGCATCAAACGTCCTTCGCTCTCCTTCCCTGCTTTGTGCTGTTCCGCGACTTCGCCATTACACTCCATGGTTTTGTTGTTCAGCCATGTTGCGACCCTTTTTTGTGCTCCTGGTGCACGGCGTACGATGGGCCAATACATGAGCTACACAGTCGGTTTTAAACTGAAGGTGGTGGAGCATGCGTTGAATCATATGGAAACCGTGCAGCTGGGCGGCACTTCAGTGTTGACCCAGCGTGCGTACGCTCTGGTGAAAATAAGAGGTTCCGGCAATGAACAGGCATCGCCATGTGTTTTGTGGGCCCAAAAAAAGGGAATTTTCCCGGTGGGGAAAAAGAAGTTTTGGAGTGCCCTTACGACACGGAAGACGATGCGCTGTGAGCTGATGATGCGATGTGGGCTGACGAACATGAAGCCGCAAGCGACTTCAGTGAGAACAGCAGCTCAGATGGCGAGTAGGGTGACAATGGCGAGTAATACCCCTGCTACACTAGGGTCCAAATGTCATTTGACTCAAATGGGTTGCTTCAAATGTCATTCAGAATCCGCCGTGCTACACTACAATTTCGATGGCATTTGAAAGCTTTCACAACTGTTCGCTGTGCTGTAGTGGCGCTGTTGTTGCACCGTTCCGTTTTCGTACACTAATACAACAATCAAACTTAAGAGCAGTCCAAGGCAGTAAAATGATATCAAATTAGAAGAGACACCAGTTTTGACTCTAAATATGGCTGTCTTGCGTTGTTTTTGTTTGTTTTTTGCAACTGACCCACTGGTTTTGAGAGTATGAAAATTAAATATGTTGATTTCGTATTTTAAGTAAATAAACAGTGAACAAAGTTTCACAAACAACAATATTTTGTTTGTTTTACGTACGGAAGTATTATACTTTTTATTGCCGATCGAAGACGCTGCGTCCGAGAGTGCTGGAAATGGCATTTGAAATCTTAAATGTCTCTCTCGGTGCTCATTTGGCTCAAATGTCATTTGAGCCAAATGGCATTTAAAAACCTAGTGTAGCAGCACAACTTAGCATTTGAGCCAAATGACATTTGGTACAAATGACAGTTAGACCCCAGTGTAGCAGGGGTATAAGCTGCCACTAGCATGCTCTGAATAAAAAAGAAATTTGGTTACATAATTATCTATGTGCCTTTACTGGAAAGGTAACGCTTTGACAGCGCTTCTCCTAGCATCTTTATTGTATGGAATTTCAACTTTTAAAAATCTGTTGCAACTTTTTCCTGCATAATGATCCCTCCCCCCAAATTCATGCCGAATTCTCTGAAAAAAAAAAAGAAGTGGGTTAATTACGTGAGTAAATATGGTAGTTACCTAGTCTGCAGACTAATGGAGGAATCAGCCTGCAAATTAAAGGGACAGACGACCGATTTTTGTCGAGTATATGTTCTCTGGCTCATATGAAAGCCAGCGTTTTATATAGTGGGGTAACCCCTAGCAATTTATAAACAAATTGGAAGAAATAATTTTAATTTGGCACTGAACTATCTGAAATCTGAAAGGTGGCAGTCCGTAGTGTAGAAATGTGACACTGCATTACGTGTCCTGGGGCGGTATTCTCGTAACTGTCCCTTTTGAGTCCCTTTCATCGTGACGTACTTCCGGTTAAGCAGTGGGCGTTAACAGTAGGTCTGTTGCGCTTGCGTTACGTCACTTCAGGTTGTTTTCTTTTAGCCAATCAGGGCTCGCCAAAAGAGACACTTTTGAAAGGGACGCAAAAGGGACAAAGCTCGAGAATACCGCCCCTGGTCACGTGACCTAAAACTGCTGAAACGTTTATTCACTTATTGAAAACCTTTTAACACAAGCATTTGTACAAGTTTGAATTGTGCAAGTATTTTTACACATCCTTCTGAAAATTTTAATTGATTGATTTTAGGGTTCAATGCGCCGACGCACTGCAGGCGATGAGGTGCGCCGAAGTGGAGGGGTCTGGATTAATTTTGACCACCTGGGGATCTTTAACGTGCGCTGAAATCTCGTACACACGAGCGTTTTTGATTTTCACCTCCATCAGAAAAGCAGCCGCCACGGCCAGGAATCAAACCCGCGACCTCGTGCTCAGCAGCACAACCCCTTAGCCACTGAGCCACCGCAGCGGGTTTCTGAATATTTTAAGGCAGCGCTCCCTCCACTTGTTTTGGTGGGCTGTCCCTGTCTGCACTCCTAGCACAAATAATTTTTAAAATTGTCCACACCATACAACCGATTTTTGTGGAGTGCATGTTGTCTAGCTCATACGAAAGCCAGCATTTTATATACTGGGGTAACCACAAGGAACTTTTAAATAAACAGGTGGAAATAAATTTAATTTTGCACTAAAATTTTTGAAGCCTGAAAGGTGGTGCCTTGTATCGTGTAAACGTGGCACTACGTTACGTGTCCAAACAATTCCGTCGATTTCAACGCGCGATCCAAAAAATGCGTGAAGGAATATGAAAGGTTGCCCATCATTGTTTTAGCCGGGGAAAAGTTTTTAATCACCTCTTTTAATCTCCCAAGAAGTTTTAAAAGTACGATTGATTGATTGTAGGGTTTAACGCGCCGACGCAACGCAGGCGATGAGGTGCGCCGTAGTGGAGGGCTCCGGATTAATTTTGACCACCTGGGGAATCTTTAACGTGCGCAGAAATTTCGTACAGACGGGCGTTTTTGCTTTTCGCCTCCATCAGAATCGCGGCCACCACGGCCAGCAATCGAACCCGCGACCTCAGCTCAGCTGAGCAGCGCAACGCCTTAGCCACTGAGCCACCGCGGCGAGTAGTTTTAAAAGTATGCTGCCGCACGGCTCACTGCCATGGTTGCCAGCATTCCTTTTGGCGGGACACGTATGGCTGGTTGATCTAGAAATTCTGATTTCAAAAGTTCGGGCGCTATCAGCAAAACCGTATCGGATTAAGGTGTTTTAAGCAATGCCCCTTCATCTGGGATAAACAAAATACTACTCGACAAAAATCGGCTGTCTGTCCCTTTCACAAAGAGAAATGAAATAAATAAATAAATACAGCTCAGTACCGTATGAAGTGCCAGGGCCAAAGTCAGTTCCAGCATCTATCATGTCTTGACCCAGTAGCTCCGTGTTGTTTAGCCTGTCACGTTTCTTGTCCAATTTTTCAAACAGATAATCTTCTACTCGCACATCTGCAACGGAGAAAAAAGTGTGGTAATCCAGATGTGCATCAAAGTAGCCTTGAGTCACAAGAACAGCACATGGCGAAGGAAAGGGACATGTCACCACGAGAAGGACTATAGCACATCCCATAATATTCAATATTTTCAATGGTGGTGTCTAGACAGAAATGATACAGCCCAATGTAAACAATCTTAATTTACAGACTGTTTTCTCAGCACAAATAGAAGTCACATACACATGTCGTGCCGTTTATGGATATCGATTCGAGTTTATTTGTGTGCAATATTAGGTATATTCAAACCAATAAAAAAAATGTTTGTAAGGAAGAATTGAATAAAAATAGATTATGCAGATCACTGCAGGAATACTAACTACAGATATGCTACTCCAAGTAGGTCTGCTCTACCAGCTGCAATGCGACCAGTAAAAGTTTGTAGGCATGCAATCATGTAGGCTTGTAGGCGTGCAACCATGCAGGCATTCATGCACATGTCGGAGGTCATTGCTAAGCAACATAGACACAAAAACAAAAAAGTGGTATTAGGCTTACTCGGATTGGGTTGAAGGACTGCTTCCGTTTTTCCAACCAGCCTTTCAGTCCAATACTTGGTTCTATCAGAACGCTGAGCTAATGTTTCAAAGTGAGCATCCAGTTCAGTTTTGTCTGAAGTTCCCAGCCGTTCTTCAGTGTACTGGAAAAACATTTACGAAAAATTATGAGTGCTTAATATACCCAATCTTAAGATCACCGTTTCAAGATCTGACAACAAGGCAATGCAGTTCATTTTGCAATTGCCTCGTCCACAGAAATGATCTGTAGGTATACCAAAGTAAGAAATGCATGCACCTTGTGGTGATAAGAAATGTCAAAAAATTTCTGTGCACTATCAGTGCGACAACAAAGGGTAAAGCTTAGGTCACCACCAAGACTTTTGCAAGAAAAGTACTAAACAAAATTTAAGTCAGCACATTTAACGTCCAAACGATAAAAATAATTGCACGGGACAGGCGAAAGCGAAGACCTGCACAATGCAGATTTTTTTTCTCTATGTAAGGCAATCAATTATGATACGACAAGAAATACGACAAGAAATACAAGAAAGAAAAAAAATAAGAGGGCCAGCGTGCCCAAAATAAGATCTGGGAACTCGGTAGCAGAACCCCCGGGTTTCTTGCGATAACACGTAGTGTGCAAAGCTGATAAGTTACATAGGAGAAATCACAACTTGGCACTCAGCAAGAGCACAAAATAAAACAAGGCATATCTGTAGCTTTGGTCACAAAACTTAGTTTAGTGGTGCTCAATTGATGGCATGCTACCGATGATGCGGCAAGCTACTCGTTCCAAAGTGCCGTGCTGTGCAACAGAAACGCTTATCATTCACCCCATTAAAATCAGCTTAAGACGACACGATAGTTCGGAACTCTTACCTGAACGGCCCTCGTGAAGACGGTTGCAGCCTCCGCCGCAAGACCTTTGAAAGACTTCACGCTGAAGTCCATCGCTCAGCTGCTTTAGAACATGCGTAAACAGCAACTGAATCACGTTCCGCGGGTCGCTGCGGGGGTTCTCGATCGATCACTTGTATAGCCCAGTCTCCCCAAGAGCTTGCTTCAGGACAGGGCTTATAAAGGACTTCAAATGTAACCAGGATTGACAGCTGATAATAAATAAGGATAGCCGTCAGAGTGCTTCTGCTGGCTGAGTCGGTGTCACCCCCCCCTGCAGATCGTCACTGCCAACAGCAGAGTGCGGCGAACTTCGTGCACAAAACACGGCACAAGCGAGACTAGCGTCCGCCGCCGCCGCCGCCGCCAAGAGCTGCGGTAGCCCTGAAAAAGCTACAGAACAGAATCCCGAAAGTGGACCGTGCGGCTCGTGCCTGCAGCTGCAGTCAGCAGTTGAGCTTCGTCGTTAACATAGCTTGAGCCTTGTTTTAGTTTTTAGTAGTCTTGAATTTGTGCCTAAAAACTGTCACGTGACAGTTGTTTGGTTGTTCTCATGGAGGAAAGAATTGTTCTGCTGTTGTATTTCCTGTTTATGTAATCAGCTGTAGCTGCAGCCTTCTGCGATTAGTGGTGATGAAAAAGAAATATCGCACAGGAGAAAACAAAACAAAGCAAAAAAAAAAAAAAAACTGCCCGTGTGGGAGAATAACCTGTAACTCCGTACGAACAAGGATTTTGGTCTCAGAAAAGCTTTGAGTTTAATGCAAGGTATGAAACGTTATGCAGAAAAGGAAAAGTAGTCGATGACAGGGGGTACGCGTCCTGGTAGTGGGGCGATCACGAACGAGGTAAAATGCTACATAGCTGAGGAGTAATTGATTGAACTGGAAAAACGTTTCATTGAGCTCAATTTTGCATGATCTAAGGAACACGTCGGGGAACTCTGAGAACATTTTGACAATATTTAGTCAAAAAAATGGGCGCAGCTCGCACCAGTGGTGCAAAAAACAGAGCTGGCGGCCCGTCTCCCTTCGTCGGAAACCCGGCTGTTTCATCTTCTTTCTTTTGAGATTTTGAGGGAGAGAGGGAAAAGGGCCCGAAACTGTCTGACGTCTCACATGGATTCGCTGCTGAAAGTTCTACATGACTGGCAGGCCCGGATCGTTTAGTCTGCAGGCTTTCACATCTCTCTTAAAGTGGACCGAACCCGCGGCAACCGGCTTCGCGAACTCCAGCGCGAGCTGTGCTCCCCACTTTGAGCGCGAACGCACGTGAACTGGAGAGGAGAACAGCACGCAAGAGATCACGCCACGAACGCTGGGCAGTGTTTTTTCGAAGGTCGAGCGGTGCCAGAGCGCGATTACGTCATAGATATGCAGGGTGTTACGACGATAATTGGAACACTTTAAATTTTTTTACTGAGCGAACCGCTGCTCGGTTCACGCTCAAACTTTACACGGAGGTCGCATTTTGTGGTCTAATTTGTTTGACACCGGGAACAACGACGTTACTTACCTCTTTATTCTGAAAATAAATGAAAACGATATTCGCCTAAGGGAAAATGGCGGCCGATTTGGACGCGCGAGCCAGTGCAAGCCGATCTTGAAACGACGGCGCTACCTGGGGTATGCAGAGTGAAACGGACGATAGGGATTCATACTCCTTCCATGGCAGGAAGGAGCCAAGTGGAGTAGCAGACGACCGATCGTCTGCTGCCTCATTTGGCTCCTTCCACGGCAGGAAGGTGCCCAATGGGGTAGCAGGCAATCAGAAAATGTAAAAGCAGGTGAGGAAACCAGAGTTACTGGATATATATTGAACTCTGGAGGCAACAAATCCAACATTTATTCGCGACAATGAACTGTGGGAATATTTTATTATGATTGGTATCAGCTGCTGTGCAACTATTTGTGATCATCGTAAACAAGGGACTAAAGAGATTTTCTGATCGTCTGCTGCCACACTTGGCCCCTTCCTACCATGGATCCCCATTGTCCGTTTCACTCTGCATACCCCAAGTGGCGCCGTCATTCCAAGATCAGCTTGCACTGGCTTGCACATCCAAATCAGCCGCCGTTTTCCCATAGGCGAAAATTGTTATTTATTTATTTTCAGAATAAACAGGTATACATAGTACCGTCGTTGTTCCCGGTGTGCCTGTTCGTCCCATAGGCGAAAATTGTTATTTATTTATTTTCAGAATAAACAGGTTGTGCCCGTTGTTCCCGGTGTGCCCGTTCGTCCCATAGGCGAAAATTGTTATTTATTTATTTTCAGAATAAACAGATTGTGCCCGTTGTTCCCGGAGCAGTGCGCGCCGGAGGAGGGTTTTTTCTTTTGTCTTTTTTTGTGAATGCCAACGGACCAAGCTTAAGCTTAAACAGCTCTGCTGTTAAAACTTGAACAGCCAGAGAGGCTTGTAGTAATAAGCGCAGAAAAAGTGTTTAGTTCCTGCCAGCAGCAAGAACACTGTTGCAAAATATGCGCATGTTACGCAATATATATGCATGACACAAAAGAGAAGGTGGCATTGCCGTACTTTTGCAGCAGGTGGGAAAGCTTGCAGTAAAAAGACTAGTGGTGAAAACCGGGGCCATTTTGGTTACAGATAGTGCAAACCAATGTTGCGCAGAAGTGCTGGCAGCAGCCAGGAACTAGTCCCAGGCTAAGGACTCCTAAACTAAGGTAGTATTGACTATGTCCCCAATGGTCCACCTCCGGACATGAAGTTGGATTGGGTGTCAGTAAAAGTTAATTCAAGTCAAGTCACAGAGGTTCAAGTCACAGTGAATCTGCTGGCATGTGAGCCGCTTCTAAAGGCATTCTAGCCACTTCCACATGCCGTTTCATGGTTGTTCATACACTCCTACAGGAGGCAATGATACAGGACCATCATGTATGGGCAGGGGAGCATTTGCAGTGGGGTGGAATAAAGTTTCGAGGACATTGTAGCTGCCCGTGTAACACACATTTGAAATAAAAACTTTTGCTGATGCAAGACTTGGAAGTCGTTGAGCGAGGACCTTTCTCTTTGGTGCAGTAGACCATCAACTGCTGAAAATGATGACAATGATGACGAGCTTGAAGGAGGATCGAACAAAGCAAGCATACTAAAATATTGGTATGTACACACGCTTGCCACCCTGTTTGCAGATGCATTTAACATATTCTATTGAAACTGGTGGCTGAAAGGCCAGCAAAATAAAAACTCAAACTGGGAAATATGAAGTGAATGCACAAATTCCAGACTGTATACGAACTTGAGCGTACCATGGCTAAGCTTGAGTGTACCACGGCTAAGGGATCTGCCCGTGTCCGCCCAGATCCCTTGGGTTGTGGCTTATTACAACAGGCATGGCATGTCGCGCAACAAAGGCGCTTGTAACGTTCCTCCAGTACACTGGACTTGACAGTGAGCAATGAACTCTCGGACAAATGACTATTGCCCGATTGTGTGTGTGCTTTTCGCATGCGTTTGTGTTTGAGCATTTATGTGTGAGAGTTCTTTTCATATATTTTCATCTCACCTTCATCCCCATTTGGTGTAGCAAGTCGGGCGCCTACCCTGGCTGACCTCACCTGCCCATAAAGATGTTTCTCTCTCTCTCTCCCTCTCTCAAGGGATAGCATTGCCCAGTGGCACTTGCCTATTACAACTTACAACTTTCAGTTTTCAAACGTGTGTGTCTTGTGCTGTTTGTATCTCATTTGCTACTGACTGCACGTCCCAGTGTTGCATCTCAAGCAATCCTTTGTTCTGCTGATCATTTGGCACAGTTTCATAGGTGACCTTTATGAAATGCACTTTTCTCTTCAGTTAAATTTTGGCCTCTAACATCGCAAAAACAATTCGGATATCCAGAATTATTTTCTTGCCTAGTTGTTTAGAAAAGTGTGCCATTTTTTTAGACATAACGTACTGTTTTTTGTAACTGCACAGATAAAAGTACACCTTTTTTTAGACAAGATGCACGCGCAGGCCTGGGAGTTCAAAACATCAATTACATGCAGGTGCACCATAGCAACTTTGCATTGGGGTAGGCTCATATCATCAGACCGCACTGAAATATTTAACAAGGTCAATAGGGCACTGCATAGAAGCAGTTGCCCAAGTTTCAATTTCTGCTCTGGTCTGGCACACGGGCTGAACAAATATAAAGGGGCATGTATGATGGAAGCAATTGGTGGAATACTCAAAATTTGTAATTTGCAACATTTGGTTTAAATGAACAAAGAATATATACATTTTTTTACTGCAAGTATATTACTGCGAGTGTTTCGCACCGCCCGCCATAAGTGGCCTCGGGAAGAGCTGGCCGCACACTCCTTGAAATTCAGGTGCCACACACACGGCTCCAGCAGCGACGATGCCAGGTTCTGGGAACTGTGGATGCCATTATGCGGGGAGCCCCTTCCATCCCCAGGGGGAAGAAATAAGCGCGAGAGTTGCATTTGGGCAGCGAAAGGAAGAGGCATACCACGAAAACTTGTCTGGAAAACAAAGGGCCTGGAGCGTAGTTCATTTGGGTAGATTCGAGCAATAAACACCCATCTTCCCTCATCACTGATCCACAGTATAGTGCCCTCACCTTATGTCCCAAAATCCCGAAGCAGTGGTTTTCAGCTGCATGTGGCGTGGTGTTTGCTTCAGGTCTGGGAGATATCGCTTTACATGTAATGATATTTCCATCTTATCATTAACTGCAAAATGTGCTCAGAAACCAGGCCATGGAGCGACATTTAATTCTCGCGAAGGTACAGGTCCATCAGTTCCAGCGCGTTGCCGAAGGTTTGATCCCACCTGAGGTGGCTGGTTTTCTTATGGAGGCGAAAAACAAAATTTCCTGCGTGTTCGAGATTTTGGCACACGTTAAAGATCCCTAGGTGGTCAAAATAATTCCACAGTTCTCCACTATGGCACGCCTCACAGCCCAGGTGCAGCTTCAGCGTGTCAAATGCCGATCTGCAACTTGCAGCAATCGTACCAATGCCGTCTTTTCACGTGGTGTGTCTGAGGGCTATCGAAAATGTTATGTGCCCTTTCCATTGCTTTGTCGTTTTTTTTTTTTTTTAACCTTCGATTCCCGCTTGTGTAAAGTACTTGTGAGTGCCTTTTTCTGAATTATTGTAATAATGCAGTATTTTTTTCGTGGCATGTCTTCAGCTATTTGAAATGTATATATGCGTTCTCTTATAACTTGCTTGCTGATAAGTACTTCTTGTAACTGCCTTTTTGTACACCCCCCCACTGTAATGCCGCAAGGCGCTGTGGGTACTAAATAAATAAATAATAAATAAATAAATAAAATAAGAAATTTGAGCTTTCTAGAAGCTAGTTTCAGTGTGCTTTAAAACGTGCCACAAGCCTGGCTGCACGGCTGACATTACCGTTGTGCAAAGAATGGTGGAAATACTAACTGCATTTATTGTAGGCAATCGGGTCGTCATTACTACTGTGCATGCCCCCACAGCATTGGCATAACAAAGGATAAAATTTAGTGATCCCGCTTTGCATGTTTAACCTTTGCCATTGATTCATGCAGTAGACTTCATCTGTATTTTTCCCCAAGCACATCTTTCCCAAACTTGGTCAAACTCCTAAGCTCAGATAGTCACATGTACACACCTGCACGAATAGTATTAATTTCTCTTGGCTTTCGTACCTTGGCCACTTCTCCTTGTCAATAGGTGCTGCACATAAAGGATGACGAGGTTTTCCTGTGGCCATGTTTTAAAGCTGTGCCGCTATTACGCGTGTGCACGGAAATATGCTCTCTGCCTAGATATGCTTAGTGCCCATAAGTGCCAATATATTTGTGCACAACACAACAGACATGGGCTGTACAACCAAAGGCTGAGCGCTATATAGGCCAGTGGTAATGTTTTGTTGGCATTACTGGCTGCGAAGGGGCATGCTCCATCAGTCCATTTAGCAAAGAGGCCAAGCCAGAAATTTATTGCTATTGCACGAGGATCAAATTACAATAACTATAACGCTAACCGCAAGTTGATACAAATAACTATAACCATGCCATGTGTGCAAGTCAACAACTGTAAACGTTATTTTCCTGAATGAAAAAACTTGCTTGCGGCAGCCAAAGTACAGACACATTCCCTTTTGACACGGTGTTCCAGCAAAGGACAGACATGTGTCGCAGAGAGAGGCAGACAGACACCAGGCTTTCAACAGTGGTCTGTATTTTCATAACCGGGTACATGTGTTATGTACAATGAGACTACCTGGTCACTACAGAGCCCGTTCAGCATGTTGCAAATCAATGATCCTTTAACAACATGCATGGACAAATTAAAACTGCTTATGATAAGCTGCAAGTGAGGTGCTTAACATGCAGAAAGTCGTGCACTGGAATAGGGGGGGCACTACAAGGGCTTACACGTCTTTTACCACAACTTAAATGCTACACACTGGTAATAAAAAGTGGCCGCTGTTAAGACGAGATGCTGAATATAAATGTAAATGTGGCCCCAATCAAAGCTTACAGCAAAAGGAAAAGCTGTAATGGTAAAAACTAAATGTTCAGTCACTCTAGCAGTTTGAGCCTTTAAATCTGGGTATAAGTGAAACCCATCGTACTGCCATTGCAGCAGCTTGCATTTTTTTTTTTTGCACGCCAAAATAAAAACAATGCGAGATACTTCTGATGTGATTGAGGTTTGAATACACTGCAGTAAGACACAATACACGACCGGCCTTGACCAGCATGAAAAAAAGGTAACGCTGTATGTGGAACGCTAGGTCTGTACAGCTACGATGCCAAAGTCGGTCATTTCTTGTCTGGCTTGGCGTCTCTTGCACGCATTATCAGGTTGCCTTTCGTCTGCTTCAGTACCATCTTCGTCTTGTTCACTGCGCAAAAAACAGCAGTGTTTGGCTATCAGCCCCAGACAGCACTACTATAACCAACAAGCAAAATTGACAAGTGGCAAATACCGGTTAAAATGGAACAGTGCCAAGACGGGACATAGCAAGAAGCAACAGGCGCGTCTTAGTGCTTTCCCACTTTGACATGCACCCAGTCGTCCATCTACAAAGTCTCCAGCAAATACACTATGGACCAGTCAGAGGATCCTTCATTTCCCTTTAAAAGGTCTTAAAGCCACTCTTGTCGCTTTTTAACCTAAGCACTAGGAATTTTTTCATTTCGTGTGTTTCGGCATACTGATAACAAATACGCAATCAGTCTTTGCCTCCGTGGTAAAAGAAGTTACATAACTTCTGCAGCCAAATTTTTGATAACCTACAGCTTGCATTTGTCAGTGTTCTAACAAGACTGAATAGTGCACCTGTAATATACCAAAGCTATACTCTCTTCAAAAATTATAGCTGTGCTAAACACCGCATCAAAAATGAAAGTCATAGTCTGTTAAAATTGCACAATGTCTTTTATGTGCATACACAGACTATATGCATGCCCATATAAATATGTACAATTCCTGTAACATTCCATATTATAGAATGTTACAAGTTCAAGGTTCTATTTAGGCATGGGTGAATATTTGTCTCTCCCCCCCCCCCCCCCCCTCCTGAATATTTGGTTGTGTAATACCTTATTTTACGTTTAACTCTATCATCCCAGTTTCAGTATTAAAATATTTTCAAGTTGTGCTAATAGTAATGGTTAGGCACTTTTGTCTCCCTAAAAAAATAGAAAAATATTCAGGGTGCATTCCTGCAGGAAGCAAGTCTATGTTAGCTCTTCTTTTTTGCGATGCTGTTCTTGCGTCTCTTTCGCATACGGGGGCTCAGCATGAGCAAAATGAAGCCAAGCGCGCCTGCCACGGCTCATGCTAGGGTAAAGGGCACTAAAGACTGAGTAACTTTTTTTTTAATGAAATATCACTTCATAGTTTTTAAATTTTACAGCTTTTGTTTAATGCAAATAGACGTTTTAGAAAAACGTAAGCAGTCATACGCAGAGTTCAAGGGAAGTTTAACCCTTTGAGGGTCACGGCCGTACATGTACGGCATCGGCAAACACTTTCAAAATGGTCAATGACGTATATGTACGGCATCGCTTGTATCTTTAAAAAGCGTGGCTTTTTCGTCAACTTCTCTTGCTTGGCATGTGCTGCCACACTTCGGAAATACGTCAAATTTTTTTCTTGCGCCGATGGCTCTTCTTTTTATTTTTTTATGATTTACTTCAGTGGCGCGCCGGCTATCGCTTGCGCATCTGCTAACGAGGGGGCGCGCTGGGTATCGCCCACCGGGTACCCGGGTGCCTCTCGCTTCTTGCGCCTGCCATAGACCAAGGTCGCCTGCGAAACTGATGAGGCTCTTTTCTCTCTCTCTCTTTTTTTTTTGTATTTTATGGGTGGTGCGCCGTCTATCGCTCCCGCATCCAGCCGCGCGGCGCGCGCCGGCAAGCGCGCAGCGGCTGGTTTCGGTATCGTCCTCCGGGCGTTTCCCGCTTTTTGCGCCAGTGGAACTGATGTCTATCTGATTTTGATTCACTCAAAAGGTGGCGGCTTGTTACTCTCTCGTTTTTGTTTAGAATTTTTCTTGTGTAACGCCATAATAAACCACATGTATGTGACAACACAAATGATTTTTTTGTCACTTTACGGTCACCCAAAAAAAATTTGATTATTTTTTTCTCTATATAGATTCGTCCATAGAATTTAAATCAGCAATAAAAAAAAATCGACCCTCAAATGGTTAATGGAAGGCAGAGCGAGGCGCAAGTTTCTTCGAAGATAGCCAAGTACACGGTTAGCGTCATTGCTAATATTCATGACATGGGATAACCAGGTGAGATCTGAAGTTATGGTAACGCCAAGGTTATGGTATGGTTATGGAAGTTATGGAAGTTTATGGCCAAGGTTATGGAAGTTATGGTAATGCCAATTAACTGGTGTAATTTAACATAAAGTGTGAGAATCAAAATTTGGCTTAAATTGTTTAATTTCGTAGTGAATAAAGCATCGTTTGCTGTTGGACAAGTGCTGGGGGCACTATAAGGCACCAAATCTTTTGAATAAAGCACTTGTATTTTGTCTTCATGGCCTTTTTAACACTAGGTCTCTGTCTAACAAGGGCAGCTCAGCTTTGCTACTACAGGAGCTTCAGGGCAATAAACTGGATGTCATAGGATTAGGTAAGGTTAAGAGAACAGGTGAAGGTGTTTAATGCCGGCCATATTCTCTGCTACCATGGCCATGAAGAAAGAAAGAAGGTCAGGGCGGGAGCTCTTGCATCCGCAAATGGATCAAAGAGATCGTCACACTATTGGACAACTGGGCACTACCCCTAACGGGAATCAAGATCCCACTCATCATTATTCTGCTCTCGTGGAAGCAAAGAACAGGTCGTGATGGCCATGACAATGGTGATGCTGCAGGCACAAACTGACAAATTTTTGCTTCGGGCCAGGTACATTTCATAGTCTATGAGACAATGCTTTGTAGAGCTGGCCCCAGATGAACCATTCCTGTGCATGTACGTAGTTTGGAAAAGCCGACTTTCACAGCAGTAGGCTAACACCTAATATAGTGCCTCAAATTCTCTACCTTCACTTATAGGGAAGCTTATCATTTCCAAAATCCGTTCAACGAAGGCTGGAACTTGGCACATTCAAGTTCATAGGTTTGACAACACTACTACAGAAAAGAAGTGAGAGGAACTTACACTGGCGGGAAATGGCTCGCTCCATGCCTTCTTTTTTCTCCTTGAAGGACTGAAAGTAAAGGCAGGAAACTGAAGGAAGCTGCAGTCGCGCTTCCATAGAAATATCAGAGTCCTTCAATGCTTTAGGCAGCCACTTAGCTGGACAGGTAACGGCGCACAGTTCAGTACAGATCTGAGTTTTGCACCAGTTATAGCTGCAGCTACACCTGCTGATCACATGAGTTGCTACACACATACAAACACACACACAAAAAAGATTAAAGTAAAGTAAATGAGACAGCCCACAGGTGCACCAAGCTGAGAAAGCATGGCAAAATGCACAACTAATGATAGCGACAGACAGCCGTTTTTTTTTGCTTGTTTCTTCATCATTGAAGGGCTCTCATCAGTCTTGAAACATGTCAAGTCATATTATGATCAATTACATGACATCTCATTCTGTAATGAGCTGAAATACCATAACACTCAAGAAGTCATTTGGAAAAGTAATCATCTCTCATTTTTATAATTACAAAAATTTTCTGCAAACCTTTCAGAACTTCGATCACAAAAGCAAATGATTAGATGCACGAACACCGTCAAAGCTTACTGCTTTGAACTCAGGATTGCAAAAATTGATTACAGCGAGAAAATTTAAGATTTCATTATTAGCCCTGGTGAAAAATGGTAGGGCTAATGGTGGACTGCAAAACAAAAGTGCAGGTGCGACACGCATCTCTATGCCCGTCAGTGCAGAATAAAAAAATTCTACCTTGTTCGGAATAAGATCCTTTATATGATCTGGAACAAAAGAAGTCTGGCAGTTTTCCTAATTCAGTGGAATCGTCAGAAATAGGATATCTCAGTCTGGTTGGTTTTGTGTTACACAATAAAAAGGCCTGTACATAGGCTGGGCCAATATTTACTCGCATAATGACTGCACTTCCTACACAGACGGACTCTCACATACGCACTCCATTTTAGTTTAAAGGTGCAGGTGAAAGCCATGAGACAGCTGCTAGGTGGATGTGAACTATCATAATTTTAGCCTGTCAGAGCATTGACAATGTCAAGAGCGCTAATAGCACACTTATTTCTCAACACCCCAGAGGATGCAAATAAACAAAGGCATTTTTAAACTCACAGATATCTGTTCCAGGGCAAGTTGAAGCTCGGCACTTTGCTGAGAATGCTTCTCCTGCAGTTTGTTCAGCTCCAGCTTGAGCTGCTTGTACTGTGGAAAGAAAAAAGCAGAAAGAAGAAGAAAGAAGGAGGGGCATAAATAGGGGCACATACAGAGGAAGCGGATACGCTGGCAGCCTCAATGCACACGTAACACTGCTATGTCTTTCCTGGATGTGAGGGCACAGGACCCCATGCTTTATCTGTATGAACGAGGCTAACAAAAGTAGACATTATCAACTGAGAACCTAGTTTTGAAACTACTACTCAAATTAGCTACCACAGACGTCAATGCCACCCTTCCTTGGTTCGCTTCATTTCACACTGCAGTGTGAAAAGGAAAAAAACTGTTTATATTCTGCACCCACCTTTTGATAGCAGCCAAAAATTACCTAATAAAGTGCTCTCGTGCTCCCAAAAACAACACTTCACAGCTTTCCTTTGGCTCGTATAATCTCCTTGTCAAATTCAGCTTTTGAAGATTGAGGAAGGGACAACACCAACAAAATACTGCGTAAAAATTTCCTTTGTATACCAATGGCAAGAGATGGTCAGGACCCAAAGTTCGGCCAGTTGGCACTAGTTCATTGTCCTACAGCAATGCGAAACTGAAGAAATGGGGACAAGACATCGTTGTGCTGTCACCTTTTCTTCAGTCCTGCTGCCTTTCATGCTGCTGCAAAAGACCACTACTCTTCAAGACAACTGCAAACTTGTGCAACATAACACTGCAGAAGTTTTCTAGTTACTCTTTCTGGGTTCCAGGAAGTGCAAAGCTTTCTCAGGCAGCTATTTCGGGCTTCACAAGCACGCAGGCAATTCGCACTTCCTCCTAAGCAGTGCTTTGCCAGCCCAACTCCAACAAACGATCAATCTTTTATTTACAACAAACTCACAAACAGCAAATACAATTCCTATTCTCACAGTAGATACATGTTCACCATCATAAACTAACATCACACATATCGTAACATCACACGTATGAAATGTTTGTAATAGCTTTCATAATGACTAAGGTGCAGTTGCACGCTCTGGTCCTCCCAGCGCATGAAGTCAGTACTGAGTGTGCGTGTATGCACTTACTAGAGCCAATTTCGAGAAGAAAGAAGCAAGGCTTCGTCCTTTGAGGAAATGTGCCAAGCCCTGCCGAGCACACAAGCTAGGCTAATGACACTATGACGGTATCAGCCATGTTACCACCAGCAAAATTAACATTCCTGCATCTGGCACCATATCCCTCAGTGACAGAGTTCTTTTTGATAGTTTTTTGCCTGCCATTTCCTTGCTTTTACTTTATCACAGAACAGAGCACAGTTATGCAGTCTGCTTGAGTTTTTGCTTGTGATATTGACCCAGTGCAAACACACAGGGACTATGTTTTTCTGGGAAATTGTAGCTGAAAAGTTAGCGTCTTCATGCTGCTTGGGCATTGAGCAGTGCTGCCAATACATTTGCAACACAGCAGGCAAAAACTAAGTTTCCTGACTAGTTAGTTAATAGCTGTCTATAACCGTATTCCTGACTCCTTCAGTCTAATGTGGCATAAAGTTCAGATGAAGGCACTAACCGCACATACGTAGTTAAAAATGAACATTGGCACACTAGCACGCCTAGTTTGTGCGCACACATATATCACCTCAAAGCCCTGGTCATCTCTGAGCTCTGGTGATTGAGCAATGGTGAAACTGCAGATCAACTTGAAGATTTCAGTCAGGCATGCCTTGATGCTTTGGCAACCACGTTCCACGTCCTGGAGCAGGCTGTTGCACTGTGGAGGCTGCAGTCAGTACAACGAGGTTACATGTGAACAGACAGGCTAACAGCTATCAACCTCAACTACAATTCGCACACCACGTTATTATTATTTTTTTTTTTTGAGGGGCGGGGGACTGGGAGTGTATAACATTCTGACACTACACCTAGATCACAGACCAAATGGCTACAGATTATAGGCCTATACCATGCTAAAGTGTGTGTGTGTGTGTGGGGGGGGGGGGGGGGGGGAATTTTAGCGTGCGTTCAAATTCCGGAATTTTTACAAAAAGAAACAAGAACTGTATTAAATGATAAGGCATTTAACTTAAGCGTATTGAATTTGATTAAAGCAGTACATGCTTTGTTAGAGCAAAGGAGTTGTATAACATTAACTGTGACAGAAACGTGTTGAAGCTGCCGTGATCATCTATCATTACATATTTTTTTTGCATGTTCATTACCAATGCTCTGCTTTTGTGCATTACTCTTTACACTTCTACTTGCCTTGTTGCCATAGATAACATTGTGTTGGTTTTTGAACCCATTCCGGCTTGGGCCTCACAAATGGCCTGTTTTACTTACTGTAAATACTGGACAGCTTAACTCTTTCGTTACCACGCCTATTCAAATCGATCACCGGTGATCGATGATTTATATTGCCTATTTCGACATGTTGTAGTCATTTCTCGTGCACCTAATGCGGTCAGTGGTTAGTCTAGGCACTGCCCTTTTAGAATCAGTTTCCCGCTCCAGCGACACTGGGATTTTTGACGGCGTTTTTTGCGAGCTGAGGTGCGTGTGTTTTTGAGGAAGGGGGCGTGGCTGCTGCCCTTGAGAAAAAAAGCATGCAGATCGTCACTAGGCTGCATTACCATAATATTTTTTTCGTGAAAAAGCTCCCGGCAAGTCAAATACCAAATAATACGGTGAGCTTTGTAGTCCGACAGTGTTGAGAGGTGATAATTACTTGAAAATGGCCCCAGCTATTCACTAATGATCTTTGGTTCGGACAAAGGGCAGCTATATTCTCCCAAAGCTTATTTCTGATGGTCCCTCGCATGTCTAGCAAGTGTACCGGACATTTTCAACCAGTTTCCAGAAGTTTCGGTTTCGTTTTTGCATTGCGAAATTCATATTTGGCGCTACTACGCAGTTACCGAACTACAAACTCATTTGCCATGGCGCCTCCGTTGCCCGCTACTGCTCCTCAAACAAGCATGCCGCACGCGCTTACACTTTATCTACGCCTTGCTTCTGCGATAAGAGCTTCCGCTGAAAGTCAAACGATAACACCAAGTCGTCGGGTGTCAGTTCAGACGAGGAGAACGCTTCCAATCGGCCTTGAACACCGCCAGCTGTTTACCGGCCAGTTTCGGTTTCATACGAGGATATTTCCGGAAGGTCTAGTGTCGCTTCTTAGTAGTAGTCTATTCTGACAGAGTCTCCAACAGCCTTGCATTTGTTTCTCTTCGAACTTGTTAGGTGGGGCTGCAATGTAGTAGGCTTGGAGTGCTGAACTCGTTTCACAGCCCGATGGCGGCTTGGTGGTGAAAGCTTCCTGGGCATGATTCTAGCGCATCGTACCTTATTACTGCAAGCAAGGCTACCATAGTGAGTCAGAACATGATAATAAACTGCAAATGAAAGTTCTGACTGATAAGTGATTATCAGAACGTCAACAAACATCCACCAACGAGTTTGATTCTCAACCCCAAGCTGATTTTTTCACATCGCTTGCTTGCCTTCAATATTGTGCCGGTCATAATCATTGACAAGGTGTTTTTACATCACGTGGAGGCTAATTTGGGCCTTTAATAATGTCAAACCAACAGATTTCTTCTAAAGAACCATCCAAAATAGCAAAATTTGAAATAGTGGTTCGGCTTCACCACATGGCACGGGCACCACGCGGGCTAACATTTTCTTTTACATCTCACAAATTGTACTGCGCAACTCAATTTTTTTTCTAGGATGGGTTTTTGAAATGTGTACCTACAAAATGTATATTCTCAATTTTTTCTACTACTGGTGGTTTATTGTACACAACTTACGTTTCCTTATTTTCTTCGACGCGTGGACAGAAATTCGATAATTTTTTTCGCAATCATTATTTAGGAAAACATTATTAAAACTGATGTCATTGGAAAGCGCGTGGAATATTCTGCATTTTATGTCACTGCAATGTGTGCCTAACCAATATGTACAACGCAAAAAAATGTTTTGCTAGACCCTTAAAAATTGGCCAATTTCCCGCGGTAACGAAAGAGTTAAAACTTGGCGCCCAAACTTTTTTAAGAAAGTCCCTAAAATAAAGCATAAAAGTCAGAGACACTTAAAGATATTAGCTGCTGCAAATTAAAAAAATAAATAAAGAAACAGCCACATCCCATTTTTTGGTCATACGTGGCAACCAACAGTAGGTATGCGATATGGTATTCCAAAAACGGTAATGTACTTTGGGGACACTAATGATAACTGAGGTGGTTTGGGATTTTTATTGAGTGGCCTATCTGCATGTGTTACCTACATCCAATTTTCTCACAATGACATGCAGCCTAAAACCAGAACTTGCGGCGAATTTCACTGGGAGATCTGGATTGGACAATGAAAGCAATGAAGCAACAAACACGCTGCCCGTTTGAGCTCGTCTCTTCCCCTCCTACCCCTCAAGATCTTCCCCTCTATTTTGCAACTCCCGTGATGAATACAGTAGAGGTTTCTTCCATTCAATCTGTTTGGATGGTGCGCAAGGTTTTCCGCAAAACACAATAATGCTTCAACACAGAGAGCCCCCCCCCCCCCGCACACTTAAGATTTCGTGAACACACACACACACACACACACACACACAAAAAAATTGGCCGCGTATCTGCTCCTTTCGTTGCAAATGTCGTCAAAAGACGATAGTCCTTATCGGCTATTGCGAAGTAAATGCCTCCCTTCGCTTTGCCGCTCACCTCTCATGTTGTTCCTCTTGCGTCGCGCTCCTCCCAAGGTAAAGACGTCAAAGGTTTGCTTAAATCATTTTAAATTTCCCGCGTTCCACTGCTCCAAACCGGTTGTCTCGATGCGAACGCTGCTGTGCGGCGGAGACGCGCGTTAATCGAGGCGCCCTACTTCAACGTTTATAGAACCGCGTTTCCCTACTCCACGTGCGTTGCAAGCAGAACGTGGAACCTATCTAGTGGAACCTTGCGTAACTGTTGCCGGTTGATTTCTTAAAATGGCGCCAGAAGCTATAGTGGCGCGGGCGACAGTAGGCGACGGCGAAGTGAATTCTTTTTCTGCAGTTGATGAAGTATTTAATTTCGCAAAAGCAAGCATGTTTGATTTTTTTATAAAGGAACACTGCAAATTATAAAGGAACACTGCAAATATCACTTCTGTATTGATTTGCTGTCTCATATTTGCGTAATGTCTTGTTCTTCTTCAACAATGTTGACAAGTATGAACCTTACACCGGACATAGACGGATAGATTTAGCTGTGACTATATAAGACTAATGGGCAGGCATTGTTTTGCTTTGGCCGGGTGGCTGAATCGAGTCACAGACAGACAGACGGACAGACATACAGACATACAGACAGACCAAAATTTCTGGGTTTAAGGAGCCCAAGAAAGACTATCGTCTTTAAAAATCAGACTGACAATAATGCATTAGCGGATGACAGGCTTGTAGCTTGTGGCCACTGGCACCACCACACCATTCAGTATTTCTACCAGATATACCGGAAGCAAACTTGGAATTCCGGTCAAATTCAACTCATCAGGCTGGAGCAAGTTTGAGCACTCAGTCGCAAAGTAACCTGATCCCAACCAACCAGCAAAACAGACAGACATGCTCCAGATTGACAAGCAAAGCACGAGATTTTCCTTTTTACTTTCCAGAAACAAAGAAGAAAAAAAATCCTGCTCCAAGGAGACCAGTGAAATTCGCCACTAAAAGCTCATAGACGTTAGTTTAAATGCTAATTATTCGGACTATTACTCCGTTTTATGGCAGCCACCAAGACGTAAAAAATGCAAAAACTGGAATGCAGCTAAGATCGAACACCCTGTCTTATATGCGGCAATGAACATTCACTCCAGCCTAGATTTCTTTGAACTATGCTAATCGTACAAACTGAAAAAACAATAATTTACAATAACCAGGTCTCAGACCAAGACCTCAGCAGCAAGATATTTTCTTTCTAAGAGAATTTCCAGTACAAGTGGCAGAGGTCCCACCACACTTGAAAACAGTTCCACAAATTATTGTACAACACTGAGCATGCCCATGCCACCTTCCCATCCTACATTTTGTTTATTTGTGATGAAGCTGTCCCTCCCCCTCCCCAATTAAATTATCCCCACACTTAAAGAGGCACCTGCTCCACACATTTAATAAAGGGGGGTAAAATGACGATTAAATAATAGTTACCTCAGTGCAGTCAGATGCAAAATCAGCAAGGGCATCTATTGCATTCCGAACGGAGGATTCCACTTTGCGAATCAAGTAGATACTCTTGTCAACTTGTGCTTTGAGCTCTTCATGATCTGTTGGCTGGACGATGGCACACATGCGAACACCGGGGGACGACAGGGTGCAGGATATCACAGGAAATCCACTCTTCAAGGCTGGACAGAGAAAAAATAAAATGCCACTGAAGCTCTGGCACTGCCTGTCACCAATTGCTCTACACTCTCTTTACCATGCAGTGCACAAACTGAGAATGTGGCTTGAAATTACCTAGGTTGCATGTTTAACTAACCGCATAAGGGGCACAAAACAGAATCAAATGAATAATTGTGCAGATTAACCAGATTCTTTTCATGCTCACAAAGGATCCTTTATAATGCATATTTTACCTCAACAAAACTATTTGATCTGCATGACTTCCATGCAAGCCAAGTTCCATACAACATACCGTATGTGCCGGTGGGACAAACAAGAAACCACTTAGCAGAACGCTTGAACTAGTAATCAGATTTTGATTGCTGTATGCAAATGCTGACATGACTGATGTAACCACTACAGTATGCTGTGGCTATGGATTCAATTATTTTATACAAATTGCTTTTATTAAAGGGACGGACAACCGATTTTTGTCACGTATACGTTCTCTAGCTCATATGAAAGCCAGTGTTTTATATAGCCCGGGAACCACAAGCACTTTATAAACAAATTGGCAAAAATAATTTTCATTTGGCAGCAAAATTTCTGAAATCGGAGGGGTGGCGGTTCGTAGTGTCGAGACTTGACATTACAATGTGTCCCGGTCACGTGACCTGCAAACCTAGCAGCTACTGTAACTGCTGAAAAGTTTTTTCACTTATTGAAAACCTTTTTAACACAAGTATTTGTATACGTTTAAATTGTATATGTATTTTTAAATATTATTTTGAAAATTTTTAAGACACGCCGCCGCTGGGTTGCTCTCAGTGTGGCTAACTGAGCCTTCATGCCCAGAATCAACGGCAGCGTTAAGTAAACAGACCCAGTAAAGGAGCTTTGACGATTCTGCCTGAGTCAGAGGCGTTTGTTCTGCCAAAATATTCGACTTCAGTTTCCAAATACGCCAACCGCAGCTTAAAAAAAAAAGGACGCGGCCCGGGAGAATCCGACTTCCGACCTCCTCAACGTGAAGCCAGATTCTCTATCCCAGTGGTTCTCAGCCATGACTGCCCCGGGGACCCCTTTTGGGCTTGCTAAAGTGATGGGGGAGCCCACGATGGAGCATATGTTGTTTGGTGTCATAACGTCAAACAATTTCTACTTGCAGCTTACCTAGCCAACACACTTATTCGATGCCCGCCTTTTATGGTTGATGCTAATGACGATGCGCACCATGTTAAACAATCTGGTCTTGAATCTAAAATTCTTCTAAACACCTATATATTGCCTCTTCTGTGTATGCTTTTTTCCTTCTCATAGCTGGCTTGTCGTGCAAAAAGCAGTTGTTAAAATAGGTGCTACGCGGAGAAACTAAACGTACATGTAATGCGACAAAGCTAGATTTTTCGCATTGCAAGAAAGTGCTGGCAAAATCGACAAAAGAATGGCGGGAGTAAAAGCTTTGAGGTAGGCTTCGCGGACCCCTCAAATGCTCTCTCGGACCCCCAGGGGTCCGCGGACCCCCATTTGAGAATCACTGGTCTATCCCAACAGATGGCGCATTCGTGCAAAATAGACCGTTGCATTAAACACACACATAAAGGAACAGAAAAGCCTGCGATTCAAACTTTTTTAGCTGGGGGCAAGTTTTTAAATATCGTTTTTTATTTCGCATACAGACAAAAAAAAGTATGTTGCCGAGCTACTCTATGTCATGGTTGCCAGCATTGTTTTTGGGAGGACACATATGGCTCGTAGATCTAAAAATTTCAATTTAAAAAGTTCTAGGGCATTATCAGCAATACCGCTTCTTGTTAATGTGCTTCAAGTGATGCCCTTTCATTTGGGATTGAGAATATAGTACTCGACAAAAGTCGGTTGTCTGTCCCTTTAAAAGTTGGTTGCCGCTTTTGCTTGTGAGTACATCACCAATGGCTGCCACAGAAATTCAAATTAGGACTTGACAAGTGCAAGCCAATGAGTTGCAATCTGATATCACCTACAGAGTACACAAAATGGTATACCTAGTTGGAGCTCAGATCAAAGCAACTGTGAAAACACATGGGATCAAATTTGGAAAATTGAGGCTATACACATCAGAGCTATGCACAGGCCAGAAGCATTTAGCTACACCTTTATGAGGTACACATCAAGGTTAGGAACAGCTACACGCTATCTTTGATTACCTGGGGCCCTCCAACAATAACCCGTGTCCAAAGCACAGTTTCCCTTTGTATTTCATTTGCACTGAAAACGTGAGCCATCACCAAAACTGCAACCTGGAGCAAGTTTTGTGACAGCACAACCCGTTAGCCACAGCCACAATTGGCAGTTGAAAAGGCCCGTCAGCGCTGCTCCCCAGTGGCCCAGTGAGTGCGAAGGGCACTCACGTGACTGGGCGCTGCTGGGCCAGTCCGGTTGCTCCCCGGCGTAGGTGGCATTGGCCCTGTGCTTGACCAAGGCGGCAGAGCTGCCCTGCTGGCAGCGCGGGCAGCTTCCCCCAATGGCGTCGGGGGCCGACTGCACCGACGAGATGCTCCAGTTGGGCCCCATGCGGTGCTGCCAGTGCTCCTCAAAGCCCTCCATCGACCCGACGCCAGCGCCCCCGTCACGGTCGGTGGTGGGGTCCGAGTCAATGCCCAGGTCGGGGGACGTGTGCTGTGACCGGGGGCCCGAATGCCGACCAGGCTGGAGGGGTGTCTGCCAGGCAGTCGCGCAGCCACTGTTGGCAGTGAAAAACTGGGCCGAAGACTCTGCTGTGCGTGCAGATGCTGTACCGGGGAAGGGGGGAAGACGGCCGTCATGAGCCTGAAGTAGTGCTCAATGCATGAAGCAGGCACACACACTTGCCAACATAACCGAACGCGCGGGCTCGTGAAGATTTAGGCAACTGACATGTATGGCAAACAACAGCCATAGCATTTTTTCTGCACTGAATGCCTCATTCTGGCAAGCACGAAAATTCATGACTCTTCTTGAGCTACTGCCAAGCGGGCATCAGCTTAGCTTTATCTCGCATGCACACAAGCCTGAAAGCCCAACTCTGTATCAAAAGCCACGCACACGTGACACAATGTAAGCACAATGAAAGATGAATAAGATGGCCAGTCTTACCAGGACTGTTTTCAGCTTGGATTTGTTCCTTTACTCGTAGCTCAGACCTCAAAGATTTGTTTTCGTATGATACTTTCTCCAGCTTGAGCTTGAGGTCTACCACTGTGCCCTGCAAGCTGTAATGGCAAAGAAGCAATTCGTGTTCTAATAAAATGGATCACGCATCGGATAGCATCTATCTCGCGTCCGAAGAGGGAAATGAGAAAGGCATCATTCTTCCCAGAAATGACTGCCTTGTACAGATTTGTCCCCCCTAATTCCTAGGCTTTTCTTAGGCAGGAGCAGATTATCTATGAATAGTGGGAGCAACCCAAGTAAATGCGGGCAGGAAACTCGCCAAGAGTGGGCAGAAAATCATTCAGATCCACAATTATTACAAATTTGCATATCATGAAAATCATATCCGAATTTTTGCATTACTCTGCTTGTACACTGCTACATGGCAACGTGATGAGAAGGGTACAGTGTGCAAGTACATCTGCAACGTACATTATGCATGGTGCGTAAAGAAAAAACTTTACCGTGTCGGCAGTAGCATGGAGCGACGAATATTGAATATCACAATGCATATATTCCTTCAATTTATTTGAAAATCTGTATGTTTCATTTTTATTAGGCTTGTTGGGAGAACCCATTTCTAAGCGTATTTTCGCCATTTTCAAGTGCAATACTGGTGCAACTCCAGCGCAGTTTACCCCAAAAAGGATCATTTGGCACAGCATGTAGCACCAAGACCGGCAGATATTGCATGGGCGCTTTCACTAGTGGCGCAGATGATGTTTTATAGTACTGTTTTCGCCCACATTATCAGCTCCTTTACCGCACAAGCATCTTCGTGCGTGCCTTGAGCAGCATTTTAGAGAGCACTTAGAAGCAGTCGCTCGAGATCCCCACACTACTTGGTGGCCGAATCCGCCGCCATGTTGCCGCCGCCGGCCACGCTGTGCGTAGCGCGAGGGTCACGGGTGTTCCGCGGCAGCGTCAGCGCGCCTGTGGCGTGCGCGGTGCGTTTTCGCGAGCAGAAAACACTTTAAGATTCCATCCTCTTCAACGCTCGTGGCGTAAAGAGCACGCCACATCGAGGAAGCCCGGCGAAATGAAGCTTCAGCGCAAGATTGGTGGAGATTGCTTGAAATCAGAGTCATTGTAGCAGGATGTAGCAGGATTTGCCTCTCGGCGCAGTTAGGCGCAATTGGCGCAGCTATCACATCACTGCGTTGAGGCATGGAACGATACGGAGGGGGAAGCTGGCCGCCGTCTCCACCCCCCCCCCCCCCTCCTTTTTTCCCCCAGCACTCTGCGCTTATTGGATTGTCGGAATCAACACTGACACACAAAAATGCGAAAAGTCACTGCTCTTTTTGTTTCCCTCTCCTGAACGACAGCACGCGAAGAAAGCGCAGGCAGCCGTTAGGGCAGTTCGGCGGCTCCTACAGCCGCGCGCGATTAGCGAACTTGGAGAAGCTTTTCATGCGTATATAACCAGGTCAGTGTCGCGCGTATTTGCGCGTATATAGTCTGCCAAAGCCTGTGAAGGTATTATAACTCTGCCGCCTTAAGCGTCTACTGGGTGGGACTAAGTTCAGTGTGGGAGATCAAGTTCTGCCCCTGTCGGGGAACCAGTGCACCAACGCGAATGCAGTTTCTTACCAAACTGGAATTTAATTCAAACGCTGAGAACTAAACAACGTTGGAGACTTCACTCCTCTGTTTCTCGTTTTAGTAACTTTTCTCGTGCAGCAGTTGTACGGATTCTCATAGCCATGGTAAGAATGACTGAGTGCAGCTGCTCTCGTAGAGGGACGGCTGAATGTCAGGTAAGTGGGGTTTTAGTTCGGACAAAATGCTGTAAAACAGCTAGTGAAATTTTCTCGGGAAATGTGTACAGTTGGAGTAGCTCTTTTAGATCAACATATACTCAAAAGTGCTCCCTAGAATTGGATAAATGGCTAAATATCGCTCTCCATAAATATAAAGTACCCTCTTTGGCCATGTGAAAAAGCCTGTGTTGTCTGCTTTGTTTCCCCTCTATTCAGTTTCTCGTTGGCGCCGCTGCGGGCACCACTTTAAAATCTCCTCCCTAATGGCTGTCAGTCATACAAAAAAGAAATTAAAAGAAAAAGGAAGATGACATGGATTACTATCAAAGCTTTTACGAATGAGTGCTTCCAACTGCCACATAAATTGGTATTGTTTGTGCTTGCTAAGTATTTCAGTTGAACAAAATTTCAATGTAACAAAGTAAAGTGCAGATGACCTCATTATATCGAGGTTTCACTGCACTGGTCAACAGGAATGCTGACCACGTACTAGCACCACGCGACACCTGTGTAGAGGTGGATGATATAGACAGCATGTACAAATTTACATGTGACACTGCATGGCAGTGAAATGCAGCAATGACACCAATGGGGCACAGAAATCACAAGAGGTGCTAGCTAAGATTCCCTAAATACACAAGCAGGAAGCACGTACTTTTTGTTTTGATCCTCTAGTTCCATGACTGCCATCATTTGCCGTTTGTCCAGGCTCATCCTGGCAAAGGTCTTGCTCTGCTGCGCTTCCCTACCGACTGCCTCGAGGGTCCTCTGCAGCTCGCTGTTCTTCCGCACCAGCACCCGCTGCTCTTCTTTCGAGGAGTCGAGTTCCTGCTCCAGTAAGCTGCAGCGGGAGTTCATGTTCTCAAGCTTCAGCTTGGTAGCATTAAGTTCCTCCTTTAGCCCCTTGGCTACACGGTCCGACTCCTCAAGCTTATCGCTGGAAGCCTGCAACTCTGTCTCCAATGAGCTCCTTTGGGCTCTCAATTTGGAGCACTCTGCCTCACAACTCACAAGCTTGTTGCTTACACGTTCAACTGCATCTTCTCCTGCACTCACTTCCAGAATGAGCCTTTGCTTCTCCTCGTAGAGCGACTGCTTCTCACATTCGAGGGCCTCCAGACGTGATGAGAGCTGCTCCTTCTCCAACCTTACGAGCCGCTCGCTCTCTTTGTATTCGTGGGAAATCTTTTTGGTGGCCTGCAACTCATCCATGGCCTTCTCTATGCTCTCTCGCAGCAGGCCTTCCTGCTTCCGTAGAGACAGCACACTGTCCCTCAAGTCTTGGTTCTCCACTTGCAGCCCGTCCAGCTTGGCAAATGCAGCGTCAAGATCATGCTGCAGCCTCAGCTTCTCGCGCGACAGGCAGTCGCCCACCTCCATCAGGCTCCGGATCTCCTCCTGCTGGTTCTTGTTCTGCGTCGACAATGGACCCAGCTTGGTGACCAGCTCGGAAATCTTGTTGCTGGATGACTCGAGCAGCACTTCATGCTCCCGCTGCAGCGCCTCCAGCCTCTGCAGCAGCGTCCCCTTCTCCTCCGACAGGCCGGACACCTCCTTGCTCAGCCTGGCCACCTCTTGGGCCACACTCTCGTCCCGCGGCTCGGCAGAGCTCTTCTCCAAGGACGGCTGGCGCGACTTGGGCACAGGCTCGGAGGACCGCATGGCTGCTTTGTAGTCCTCCTCGAGGACACTGTGCGCCTCCTGCAGCGACTGCAGCTCCTTCTGGCACTCCTCCAGCTCCTTCTCCAGCTGCAACTTGGCCTTCTGCTTGTGCACCATAGCCCGCTTGAGGATCTCCTCACGCCTTTCCTTGCACTCGAGCTCCTTCTGGCACTGCTCCAGCCCCGATTCTGCTGCAACAAGACATCACAAAGCACAAGTGTCATGGCCTAATATCGCAGCGTTCGCCACAACTGCACACAGAGACAGAGTGGTTCAAAGTGAGAATGGCATTTATTTTTCTACTTGTCCTGTAAGACAACATCCTTTTGTTAAAGGGCTACTGAAGCGCTTTTAACCCTTTGAGGGTCAAATTTTTTTGAAAAAAACTTTCCCTGGTGGTCAAATTAGTTTATTGCGGATTTGGAATGTACAAAATGTCTAAAGTCTAGATTAAATGGTAAAAATTATCAGGAACAGTATTTTGGGGTCAGCATCACTTAGAACTGAAAAATGTTCAATAGTATTTCAGAGTGTGGTATTCCTTGAAACACGGGTCTACGCGCAGTGCCTTATCACAGTCTGCACGCATAAAGCGCGTGTCCGAAAATGAGCTGTCTTTTTCCAAAGAAAGACTGTCTTCCGATTCAGACTCGGTAAAAGGAGCAAACTCAGAGTCAGAAGAGTCATCGCGGTCGGCGTCATCAGAACGGGCAGTTCGTTGGGCCATATCGCCGCTTTGCCGTGCATCTGAAAAACTCGAAGGCAACTCAGTAAACGAGGAGAGCGAGAATAACTCGTGCGCGCCGGTGATAAACAAGCTAATAGCAGCGCCAATATAGATAGAAATCAACTTCCGCCGCATCCGCAACGGAGACTCCGAGTAGGTTACTTCAGTTCCAAGCAAGGAGGGCAAGAATACCTAGTGAGCGTGGGTAATAAACAAGATAAGAGCAGCGCCAATATAGATTGAAATCAACTTTTACCGCCCCTGATAGCGAGCGCCGATCAAGTTCGCGCGCCTCCGATGCGATCACGTGGCGAAACTGAAACCACGAAACGCGTTGACACGTACAGACGCCGTAACGCGCCGAAGCCAGAGAGTTCTTTTCACCGCAAGAAGGCAGCACAATCAAATTTCAAACACTTCTTGTAAGTCCCAGGAGGTGGCAGCACCTTACAGGGAGCATGCATCGTTAATATGGCGCGAAATTTCAAACGGATGCTCGAAATCGTACCTGTACGGCAAGACCTTGCGGGACGGAAAACCGCCGCAGTACACGTACGGCAAAAACCCTCAAAGGGTTAAAACCGGGCAAAACTACTTTTTACAATTATTACATTGGTCAGTTTATGCCTGTAAAGTTTTTTTTTGTCATTTTTAGCTTGGGGACAGCGGTATTCGTCGTTAAAGTTGGCGGGGTGCCCACTGCTCCCTGCCGCATCGCCGGAAGAGCGAGAAACCGAGAGGCAACGACCGAAAGTAGTGTCATATTCGGAAGACGGCCAGCGACGTGCGCCGCCGCTTCGCTGTGTCCCAGTTTTCTGGCCGAAGTTCCGAATTAAACAGGCATGTAATCTGCAGTTTATTAATCTTTATTGTGTAGAGTTGCTTCCGCATCTATTTTTAACCATAATGCTACTGTGTGATTCCCTAAAGCGACTCCTAGACACCAGAGATTTCTTACCCGAGCGCCCGTGGCTACTACATTGCCTTCTCGAGTAGTCACGGGGCCGGCCGTGTCTTTGGGTGCTCTGTGCTTCATACACAAAGCGACGGGCTCAAACAAATACGGAGGTACCCCAAGTTCCTGATCCATTATTATAAGGGAATTAGAGAATTTGTGGGACCACAGCGCTCTGGGCTTCCCGAACTTGCTCGTTTTCCCGATCAACGTTGTTGGCTTGACAACAGCTTAGCTGAATAGCTAGATTTTAAGAAGAAATCAAGCAAGCTGAAAGCATGAAGCGTTTTCAGCGCGCGGAAGCGCTCCGCACACTCGCTGGTCGTGCATGCCCGTACGGCGCACGAAACGGCTCGCATCACGCATGCTGCGGCAGTGACCGCTCTTCGCTGCCGTCCAGAATCAAGGCCGTCGCGAAAAGCAAGGTAAACGTGCGAGAGAGGATGATAGTGTGGTGCAAAATTGTGCTAGGGATTGTCACTCAAGGTAATTTCGAAAGAGGTGATCGAATTTGTATCGCGATGCGGAGCGCCAACCGGTCGCAGAGGCTCGTCAACGGCAGCAAACGAACCTGTCTGAACACACACGAGATGCGGCGAGAGGCCGATGGATGGCATTACCTGCGCGCAAGAATGAGCACAGCACCGATCGCTAGAATGACTATCAACGTAGGAATAAGGTTCCACATACGAGAAAGGGGATGATAGTGTGGTGAAAAACTGTGTTAAGGATAGTCATTCACAATTGTAGAGATAGCAGCGACCAACTATCTCCCTTGGTGCTAAGCCTAAAGTTCCCAACATCAGCGGCGATCCGTGCAACCTGAGCTGGCTGGAGCTGTTGGGGAAGGCGTTCTAAAGCTTGTCGGAGACCAGCGTGCTGCGCTTGGGTTCCTCTACCTTTTGGGGGGCGGCCAACGTTCGACTCCCCTATTCTAAAACATGCGTATGTGCAGCAATGCCACGTTCCGCCGACCGGCTGAGCAGCGACCCGGCACTAGCACCTCTGCGCGACGCGGCGACCGGCGGCGGCCACGCTGCCTGTGCGCATCGCAGGCTGCTGCACAGAACTTGTTGCCGCCTGTCCAAATGTAAAAACAAAGTTCCACATTCGAGGATGGGGATGATGGTGGGTTGAAAAATTGTGCTAGGAATTGTGACTAGCGCTGGTAGTGAAAGCGGCGAACCAATATCTGCACAACTTCCTTGCACCCAAGAAACAAGTCGGCCATGAGTCGTCGGGGGAGGACCCCTTCCTAAAGCTCGCCACAACGAACCTGTTCTGTTTATACTTCCCTCAGGCTCTCCTATTCTAAGGAAACATTGTGTGAGCCCTCCATTCCCCAGAGGACCTTCTGGCCCTTATCTGAATGGGAACAGAATGAGATCTTCAGGCCGAGCGGTCACCACAGCGCCAGCACTTCCGAATATGGTGTCACCTGCCGCCAGCCAATCGAGAAAGGCAGCCAGGGCTCTCACCGCGCCCGCGGGCACGGGTCGTTTGTTTTGACGAAAAGAGATGGTTTGGGTGTATTTACACATAAAATAAACATGTTTTTCGAATTCAGCGCCAAGAAAACCATAATGTAATGTCCCCAACAAATTTTTTTTGAAAAGCTCTTCACTAGCCCTTTAAGAGACCCTAATGACAGAATCATTTCTTAAACTGAAACATCACCCCCATCATAGCTCTTCTTGGCTTTTGCTAGCCAACACTACTTTATTTGTTTATATATACCATATTTCTGCAATTCTAAGCACCCCCCGATTCTAAGCACCCTCGCATAGTTTTGGGGAAAAAAATTGGAAAAAAGTTTGCTTGCGAATCTAAGCACCCCCTTTTTAAGCAACGACCGCAAGGTGGATTTCAGATGCATAGAAGCGGCCCCCAGTTGGCATTGTGGTCAAGTGATTTATGGAGTTTTCAATTAAAACACTTCAACGGAACAGTAGAGAACTAGCTGGGGGAAACAGAGCAGCGGCCCAAGCGGCACAGCGGACTCAAATGGTAGTGAGGGTGACTAAGTATCAGATGTCAGCGGTGGGTTCACTTGTCTGTACCTATTTTCTTTTTAATGCTTGCCAAATAAAAAATTATTCCTTCTGCTCGTCCCGTTGAGATACGGCCGTAAAAAACAGTGGCAGGGGGATTTAGGTTTTTCGAATCTAAGCACTCCCCTCACTTTGGGCACTGCAATCGAGGAAAAAAAGGGGGTGCTTAGAATCGCGCTAATACGGTAACCAAAGCCTGGCGTTTCTCTCTCCCACTGCCTTCTTACTTTTTCGGGGTGTGAAAGAGAACACAAAGTGAGCCAACCGATAGAGCAGCCAAAGGGCACTGAGTGGAATTGAGCAGGAGAGCTTTTTCTGCGCTTGATTTCACCCTCCCTACAGTGACCTTAGCTAGTCAGTGAGCAGTAGCAGTTTGGTCGGTTGGGTAAAGATCAAGGCAGACTGCTCAGAGTGGTAAGAGACTGACTTGATTTTCACCCAAGCAGCCGAACCACTACTGCTCCCTGGCAAGCCAGAATCACTGTAGTGGGGGTGAAATCAAGTGCAAGAAGTCTCTCCCTCAAGTCTGTGCAGTACTGTCACCTAATAGGAGGGGTAAAATGTAAACAGCACTTCTGATGGCCAGTTGACTGCCACGTTCATTCTACTGATATTCCCTTATTTTTGCTGCTAGCCGTCTTATATACAGCATGTGTCGTGTAACTTGAATCAAGAATTAAAATGAGAAATGTTGCATTTTCCAGCAACGAGAAAATTTCTCAGAGCGCCCAAGTCTGCTTATCTGGCTTGAATGCACAAGCATTTTGTTGTTCGCTAGCATTGAATGCCTCCTGCATTTCGGCATTGTCGGCGAACTTGCGTGGTTGATGCTGGATTTGCGAATGCTTATAAAATGCTCAGTTGACGTAGAATCTGGCAGTGCACGTGATGCCAAAGCACTTTCTATTTGAAATTTGACATGAAATTTTGGCGTCATCCTCTGCTCATGCCTTTTTTTTTTTGCCTTATGGGGGCACAATAATAATAATTCAGAAGTGGTATATGAACTTTCTCCTCCTATCTGTGCATTTGGTTTAGCTGAGATAAAATAATGAACTCTTGATCGAGTGATGAAAACTTCGATTACAAAGTTCTAAAGTGCGAAAAGGAACCACCAGATGGAACAGTTTCCACATAAATCTTGCCGGTGAAAAAGATTTTATCACAGTCCTTAAAGGAGCCATGCAGACAATATACAGTTAAAGGAGTACTGACACGAAATTTCAAAGCTGAGATAACTATGTAAAACGCTTCCTTTTTATCAGGAGATATCTCCCAGCAAGTTTCAACAGCAACCGTTCAGCGAAACATATTTAAAATCCATTTTAATCTTCGCCCGCACGAGAAAGCCCAGAGCGGGCCGACGTGACATCATCTGCTACGTGCCCCAAACTGCCGACGTCGGGGCTCCCGTGACGAAGCCGACGCGCTGGCTGTGGTTGGCGCGCGCTGCTCGGGCGTGTGTACACGTCATGGTTTTGGGACTGACGTCATGCTGCCCGGGCCTGTGGGGACGGCGACGACCTCGGCCGGTCTGGGTGCGTGCGTGTGCTCGCTCGCGCGCGCTTCCAGAGAGGCAGCGATACGGCAAGAATGGTGACGCGATGTGATACATGCTGTAATGGCGGCCGCTCGGCGTTTTTTTGTCGAAACCGAAACTGGCACGAATAAATGACGGCGTAAATTAATGTTTACGCTGCGCTCGACCGTCTAATCTGCCATTCTATGATTAGTGGGCTGGTAGGCACGCATAGCAGCAAAAAAAACGTAACATAAAAATTTCGTGTCAGTACTCCTTTAAAACACGATATAGTGAAGTCATCAGGAACCGCAAATTATTTCGCTAAATCGAGAACTTAGTAAAATCGTGACTGCCATTTTACAAGCAGTTGATTCCATAAATTCGAAGTCCAACAGGAGGCGCATCCCAGCAGCTACCACGACATCGTAATTGCAACGGACGCAGCGCTCGCCTGCCAATAATTTAGCGATGCGCTAAAAGTCTGCAGTGAAAACAATAATAAAATGCCAGGGGTTCTGGGGCAACAAATTTATTTCCTGGCAAAAAAAAGCCTGTGACCTTGGCCCGCGTGCGCTTTGTTAGCATTAAGTGGACAGACTTCTTGTAGACCTTTCGAATAGCATTCAATGCGTCCTCTGTTCCTTCGTGAGTCCCAGCAAAGCCCCTGAGCAAGTCAGTAGCGTCTATCACCTGGCCTGTAGCGGGCACAAAAGCTTTAGCCGTTTCTGGGTCGTCAGCATCCTCTGACGACACCTCTTGTGTCAGAAACTAACTGTACGATTTCGTCATCGTTCAAAACTGCCGTTGTGTCGACATCTACGTACGTCTGCGTCGGCATTCGGATAGTCGTGGAAGCTCAAATCTGCTGCCACTTTGTTAAGCCGACTAAGCTGTTCCCAGGAACTGGGCGCAACTTCTTGCTCATGTTGAGGGCTTGCGGAACTCGAACTACTTCATTAAATAGGGAGTTGCGTTGAATCTATTTAATTAGCTCGAGTTCACAAAAGCATTGAGCTGTATAGGCACCTGCAGGGGAATCTGAATTTGTTCGTTAGATCGGGAAATTCATTAGATCGGGTTTCATTAGATCAAGTTCTGACTGTACAAGTTGGTTTTATTCGAAAGATGTGGTGTTTCATAGCGCCCCAAGTGCTTGTTCTGCACCAAACAATGCTTTATTCACTGATAAATTAAACAATTTAAGCCATAATTTTGATTCTTCCGATGAATCATGTGTTTTGTGACATCTCCGATGATGTATCCAGAGAAAGTACTGAAGCGAACGTAAGTATCGGAAAAGGGCTACAGCGAACGACGAAATGCCTTGTTTGCTGTCAGTCCTCCTAGATGGCGCCACCATACCACTCGAGACCACTGTCCACCCTCGCTTTGCTTTCGACTTTTGAGCGTTCTGAAGCAACAACTCAGGCTTCAGAACACTGTCGCAGCAGACCACTTCGAAAGCTGTCGAAGCAGATCAAGGATAATCGAAACTGGCAATCCAAGTGCACAATTCACAAATGGTCAAAATGGTTAAACTCCATAATGTGGCTAACCAATGCTGCCATTTTCTTCCTCGCAGCTGAGTTGACTGGAAGCTCTCGAAAACAGAGCAATCACCTATACTTTGAAACCCATGCTTAAAAGCAGCAGCACAAACAGCAGAGAAACACACCGATACGTTCTGTCAGGATCTCCTGCAGGACCTCGTTCTTGATAGACATTTCCATGAGACGAAACTCGAGCTTTTTCAGTGCCTGTGCATGGGTCTCCACCAAACTGGCCAGTTGGGGTTCCGGTGCATCCTGAGACCAAAGACGAGACTGTGAGCAACACTGGGACTGACCACAGCGATCAATAAGATTCTTTAGGTACTAAATTGGTAGAAAGTAAGCAAAGAAGTAAAAAAAACAAGAAAGGGTAGAATTTTTTTTACCCTGGGAATTGGCTTCTCTCAGAAAAAATGACTAGGGCTTTTAGCCCCGTTCATTTATTTCATATTGGCTTTAAACCTACCATAGCTTTGCTGGAACAGGCATTGTTCCCCACTTTATTTTTTCCTTTCTTATGAGGGAGAAGGAAAGGGGGGGGGGGGGGCATGAAATTTTGAATGGATTAAAAGCTACAAAGTGGGAAGAAAGTAAACTTGATGCTGAGTGAATGAGTTTGAGGAAGCAACCAGGATATGTACAGCCATGAGCAAATGCAACGCGAACACAAAAATATGGGCACAATTATTGGGTCTTAGCGAACAGTATTTTCCAATTTTGCGTGTCCTGGTTCATATTTTCGTGTTCGCGTTTCATTTGCTCCCGATTGTACATCCCAGTGCAAAGGTACACGAGAAAACAGCTCCTAGATCCAGCCGTGTGTTTTCGCCTTTGCTACACGGCAGCTTTAAATTGACACTTGCGTGCTCACTCAAAAGTTCACCCTATGCATTTACAATGGGGCACTCGATAGACAATTTGTTTAAAGGCCCTCGGGAGGCCTTTGAAACGGCCGTGCAGCACAGGTATTAGTTTAACGGAGCGTAGTAGCAGTACATTCAACATGCCTGTGCATGCACGGCTTACACTCAAGCCTACTAGCATCAAATATGAGCTCGTTCAATGTGCCGCCTTCTCCGTGATACATATGTGAAGTCATGTTGGCAGCCCCACAGTTGGATGAAGCTAACACATCCTAGTAATGCAAAAATCAAGAAACCAAAAGTGATCAACAAATTCATAAACAAACAAAACCACTATCTTTGGAAAGAAAAAAGTTAAGCAGCTATCTTGATCTGAAGCCCATACTCCATTTCTAAAAATGTATTTTACAGCATGCTTTGTGCCTCCAGTCTCACTTTCTTATTACATTAGCAAAAAGTGGGGCAAGACAGCCTGTGTTATGTCAAGAAACTGTGCTTTTTGGAAACAGACAAAAAGGGGGAGAGGGCAAACAAAACATTTGCAGGCTCACTCCGAAGTCACCCAAACTCCTGGGTAATGTCCTAGAGTATTATATTTTTACAGCAAATGTGTCAGTGGGCCACAAAAAGTTTTCTTAATGTGAGCGCAAGTTTGTGTGCGAACTGTGAGGTGATAAAAATACAGTCGAGTCCACTTACAACGATACCATTTATAACAATATATCGGATATAACGATGAACAAATATGGCACCGTCCACTTTTGTATGCGTTTTATGGCAAAATAAACCGCTTATTACGATGCTCCAGTGCCACGTTATCGGACATAACGATTGAATCTGGTTACAGCGGGCACCAAAAACGTGAGCTGCCACCGGCTCTTCGCGCTGGAAGCACGCTATGTCGGCGCCCCGCACGGCTGCATGCTGTATGCTGTGCAGCCGCGCATCCCTTCCACCCCTCAGAAAACAAGTTGACTGCACCGCTCACAAGGAAGCAAAAGAAGGAGAGCAGTTTTCCTTCCGAACCCCCCTCCTGGCGCCACTGCGTTGGGCTTGTCCCCGCGCCCACTCGCATGCTCGCGCCGCTCACTTGCACATTCGCCTGTTGTGTCATGTGTACACCTCTTCAACTGCCTCCGTTTTCCGTGGAAGGGACGTCAGGGCCGATGTTAAACGTCAGAGTGCCTCACTGAAGAGGTGATCATTGCACGGATGCATGGCACAGACAGCGGTGACAGTAACGACTCTGACAACGCGGTTGAGCAGCCCACTAAGGTAGTGCCTTTGCAGCAGGCCCAACGTGTGATACAGTCCCTCAGGGACTGTTTTCGCCAAGGGCATTTCGCTCGGCGATGTGGAGCCCCTAGGTGCTCTTTAACCCTTTCAGGGTCACGGACGTACATATACGTCCTCCGCAAACACCTTCAAAATAGTCATTAACGTATATGTACGTCATCGCTTGTATGTTTAAAAAGTGTGCCTTTTTCGCCAACTCCTCTTTCTTGGCATGTGCTGCCACACTGCAGAAATACGTCAAATTATTTTGTTGCGCCGATGGCTCTTCTTTTCCTTTTTTTTTTATGATTTACTTCAGCGGCATGCCGGCTATCGCTTGCGCATCCGGTAACGAGGGGGCGTGCTGGGTATTGCCCACTGGGTGCCTCTCGCTTCTTGCGCCTGCCACAGATCAAGGGCACCTGCGAAACTGATGAGGCTCTTTTCTCCTTTTTTTTTTGTATTTTATAGAAGCGATGCGCCGTCAATCGCTCGCGCATCCGGCCGCGCGCGCGCAGCGGCTGGTTTTGGTATCGTCCTCCAAGCGCTCTCCGCTTTTTGCGCCCGCGAAACTGATGTCTATCTGATTTTGATTCACTCAAAAGATGCCGGTTTGTTACTCTCTCGTTTTTATTTAGAATATTTCTTGTGTTACTCATGAATAAACCACACGTATGCAACAACACAAACGATTTTTTTGTCACTTTATGGTCACCCTAAAAAATTTACAATAATTCTTTCTCGAAATAGATTCATCCAAAGAATTTGAATCAGCAATAACAAAAATCGACCCTCAAAGGGTTAAAAAAATGTGTGCCAGTTTCGTGTGAAGCACACAAAGCTGACTGTATTCTAAGGTTTGACAAAATCTTGTCTAGTCAGGTAAAAGGTTCATAGTTAAAAACGTAAAAAGAGCCGTTTCGGCTTCCGTACGGAGGCCCGAAACATCTCTTTTTACGCTTTTAATAAACCTTTGGTCGGTGACCACAGGTTTTAACTATAAAGCTGACCGACTATAACATCTTTTCTACAAATAAGTACAGTGTAGACCGCTTATAACGTATGTCACGGGAGCTGCAAAAATCCGCACTATAAGCGGTACTGCACCATAACCAAAACATGCGCGACTCCAACCACGTCGCAACCTATCTCTCAAGTCCTCCTATATTTATCAGCACTCAAACGCACAGCACTTAAAAACAAAGACAGGGTCTTTATTTCGTTTTTTTTCTTTCATATCAGCCACTGCTGCAGGGTCTATTTCAAGCGCAGTCTTACAAACGGCGAGCGCGGCTTTAGTTCCGTTGTGTTGGTGTTTTGAGGATTATGGCTGTGTTTTCAGCGTCTATGAACAGATGCTGCGGGACGTGATAAGAACGTCAGCGGGATTTTTTTTTTTACCCCACCTTGTATTCACGATTCCGAAGGCGGCTGCTTATCAGCGCAGCGTACTGGTGGTGGAAATCTTCGGCTTTGCACGACTCACTTGTTCGAAAAGGGAATGAGCGGGGGCTTAACTGCACAACATTCTAAAGCGTGAACCGCTTGGAGAGATTTCTTCTCGCGAAAACGTGCAGTGCATGCCACAGGCGTGGCGACACCAGCGCGGATACAACTGGCATAGTGCATAGTGTGCGGCGCGGTAAGAGGTGGCAACATGGCGTCGGCCCTGGCCGTGAAGGCAGCTCCAACGACCGCAGAAATGCCGCAGGAGGCGCAAGCAAGGACGCTCCCGCAAGAAAAGAGCTGATAATCTGGGTGAAGAGAGGAATATAAACTGTCATCCGTGTTGCTTTTGAAAGCGCCCATCAAAAAATACCACTCTGGTAAGCCTACACATATCTGGCGCGGCCAGCTGACTAGTCGGAACGCTTCTTATATCCCGCCATTCGGTGCCCATTGGTGCTAGTCATAAGGCTCCTCCCACTGCCACGCGAAGAAGTCGCCGGGAGCACGGAATCGTTGACACGAGCGTGGGAAAAAAAAGAAAACGCACGCGCAACGCCGACGTGCACAAATCGTGTGCGAAAACAGGCCAAGCGGTTCACGCTTAATAGAAACAACTTGCCGCGCGCGGACGGGGAGGTCACTATCTTCTGATGTGCATCAAGCAAGAACAGTTGTGGTTATCCCGTACGCGCGAACTAAAGGGTGCCTGTTTTCTTGTGTGTCAAAGTTAAAGGAGAGCAGTGGTGCCACTGATGAACGGTGATTTGGAGCAATTTTTGTATCAGTAAATTATTAATTTTGGAGCAATTTGGAGCACCTAAATGTCAGTTTTGGAGCACCTTGGAGCAACTAAACATCAATTGCTAGATGTGTCCAAAGCATCTCTCAGCACTAAAAATTGATCAGTATCGTCCAGTAATTGATGTGGAGGTCGCCATTGAATGGGCTTCAAGGTGATTTTCACACATGCGATCACAAATGGATGACACAGCTGAAGAATAATGGTCTCCTTGTCCCTACCAGGGAAAGACTTTTTCAAGAAGTCACTGAAAACGCTTCATAGTTGGCAGGCTCGAACATGCATTAAAAATAGCTTTCACAGTCAGCTCTCCCAATAGCCCAAGAAAAGCCAAATAGCCAATAAAAAAAAATTCTAAAACAAAAAAAAAAGTAGCCAAATTAGGCTCTTCGTAGCCCAACTTGGCATTCCTGGGGAAATGGGATTTTTTTTCCACTTATTTCGAAACAGTCGCTAGAAGTCGCCAGAAGTTTGATGCAATTAAATCCCCTAAGTATCCACGCAATCGCAAAAATGCAAGAAAACATAATTTGCATGGTATTTAGTTCCTTTCTGGTGTGGATAAAAGACAACCTGCAACACGATAATCAATTTTGAAAGGCTTCGACAAACCTGCCTAGCAAAAAAACAACGCGCCTCTCGCGCCTTTTTTCTAGTTTATTAATTGTTGAGGCAAGCCCTCGTGTTTTACTTTTTCATTTTATTAGATGCAGGTGCTTGCTATCAGTCCTCGTGCGCATTTCCACGCTAGCTGGAAATGTGCACGAGAAATGTGCATGGAGCGTTTGCGTGCGATTCGTGCGCGTCGGCATTGCGCGTGCGATTTTTTCACGCCCGCGTCGACGATTCCATGCACGCGGCAGTTTCTGCCACGCTCAGAAAATGAGGTGCGTCGCGCGCGGCAGTGGGAGGAGCCTGGCGACTTGCCCCAACGGGGAGGCGCGTGCCTCATGACGGCGGTTTTGAAGCGCTCGAGACAGCCCGGTCATGGCCGGCTGGCTCCGTCGGCGGTTTTTAGGCTTACCACCCCGGCAGGTATTGCATGGACGCTTTCACTAGCGACGCGGATGATGTTTTAAAGTACCGATTTCGCCCACATTATAAGCTCCTTTACCACACAAGCAACTTCGTGCGTGCCTTGAGCGATGTTTTAGAGAGCGCTTAAAAGTCATCGCTCGAGCTCCCCACACCACTTCGCGGCCGAAGCCGCCGCCATATTGCCGCCCCGCGCGCAACGTATGGGTGCTTACGCGGCGCATTTTCGCGAGCAGAAAACGCTCCATGAGGTTCATGCTTTTGAGGGACTGGCCGTTTTTCACAGCCCGCTTCACATGCGGCAGTCCCCTCTGCGAGCCCAACAAGCGAAGCGAGAGCTTGCAGCCGAGCGCGTCCCGCATGCCGCGAAACTGCGCTCCCACTGGCTCCCAGAGCGGAGAGGGCCAGCAATAAACGCCACCTAAAACTACCTATTGTTTATAGCAGGAATTATTGGAAACTACAGCAAGAAGGAAAGTTTTTAACCGCGGTACGCCAGCGCTGCAATGACATGCTAGACGAAAACACTGTATCGGCGGTACAAAGACGGCGCCAACCAAACTCGCCGCGGCAAACACGATGACGGGTGCTAGGGAGTTCAAGTTATCAACCCGAATTAGTTATACATGTCTAGAGACCACTGTGAAGTAGTGCTTGTAACAGGCTGCACGCGATTTGCGCAACACAAATTTTGGCGCACTTAATCGTGGTTTTTTTATCAGGATGGCACAGGATACCTCATTTGGCGCAAATTGGCGCATTTGGCGCAGAAGTGGCAGCACTGGGAGAGCAAGGGGTGCGCGCTGCGTCAGATGGCCGATTTTCGTTCTTTTTTCTTTTGCTACCCGAAAACGATGCCCCAGCTGCGCCGGTCGATCAGTAGACCCGCCAGAAAACTGCACTATAAACGGCATTGTGCTTCTGCCAACCGCATTCTAAGCGGTATGCTTATCCATTGAGTTCTATGGGAGGCAAACCGGCGGTCACAAAAACCCGCGTTATATCTGGTCCCACACTATAGACCATTCCAACGAGGGCGCCGCCATCTTGTGTGCGCAGCGCCCTCTCGTAGCTGGCCAGTTTGCTGACTTGGGCGTTTGCTCCACGGCGCAAGGGCGCCAACGGCGGCTCGGTGAATTTTTCGTTGTAGCGCGTTGTACGTTCTTTTCCGTAATATACTTGTTGCATAAAGTTGTTGCATAGGACCAGTTTAAAAGCGATCTGGCTTAAATGGGCGGCCTTTTGGGCCGCGGTGGAGCTGAAATTCGCCTCGAGGTAGCGTGGTCCACAGTGGGTAAACGATGCCATGTCGAACATGTTTGCAATACTTTGTCACAATTTTCTTTTGTTGGCGTGTGTGTGTCCGAGATCGCGTAAAGCGAATATTTTGATCGCTCTACTGCAAAAACTGATCTTTGTTAAAACGATCTAACCGTGATACGCTCGGCGCCCATGGGCAACAAGCAGAAGCGCGTGTCAGTGTAATAGACTTCTGGCTTCATATCTCTGCACGGTTTAATAAAGGTAGTTTTGGGTGAACTTAGTAGGTATTTGGTATATCACATAGTTTGTATTCAATCTTATCGATATATCAGCACCTCACCCTCAGCTACCACTGCCGCCAACTATAAACAAAACTTCCTCTCTCTAGAATTTCAAGCTGCTCTGCAGCACAATTTAGCCGCGCAACTAATGCACAACATAAATAAAATAAACGGCACAGCTCCTGGAGAGTGTCATATCAGGACATATTAAGCGTCCGCCGCTGGGCAACCAGACAAACGTTCGCTTTTGCGTTGCTTAGTTTGATGTAGCCGACAGAGACATCCCGTTAAGGTTACAGACTTTGCCCGAATCGGGGATGGGAGAAGAAGGGAGATAGAATCCCCTTCAGTAGCCCCCTTCCGTCTTCCCCTCAGATTTTATGGGGAAAGGGACAACCTAGGGAGGTAGTAGTCACTGTGAAAATCGCCAAGGCCAGCCCACATAATACTTGGAGCTGGGTATGCCACAATGTGGCCGCAGAAACGGTGAAAATGGAACTAATACCATCTGCAGCACAGGCAAGTTTCAGCAACCCATCTTAGTTTGGAAAGAAGGTAGAAGAATTTTCTGCCACTACTCCAAAGTAGGTGTACAGAAAAAGCTCAGCAGAACAAGATTGCCAAAAATCTTGTGTGTTTTACAGTGTGCAACTCACAAGCTTCTAGTGTGGCGCATTTACTAGCAACATTTCATTAAAATAATGAGTAAATTAGTGGTAAAACCGCACGCGCGATGCCTACAAAGCATAGTCAAAGCACAGGAGCAGCCGCGCCAAGCCCGCTGTCATCGGCGCGCACACTCCAGAGAGGCGGAAAAGCAGCCCGCGCACAGCGATCACTGAGCGCGAGAGTACGTTTCCCCCTCGCCCGATGGAACGCTCCATAAAGGCCGATCCACACGGCGGACCAAAACGATTATTTGGACCGCGGTCCGCGCATCACGTGACAGGACGTCACCAGATCGCGCCGACCGCCGTTGGACCGCGCAGGACCGCAGTCTTCTCGGTCCAAATATTCGCCGAGGCTTTTCGGTCCGCGGTCTCGACGGCGGACCGCGACATCAATCAGCGTGGTCTGACAGCTCCCGCGCCGCGTGGGCGGAGCCGGGGCCAGTTGCGCCAATAGAGAACGTCGCGGGCAGCGCGGTTGATTCGAAGCGCTCGAAGGAGCCGCACCGAAGGAATTGGTCTGGACAACGAATGTTTTCTGGCAACAGTGTTTTTAGCCAAATCCAATCCAATTTTTGGCTCAAAAAAAGCCAGTCGTTCTGTCGTCTGCTTTTCCGCCTCTCGGCCGCCACTGCAGCGCAGTTCCGAGAAACTGCGGCGGGCGCACGTCCCTGCTTTTATGACCGTACGCACAGCGGGCGGTCGAAATACCCCCCCTCCCCTTTGTCGGACTTGGCTCCCGACCCAATGTCTCAGGCACCCTAGCTCTGTGTTCTCCGAAAATAAAATAAAGAATGCTTTCTCTTTTTTCGAGGGGTTCGAGAGGCGACCCAAGGACAGTAGCAGACGGTCGCGAGAGTTCCGCACGCCACAACTTGGTTCTGCAGTCCCAGCTCTTTTCGACACATCCACTTTTTAACCCAGCACGACCTTTTCGGCGCAGGGTAGTCTTCTTCATCAACGTACAAAGCTAACGCCATAGCGGCCAAACGACGCTTGCGCTCCGCTTCCATTATAGTGCCTAGAATATTCTAGGCACTATAGTTTTCATTTCGACTGCTCCAAAATGCGCGCGGAACCGCGAAACCAAGCGCAAAATATACATAAAACATGCGCGGCGCGGGCGCGAGCCGTTCGTATCGGTTCGCGAGTTCGTCTGGTTGGGAGCACTGTGGTAGAGAGTGTTGCTGGTTGGACCGCTCTGTCGTCTGCTACGGCGGTCCGCCGTGTGGATGCTCTCGGCGCTGCATCGGACCGCGGCGGGCCGTGACGTGGCATCACGTGACTGATCGGACCGCGGACTCGGTCCGTCGTGTGGATCGGCCTTAAGCGGTTACGTTATAAATGGTCTACACTGTAGTCGTACGACCTTGCTTGTATGCGAATAAAATGTTTTGATCTCTGTTTCGTCCTTTTTTTTGCAACCAGCTCATAACAATTATTGGTTATAACGATGTAATTTCCTTGGCACTTGAATATTGTTATAAGTGGACTAGACTGTACTTGTAAGTGAGCCTGAGTATGCCCCTACACGTCTGCCAACACGAGCACAGGGCAAGAGAAATTATGTTTGAATCAATGGCACGTAATTTGGCCAAGGCCTGGGTGCACACAGAGCAAGAAAACGAGAAAATAAGAGTCACCTTTAAGCCCTCAGGTGGAATTGATGTTAACAGCTTCTGGCACAGCTCTTTGTGTACGCCCAGGGTATCTTCAAGTCTTGCGTTGCAATGCTGGACTCTCCGCAGTACTTTTTCCAACTTCTGAGTATCAGTGTGGCTGGCTGAAGAGGTTCGCTTGCTCCGCCCTGCGGGAACAATGAGAAGCCATGCACTCGACCACACTTTCGTCCCATCACCTCTGTCAGCAGCAACCTGCACTGCCCTAAACAAGCACAAAACAAGTCAAACTGCAAACTTGTGCTGGCTAAAATGCCTGATACTGTGTATGCCTGCTGCCCAAGGAAAATGCAGCAGGATACCACCAAGAAGGACAGAGCCAAAAGCCTCAAGGCAGAGTAAGCCAGTGGAAATCCCACCATTAGAAACACCTAGTGAGATGGAGCTGCACAAATAAGAGTCAACTCAAATTTCATGGCAGCAAACATAACAAAGCATTCAGTCATCCTTGCAAGTCTGTCCTGAAAGAAGCATAACGAACGGTTGGTGTGAAATACCCACTGGCTTATTTTTAGCCTCCTCGAAACTGCAATGCCAACCATCCAACCTAAATCAGATTTAAAATTCAGAGCAGTGCACTACTAATCTGAATGGAAGTTGCTGCATCTAATTCGGTGGTTAATTGACAGGAGCAAGATTATGAGTGACCTTTGCTGGATTAGTGAAAAGGGCGATACCATTAAGATTTATGTGCAAGAATTACTGCTGTAAAATTTTTGGTTTGGAATAATTACTACCAGTTTAACACACTGACAGCATCAATAAAAATACAATTAAACATTTTTTTAACTACGCAAATGCAATCAAAACCACTAGCAGGTTGCTATACGAGCAGATGTCAACACCCCAATGTCTTTTCAAATACAGTGCGCAAAGTAGAGGCTGAAAGCTTTATGTTACTAGTGCCCTCTTACAAATGAAGAGCTGTTCTCATGTGAATTCGTATGAAAAACACTAGATCCAGCCCCAAAATTGAAGCAGGCAAAAATGGTCAATAATTAAATGACCATGCAGCTTGCATGACAATGCATTATGCAGGTTCAGGTTTGCTAAAAAGTGATTAACAGAACACGTGTAAAGCCAAATCCGGCTCGCCATTGCTCTCCAGTCTCATAACAAAGCATTTCGCCAGCAAATAAAACATTAACACTGCTCCCTTGAATTTAGACTATCGCAGGGTGACAACAAGGAAGTGCATGCCTTCCGTGCGACTTTACAAGGGAAATGGTTCTGACAGAGCACTTGGCCACAAAATTAAGTGTTGCATCGCCCATGCATGTGTAATGCTACACAAAGGGCACAGCTACAAAGCAAACAACTGAAAATGAAAAGCAGGCGGGTGGTCTGTGGTCAGGTATGAGAAATGCGGGCAGCAACCAAGTAAACCACGGGCAAACTCAAAGGGCCGGGGTGGAAGCAGGCAGACCGGGCCTTGCTCTCGGGAGCGTGCAGGCTTCGTGCAAGTGCCCCCGGGCTACCTCCATCCGCTGGGCCACTGGGGCGCTTCCCTTTGGCCGGCTCGGGCCATGTGGGCCACACATCCTTGGTCTTCTTGGCACCCGCATCAGAGCTCGGTTCCTGGCGCCCACCGGCCATGACTTTCCTGGCCTCCTTGGGCGACCTGCGTGGCTGCTTGCTCCACTCCTTGCGACACACGCCCCCCATGCGCTGCTCAGACACGCTTCGGTCCGGCTCCGACCAGATGTCCGAATCTGAGGACCAGCACTGGAAGCGGCCAATGGGCACCAGGGGCTCCTGCGGTGCACCCGTCTCCATCGCCGAATTGCGCGCCGCCGCTTCTTTCCACCGCAGCAGTGAGGGCGACGAGGACGAAGAAGCGTCAGCGTCGGCCTCTTCGACGGCTGCTGCCGAAGACACCGCCGGGGGAGCAGGCTCGAGGCTGGGCCCGTTCAGGGCCTGCTTCTGCCAGCTGCTCCGCAGGTAAACGTTCTCGGGCAGGCCCCGTTCGTTGAGCAACAGCAGAATGTCATCACTGTCGCTCGCTTGCACCAGCACCACCTGGTCTTGGTAGCGCCAGGAGGCATCTGTGTCCTCCCCTTCGACCAGGGAAGCTGGTGTGCCAGGGTGGCGACGTGACGGGCACCTACCTCCTCCGGTCGCCGGCGAGTTGAGGCGCTCCTCTTCCAGGCGCCGAGTCAGGTTGGAGATTTCGCTCGTCTGCTCCCTCACCCGCTCTCGCAGCCTGCATGGCACAGGTCATCCATGTCAGCTACAAAGACCACAACAGTGCGGCACAACACCTTCTCGTATGAAAGCATTACATAGCCCACTGTGCGAAAAAAAAGTTGGTGGCAGCTAAAGCAGCGAAATGGCTCCTAAGCCTACATGACTGTGAAGCGTTCACAGCGCATGATTTGCATTACTAAAACACAAGAAAAGGACTGCACTACTAGGCCACACCTAAGCACATGCATAGCCTCGTGGAAGGCGGAGAGTGCGGCAGTGGCAGCTAGTAACTATAGCTAGCGCGAAGCGGCCAAATTCACCTTTTACCGTGGAAGCTGGCAATTATGAATCAAGTCGAATGCGGTGAGAAGTCGGACACGGCGCACAAGATTCCCAAGAGCACCTTGAGAACAATTGGCAGGGAGCTTAACCTTCTCGAAATAGGTTCTGGGCAGATGTTACTGAAGGAACCACCCGAAACTACTTCAAATCTGCCAGCTTGTGCGTGCCGGTAACGACTTTGAAAATCCTGGTGAGTGCAACGAAGCCACTGCTGGTGTTGCCGAAGTGTGGAGTGAGCTGTCGGAATTTCTGGACGCCGTTGCCGAAGGCGAGTTTCTGTGTGCGGATGATGGTGTTGCAGCTACAGGAGAGTTTGGAAGACTAGATTGCAGACATCGCACCAATCGTAGGAAAGCGACCACGATCTTTCGCCCACAACCTCTGAGGTGGCTGGTGCACTCACACTAGTCCGGCGCCTCTTCGTGGATGTGGAAGGTTGCAGCCTCAGCTGCTCAGACTCTTTAGACACTGTCGAGAAAAGCGTACTGTCTCAGGCAGCTCTCTCTCTCTCCTCTCTCTCTCAGGCAGCGAGGTTGTTCAAGCAGAAGATGATACAAAACTATTTCGTGTTAAACTATAAAGTGTTTTTATAAATGTATGTGCTTTTATGACGTCCAATTTCTTGGCATGCTTATAGTATCAAATTATGCCCTATATGGAACTAATAGGTGTTTTTTTTGCAAGTTCCATATAACAGAATTTGAATGTACGATGCTGATTAATAGAAAGTCACACAGTAACATAACAGTGTGCTTTTTGTGCTGGAACATATTTTTGGTGCCCCCTACACTTTGATTCTCCCAAAAGTCGCCTGCCTGTGAAATTCCAGTCCCTTTGTGAAAGCACGTCGAGAGGCTCCGCACAAGGCCTGGGGTATTGAGCACACGGGATTTGTACCACACCCCCGATCAAACAGGCAGATGGAAAAATGCAATTTCCACGCCCGGGACCTCTACACTGGTTTACATCTTCTCCATGACAGCATGAAAGTTCACACTGGGAACTTGTCACGGCTGAAGTGTGTTATGTCAAAGTCGCAGCTCACATTTTCAGCTCGTCTTCCATGAAGATGTAGTCATCAAGGGTAGGCGGGATAAGCAGCTCGGGTCTGCCACTCGACTTGCTTGCAACATTGATCTCGTCTTTTTTTCTGCACAACAAAAAAAGAACGGTCATGCCAGTGGGGTTCGTTGAATGTCCACACCAAGCAAGGAGTAAAGCATTTGTGTTGTGTACACACCCCTTGGAAAGTATCGAGCAAGACAGCAAACTTCTGTCCACTGAACTTCTCTTTGACGCATGCTCACTAAGGATGCTGTTGTTGTCAGAACCTGCAAATAAAAGCACAAAACTATTAGCTCAGTATACCACGGACATGAGCTTCATTACTAAATTTTTTCTCGGTGTAGAGGTGAAACAAGGACTCGCCCCACACACCCAACAAATGTGGCATTAGTCACCCGTTTTTCTCATACTACGACTGATGTATACAATATCATTGGTTATATGTAGAGCATTGCAACTGCTTCAATTCTGCTTGTTCTTCGCAGCCTCCCATATTTCCACACAAACGTGGACATCCAATGGCGCCAGGGAGCTCAGTGAACAGGCAGAAAAATGTTGTTGTTGAGTTATGTGACGATCAACTACTTCAATGGTCTGCAGAGACTGAAGGACATCATTGACCATGCAATTAGATCATTAACATGAGCAATACGTAGCAGTAACTAATGCAACCAATTTGTTCAAATGCCCTTTACAGTCACATGAGAAATGCAACTAATTTGGATCACTTGAAATAATGGAAAGTAGATAAACACTCAAAAAGTAGTTTTTAAACTAGCAGTGGAATTTATGATAGCCTTGCAGTTTTAACTTGGGTTTTCAGTGCAGTGAGCTGGAGCCACATAACACTCGCTCAAATGTTCAAATCATGTGATAATTATATGCATACATACATATGTATATATAGGAAGGCTAGCAGTCAAGGGGAAGAAATTTATCAATTTTTTGTGTTGAGTATGTTTATATTTTTTAAATGAAATAAAGAAATTGGAGAAAAAAATGCTCCCCAGGTGGGACCCGAACCCACGACCTTCTGATTACCGGTCGGATGCCATACCAGCTAGAATACCGGGAAGGCTGTGCTCGCTTCCACTTCCTTGAGTATTTACATGGATGTACAGTAGACTCCCATTAAATTAAGATGAACTCGGTTAGGCCGAATTCTCAGATATGCCGAACAACGTGGGTATGTTTGTTTGGTTTTCCACAAACACAATGCAAAAAAAAAAAAAAAAAAAACGCTTAAACAAACCGCCTCACACATACTCTTCTGCTAAGATGAACTTTCGCAGTGAATGCCACCGCTGATGCTTGGTGGGGCATTTACACGACTGAAGGGAAAGAAGAAGAAAAAAAAAAGAGAAAATGTGGCAATGGTGTGAAGTGAATTGGTGTCTCAGCACCACAGAACGAGAGAGCAAGAGAAGTGAGAAAGAAAGAGCCGTGGATAAAGCCGCAACCTCCGCCACCCCCTACCCGTGGAGCTGGCGGTAAAGCAAAAGAAAAGAAAACAAACAAAAAAAAGCAAGAAGTGCTGTGGCCAGTCACGCACACATCGGCCTTGCAAAAAAAGGGGGAAGGGGGAAGAGGAGAGGAAAAACAAAAGTAAAAAGAACGCGACGACAGAGATTCCTATTTGTGAACAGAGAAACTCCTGACCAATGCCATCCCCCTCAGTGGGAGCACGTGCGCTTGAGTCACCGCATGTACCATGCCACTGCCACCACAGCTACAGGCTGCAGAGCCAGTGAGTCAACTCTGTGTTTGCCTTGCAACGAGAGCTACCTGCCCTGTCTAGCAAGCCAGGCATTCAGTGAAAGGCTATATTTTAGCAGTTCTGTGAAGACTAACTTCCGATATGATGAACAAGTTTGCATGGTCTCTTTCAGTTCGTTTAAAGGAAGCCTGCTGTAACTGTTTTTTTCAGCTCTTGGGGGTGGTAGCCAGGGACACTCGAACAACTCGGGATGAAGGGGTCATTCTTTTTAACCCCCGGGCCATGACTCGAGTGTCTACGGTGTGTCAGGTGTAGCAAACCAGCGGGGGAACCCTCTTAAGATACCTAGGGACCAAGACTGCCAGAACCAAGGCTCTCGTTAGATTTGGAACGAATCAGAATTGGAAGTGAGGGGCTCATTAAGTAAACATGGAAAGGAAGACTAGTAGTCAGGAATGCCAAGGAAGGTAAAGGGGAAGAAATGCATTGATTTTTTATGTTGAAGTACATTCATTTTTTTAATAAAAGAAAGCGGAGAAAAACATGGTCCCCAGGTGAGACCTGAACCCACGGTCTCCCAACTGGTAATCTGAAGGTCACAGGTTCGTGTCCCACCCAGGAGCATGTTTTTCTCCACTTTCTTTCTTTTGTTTCAAAGAAATAAATGTACTTCAACATAAAAAAAATTGATGAATTTCTTCCCCTTTGCCTTCCTTGCCATTCTTGACTGCTAGCTGCATCATGTGTTCGTGTGTGACAACAACGGCAAACACGTCAGGCAGCACGCGCTTGTGCGACGTTCCTATCATCACAGTGCATGCTCGCTGTGCATGTTCTCCTTTCCTGCGTACTGCATTCTCTCCCAATGTATGCCATAAAACTGGCCGCAAATAAACCCGGAGATCCTCCTCGTCGCAAGCCTGGCTTGACTATCAGCATTGGTCGTGCCAACACGAAACATTGGCCTTCCTTTCTGTGTTCACTTAATGAGCCCCACATTTCCAATCCTGATTTGCTATTCTCAGCCCTGTAACGTACATTGTAGGGTACAAAAGCTACCATAAGTGACTAAGTACATGCCATGTAGATGCACTATGTAATGTATGAATAAATTCATTAGTCAGACATTTCGTCCCAGAAAAGCAACTAATTTGCAATACAGCAAAAGCAACTCATGTTGGCCACGAACCCATTTCTTGCCCTTAAAGCAGCTTTTTCCTCTGCCTCTTGTGATGAAAATTTCACATGCAAAGGTTACCGCCCTTTCAATGGGTGAATATTAGTAAGAAAAACCTATGAGGCTGGATATTGTGTACAAAATCTGTGAGAGAAGGACACCCCGAATTACCCGTCTTTGAACAAAGCACGCTGTCTAAAGCTCGCTTCGTACTGTGTCTTAACTGCGCTGGACTTGCGTGCATTCCACATGCCGCTTCCCTTTGCTACACTGAGCTTAGCCGTGCACTGGAACGCCCGAAAGCGGGTGCTCCTCACCCAGGATGCTCTGGGAGACGGACACAGACAGGTCCTTGCTGTCGGCGACGAGCTGCCGGATCTTGGCCACCATTTCAGGCGACAGTGTGACGGAGCCCAGGGAGCCAGTGCCATCGTAGGTGAGCAGCTGCTCCAGAAACCGGGCCAGCTCCTCTAGCCGGCAGAGCAGCTCCGACGACACCTCCTGCATCTGGTGCAGCTGCTGTTCCAGGGCAATGTTCTTGCGCTCAAGCTCACACGCGTCCTCCGCAGGCGATCCGCTGGGCCGGCCGGAAGGGACCCCCGATGCCCGCCGGGCGGTGGGCAGCACCTGCTAGATCAGGGCACAGGGCTATACGACACCACAACGCAGAGACCCGAAGATGAGCTAAGCTAGGCTTATCGGCTCCTGGCCACTGGAGACACGGCTTTTAGGTTTTGGTACCTAGAAGGTGCCAGGAAAGTGTGGCACCTTGTGGGCCGCTTACAGAAGGCAGTAGTCCACCCATTTGCTCTCTCAAACTCTCTAGCAGAAACAGAATGGAACGAAAATTCCCATTCAGCTGGCTCGCTACGACTATTGCCCACAGTGGGGATGGGGAGACAACAACGGGAAGCTTTACCAACTGTCCGGCACTGGGAGCCAAACTCCAGAGTAGCTTTTCCAGAGACAAAAATTACCTTCAAGGACAATGGCGTGAATTAAGAGGTATAATTCGTGTCTGCACTGTGCAGCTTAACCCATGTAACCCTATTGGTGTTTAATGTGCCAGAGCTACACTTAGGATTTGAGGAGTGCCAAAAGAGAGGGCCATGGATATAGCTGTGTTTTGCATGGGATCACAGAAACTGTTTTGGCAGAAATACTGGGGCAAAGTATCCCCTTCTTAATATTAAAAACACCGTGACTCTTTTCGTAACAATCGGAGACAGTCAAGTGCCACTCCTGGGATGCATGATATAGAATGGCTCATAAGCAAGGGGGAAAAAGAACAAGAAAGTTTGATGTTTAGCTCCCCATGCTGGCAGAACAGACTGCATAGCAAAGTCATGATGAGTGTTGAGCTAGAACAGGTATTGTCAGCAGAAGCCATAATTACCTCAGGGTGCTCTTTCAGTTGCCTTTCCAAGTCCTCAATCCTGAGCACGAGGAAAAATATTTCTTCCTGGAGTTCAAACACATTCTCCGAGAGACCAAACTCTGACATCTTCTGATTTGTAAGCTGCTTGCGCCAGCGCCGATTGGCCGACAGTCCAGACTTGCGGGGACTTTGGCCTGCTAAGGGACTAAGGAGCGGCAAGTTTTGGTCGATCTCAATCAACGGCTGGGCATTGGGGCCGGTGGGGGACTCCGTTATTTTCACAGAAAACGAGTCTTTCAGGGACCTTTGTAAGAACTTGACCTAAGGGTAGGGAGTATGGGGAAGGGGCACAGGAGTAAAGAGCGAATGAAAAAATCATGTAATCCAAAAGCCACATTACACACTTGCAAAACATTAGTCTACAAACAGCGTCATGCTGAGCTCTTACCCCCGCACCATTGCAAATGAAACTGTTAGTATTATCAAAAATTCGTCTTAATTGGACGTTTTTTGCATTGTGCATGTCACAAGAAGGAAAAAGTGTCATTCATCTTAACCATGCAATTCGTTACAACGGAGTTAGTCACAACGAGAGTCTACTAATCTTACAATCTAGGTAAGTAATAAAACTTCAGTGCATGTGTAATAGTAACACTAACTTCTCTATGTACAAAGTGTACGAATAATGCCACTCAGAATGCTCCCCAACAAAGGGACCTGACATGTGGCAGCTATTTTCAGCCAAGAGTTCCCACAATGCCGTTCAAATTATTAACTGCCTCTGAGAAGTAAAGTAGCTAACTTCTACAATTCCTTGGACAGCAATCAAAACCAGAAAAGCAACTGAAATGGTCAAATTCATTCTGTATGAACGTTTCGGCCTCAAATTTTCCCTCTTAGCAAAGCTATAAACCCGATAATAGGCTCGTAAACATCTATTTGCTCCATCTTCGTTAGCACGTGTGCAATGCTAATTCAGATATGATAAATAAGATGTGTTTAATTGTGTACCATTTTCTACAATCCTGGAGCTTGTGCTTGAACAAAATTGGACGCAATTTACAAAGTGCCCCTTTTGAACATAAATTTAAAGCTTTTTGGAGCTTTAACTTTACAGCCGATGACATTCATTACAGCCTGTCTAGAGCCACTCAGTCTTAAGCTAAGCAAAGTATGATAAGCTTAAACACATACATGTGAACAAAGTGATCCTGCACAAACACAGAACACGTAGGCTATTAGTTTACAGTGCCGAAGACTGCCTAAAGCTAACTGCAACCAACCTAAATTTCATTCACATAGTATTAGATTGGTTGATAATTTGCCTAAAAGTCCCTCAGGGCTACAGCAATATCAAAGATTGACATAAAAAAAAAGTATTAGGTACCAATACCAAATGCGAGACTGCACTGAACTAAACGAAGTAAGGGTATAACTAGCACTGCAAACCAGGCATGTTGATTTTATGCAAACACTAAGGGCAATATATGCAATGACAACGGACTCGCCTGATCACATTCCTATGGCACTCGCTACTTCATGACCCACAAGCTGAAAAAGCCTCGTGTATCACTATGAAAGGTTTTACACATTCAGAGGAATGTTCCTAATGGCCTAGTCTGCTTCTTCTAAAAATATATAACTTCTTTACTGAGATAAAAAATAAACAAGAAACGCATTTTGGTTTATCTACTCTTCACTAGATGGCGCTTGCTGTCTAGCCAGCAAGAGTTTTATTTTTTTGTTTCAGTAAACAAGTCACATGTCTCTAAAATAAGCAAACTATGCCGTTGTGAACATTGATTTGTAAAGCTTTTCGTAGTGGTTGATGAAGTAGCAAGTTCCATAGGAATGTTCACAGGCTTGTTTAAGGCAGCGACGTAACGCAGGCAACGAAGGGCACCGTAGTGGAGGGCTCCGTATTAATTTTGACCACCTGGGGATCTTTAACGTGCGCCGAAATCTCGAACACACGAGCGTTTCCACTTTTCACCTCCATCAGAAAAGGAGCCACTGCGGCCGAGAAACGAACCCGCGTCCTTGGGCTCAGCTGCACAACCCCTTAGCCACTGAGAACGTTAACAGGCGAGTCCCCCTTAAACTGCAAAGAAAGGCTAAATTTGGGATTAGCTCTGAAAAAAATAAAAAAATAAAAAGTAAACATTCCCCACCTAGTGCTCTCAAAGTCACAATATTTCAGATAAATTTGAACACAAGCAAGGCTCAAATTTAAAATTTGTCAACTAAAGGCAAATCTCAAATATTTTTATCAGTCAGCATTCTCCAGTTCTGATCGATTAATTGAAATGAAACAAAATACTAGTAATATTCCTGCAAGTTCCCTTGCAACTACTTTAAATGAGATGTATGCCATATGCCAGAGCATAGCAAAACCTTGAGCAAATGCCTTGCTGCATTTCACTCAAAGCAACAAAATCCACCCAGTGTTTTGTTTTTGTCCAATTTTCTGGGCCACGCCAAAGGTTTTTGGGCCACAAAGAATTCAAACTATAAGCTTATTGTTTAACTGTGACGAAAATATTTTATGGCAGTAAAAAGGAAAGGTGTTTTCCAAAGCTTTCTCACATAAAACATTTCAGCCTTACTCAAGCGGTAAGCGTGTGCATTGAATTTTTGGGGGCCTACGCACTTTCGACGTAGCCTAGAAAATTTTGCCGAAGACTGTGCTGCGGTTCTGAATTGCTGAAAAAAAAGGTTGATTCTGAACTTGACACAAAATACAAAGAAAGCATTTTCTAATTTTCTAATCTTTTTTGAATTTGATGTACCCGGGATCAACTGCTGCTTTGGCAAAGGCATACGATTGGAAAACATCTTAAGGATACAAAAAAAAAAAAAAAAAAACAGTGCCTTTTTTGATACCACTGCCAAAGTAAATTCATTAAGTGATTTCACTAGAATTATTGTCACATTTATTTTTTTGCTCCGTCCACCTTTACACCATTTTAAGTTTTCAGAGCAGCGCGAGGACAGGCAGTGGTGCAAGCTATAGTGCAGCTTTCCTGGTTAGCAATAACAAATTAAAAACATTCATTTACATATTGTTGCTAACAGCAACGCAGATATGAGAACTGAACACTTACTTTCTTTTCATTCGTTCACTTTTAGTTCAAAACAACAACACAAAAAAAGCACACACACACAATTCAAATGAAGTTCTTTGCATAGAGGGAAGTTGAGAAGAATGCCCACCTGCGCTCGTGCCTTGCTAAGCTCAGTCTTCAGCGACTCTGGATCATCATCAGGCTCCTCGGTCTGCACAGACGCATCCTGAAAACAACGAAGTACAGTAATTAGCTCAAGGCACATTGGAAGAGTATGGCCTCCTTTGCTTACACAGACGGCGTTCTGCTCCATGGAATCTATGGAAACTGGCACCAGCTGGCCCGAGGAGTTGACAGCAAAGACCAACTCATCCATGCTTGCCATGTGCTTTCGGTGCCGACTCGGGGACATGGTTAAGGACAGAGCTTCGACCTCGTTACGCAGCTCCACCACACACTCCAAGGCAGAACTGAGGTCCCTGAGCATGTCGTCACGGCAAAGGTCGGCCCCGCTGCCGTCAGCTGAGGTGTTCAGAGACAGCAGGGCGGAGTGGGCCGCCTCCACGCGTTCCTGCAGCAGGCTGCACCTGTCACGCATGGAGTCCTTGGGGTCACCACAAGGCTCGGTGGCTGCATTGGCCTCCTGCAGGGTTTTCTCAAGAACAGCATCCAGGAGCCCCACAACGTCTTCCTTCTGCCACTCGGACGTAGCTGGACCCTCAGCTTGGTACAGGGCTCCGTACAGTTGCTGCAGCTTGCCGCCCAGGCCCAACAGCTCAATAGCCTGTGGGACACTCGGGTCGCGTAGCTCTTCCCCGAAGTGGTCCCCAATGCCTCCGTTAGCGCTGCTACTCTCAGCCGGCATGGAGAATTGTAGCCCACTGCCCCGTGCCTTTCTCAGGATTGTGGTGAGCTCTTGGACGCCGTGGCTGGAGTCTTCCCCAGGCTGAGGAGTAGGTGGCAAAAGCTGAGCCTCCTGGGCCAGCTCGCGCACTACGTGGCACAAACCCGCAACTTCTGCGGGCACTCCATGCGTGACGGACTGAACGCTCACCGACAGCACGTCTGACCCCTCAGGCGAAAAGCGCGCAGACGGCAGGTTTTCGCGAGACTCGCTCCTGTCCATCAGCGATCGCTGCTGAGCTGCCGATTCTTCACATCTGGCAAGAGCGACGGACGGCTCCTGTTCGCCATCGCCAGATCGCAGCTTTTCTCGCAACGTGGCAATGGTCTCATCCTTCTGCTTCAGTACAAGCAGAAGCTCCTGCAATGATTTTTCTGTTTCTGCCACCGACTTTCCTCGCTCAGACAGCAGCTCCTGGACAGAAATAGAAGCAACATGATGGGATTTACAAAAGTGAATGAAACGATGAAAACATTCGCAGAGCAGGCAGTACAATAATTAAAATGTTCAAACGTAAATTGCCTTTGCAAGACTTTTGTTTAGTAAAAAAAATAGGCTGTGAGAAAAAAAGCAAAATTACAGCAACCTGCTGCAGTAACTTAATGCCAAGGACAGCTGCCCGCCTGTTCTTGGCAACCTGTCGAACGTTAGGGCAGGCTGGCTTTACACGTCCAGCTTCCATTAATGCAGCTTTAGTGTTGGAACGGCAGCACCATACATCTATGTTATAAGGTAAGGTCAGCTTTCCACAGAGTGGTGCCAAGTGTTTCATTTTGGCAAAAACAAATGCCACTGCCATTCTGCAACTAAAGTTCTGTCACTTCAAAAGAGGCTGGCATAGACAAAAATTGTTTTTGTTCAGTTTTGAAATAACCAGGTAAGTGCAGTCCCCAGTGTTGGTGTTAGAAAAAAAATTGGGCAGAACCCAGCTGCTATGACTATCGACGTGATGCAACTAGCATTCTTATGGCTCTGTGACAGGTTTGCGTGCACTTCTCTTCACCCCTCTTTCTACCCCCTACCCCCCTCCTCAGTTTGAAGGTCCATATTTGCACCATACTGTACCTGTTACGGAAGAACGACGCAAGGCAGACCTGGGCCATGGCTGCCCTTAGCGGGGATGACAGGTTTAATGACAGGGGAAATCGACACACACACACACGCACGCACGCACGCACGCACGCACGCACACAAAAAAAAAAAAAAGAGTGCTGAAGTGGCTTAGGTAACGTTGCAATGCCCTGAAGAATACAACTCATTTCAGAGTTTCTGAACCGACAAATGATAGCAGAACGTACTACTTGTGAGCATACAAATTGCTGTGGGGGGTTGAAAAACTAAGTGAGGCCATGTGAGTCTCTGACAGTGAATCACTTTCCTGACTTCGTGACTTTTTTTGCTCACTTTCTCAATAATTAAAAAGGCTTGAGAAGATGCCAGAATCTGCACAAAGACTTTCAGAGTGTATAGAAAATGGAAATAAATGAGACGGTGAACGCCACACAGATGAACGCCCCTTCTGACAAAACTGACGGCAAAGCACCATTTGCCGGCCCTGAATAAATGAAGCCAAGGCACGAGAAGTTAAAGATGTGCCAACTCATGACACGCTTTTAAAGTCTGTGTGCTGGAAGCAAAAGTATGCTTGTCCGTCTGATGATGTGCTCTATGGCCAGGATCAGCTCCATTACGAGTTTTTAATTAAGTTGTACTATTTATTTTAACAAGCTTGCAAAGTGCCCATTTTCATAAACTGGCACGTTGCTGGGATGCTCATAACAACTGCTATGACCACAATGTTTTTAATCAGAGTGAGCTTTCACGATTCAAACTAGCAAAATGTGCCGGAAAGTCGCATGTGCTTTGTACAAAATCCACAGTGCCAGGGTATTTACCTTACCATCGACTACTAGGAATATATTTTGGGGCAAGTCTATTGTCCCAGCAATCTCCTACCGCAAGAATTATGAAAATCCATTCACTATCACCGAAACTACGCGCGATGAGAAATCGCGCATAATTGTTCCCTCTCAACTCGACCACGGACAACGCAACGAAAGCTGCGCACTTTCTCCCGAAGAGGGGGGCGGCTCGCAGCATTCTCTTCTGCGGCCTTCGTTATATCACAGGCTGGGGAGTTTTCTCCTTTTCTTCGCAACGTGGAGGCGTCTATTTCCGGTCTGGTGCCACAAAAAAGCAGGCATGGCTGCCTGCTGGCAAGCGTGCGCTCGAGCTGGTAGGGTGTTTTTGAAGCAATAAACGTTTCTTGTCGAGTGGTCTGGTTGAAAGGGAAGTATTGAGCTCATAACTCAAACTCCACGTGCACTTAAAACACAAAAGGAACGGCAAAACTGTGCGTACAGGTTCAGGCATAGAAGAAGTTCGTACACAGCACCGATGACAACGAATCGTCACAGAAAATGCGAGAAATTAGCCGCGATGTTGACCAGTGACAGCTGATCTTACAGCCATGGGCTCAATGACGTCGTTTAGGCCATGTCAGGGGTGCATAATGAGGAGAACTGAAGAGAGCGCAGTTGGTTTTTCCGCGTCTTTCACAGCAATTTGCGCACTTACCGCTTCACGTGCACGTGTAATATTTGGCTCAGGTATTCCTGGCAGTGTAAGCTAAACGTCGTGCAGGTTTACTTGCACTACTCAAAGAGTGTTGCAGGGTCCCTTTAGGTGCAAAACTGCTTCTGCGCATTCCACCATTTCTGCAACCATTTCTGCAACCATACATACGAAGTCCACGGGAACCACAAAAAATTTCTAATTAACTGAACTTCCAATTAAAGAAAGAGCACAATAACAGCACTGTTACTAGTTCGCACCACGTCTCCCTTCTTGACGTCCATTCCTAAGTCTAGCATACAACATGGGTTGCCATGTTAGTTGAGACTTATTCCTAAAATCAAAGCCTAAAGCGTCCCCTCCCACTCCCACCACAAACTGCTCACCCGGTGCTGTGTGCAACAACAAGAAAGTTGGGAACTGTAAGAGAGATGCACACACTGGTGTGAGTCTCAACTGGCCTGCCGCTTTATCAACTGTGCGCTGCCTCAGTTGCGATGTTGCCGACATCAGTACAGAACACGGCGCTGCTTTTGTGCTAGAAAATTTTGAATTTTATCGGGAAAGGACATCACCTCGATGTTTTTTATTTGAAATAACTTCCAATTAACTGACGTATCAAGGTTTAGCTTTGAATTATTGAACAATTTCTTCAATTGAATTGCACGTAAAATTGCTGGAACCAGCACGCCACTTCCAATTAAACGAAAACTCCAATTAAGTGACTGAATTATCGAGAGTCGACTGTATCTGTAAAGACAAAAAAAAAATACAATTTGCTCTTTTTTGATCAATGTTTTTGTTTTCCAGAGTTAGGCCCAAATGCACTCATTTAGGCAGGATTTTTTTTTTTTTTTGCTGTAAGATGGTGCCTGCAAGGGTTAAGCAGGTGCGAAATAAGCTGCAGATGTGACCAGCATAGCAAGTAGACAATCACTTTTATTAATTAAATGTGTAAATTGCAAGCACAAATGCCGATTTTCAGCTGTTGAACTTAATTATACTCACCTCAATGAAACTTGACTTCTCCCGGACAGTAATGTGCAAGGAGTTGCATTCAGACTCGAGCGACGATTGGCGGCTTTTCAGCGTGCTAGTTTCCTGCAGAGAACAGCAGCTCGTTAATCACCCACTTTTACCTTAGCCATGACCTGTCTGAAAATAGCATGAGCACAAACACAAAAGCACACCTGGATCTGTTTCTCCAAATTCTGCAGCTTTCTCTTTGAAGTCTCCAGCAGTTTGTCCTTCTCGATGCAGATCCTCTCGTGCAGTTTGGAAGCCTTTCTGATCTCTCCTTCAAGATCCAGGCATCTGGTGTGACTAGCTTCGAGAGAACTGGTGAGCTGCGCTATCTCATTGTTCAAGCCCTAGAAGGAAACGGAGACCGTGAGTGGGCAATTACCCCACGTGCTGCTACGAATGTCTCAGCCACTGTACCACCCAATGTGCCAGATTTCATGGTAGGCAAAACCTTGCAGCTTCAGTAGACTGCTCCGTACTTATTCTGTAAAAACTGGTAGTGTGCCCCAATTTTTTGTTCCTTCAGGTTGTCTACCAAATTCCAATTAATAAATTCCCAGATTTTTTTTTTCAGGTTTTTCCTGACATGTCCTTTGAAAATTCCCTGACTGCACGACCTCTTACGAAATGCAGAGCAATAGCTCACACATGCATAGATCACACTGCTGATCCACTGTTCCACATTTTTACCAAAAATAGTCACCTCCTTAATTCGGCTATTGTTTAATGCCACGGGGCACCAATTAAAGCTACATTGCTGTATAGCACTTTCTTAAAGGGGTCCTGAAATACCTTCCGCCGATGCATGGATGTATATGTAACCAAATAAAGCAATGCATTAGCAATCTCCTCCCGCAAGAATTTTGTTAAAGCGATGAGTATTAGCTGAGAAATCGTAAATAAAAAACCGCGCATTATCGTCGCACCGCGTTTCCTCCTCCTTTCGCTGTTGACGGCGCGCGAGCCTTCCCTCCCATGATGCTGTGCTCCTCAGCGATGACGTACTTCCGCTATGGCGCTCCTAGACTGCCGTCTGCTATGGGCAAGCTTTGTTGACACCATGAATCCCGCACTCCGCTCAAGGCTGGAAAAGCGAACGAAAAATCTGGCTGCATTTGTGCGGCGGGCTCGCCATGCCCTTTCGCGCTGTACGTTGCTGGAGTTGCTATCGGCGGCACGCGACCAACGCGACTTTTTATCGGCGGCGAACTCACAGCCGCTCGGGGAGGATCGTGCACTCGGTCCCTTTCATGCACCGCACACTGTTTATCCATAAAGCGCTGTATCAGATGTAGCCCCGCTGGTGCCGGGTCTTATTTATCGGCGGTGGTAATTCCTGCCGGCGGCATGTGAAAAAGACGTTTTAAACCGATACAGAACCCGTGCACAAAACGCTTCAATCATGTGACCAGTTCAGCTTGGGGCGACGCGTGGTGGAGAGCGGCAACGTTGGCAAAACATGCTCCGGCGCGGCTCTGAGCTTTCTAGCGCTGGAGCGAGCGCCATTTCTTTGACAATGTCAAACATCGGTTGCCTTGGCAACAAGGCACAAACCGCTCCAGAAGTCAGTTACGGTTGCGTGATCCCGGTTCAGCTCGGGGCCCTACCTCGCGACATGTGGGCACTGCAGGCGTACCACTCACTCCCATTGGGAAGAGCTAGATGCGTTTGATATTACAGGAGGCGATGGTATGTGTGTTGTGGACGCCTTTGTTTCGCTATGAAATGCGACGTTGTGCTTCTGCAGGTGGATAGTGCTTCCCATGGTCTGGATTATCTTTCTCGGGCGACGTACGACTCAACCTCGCATGGGGTATGTGCAGTGTGCGTGGCTAAAAGCCATCTCGGCTTGTGCGCCAGAGTTAAGTGACTTGCTGTTTGTCCCCGCAAACCGCGCGCGAGGGGAGTGCCGAATTTACAACGGGCAGGAGGAGGAAATTTCCCATCGTCTGTCAATCGCGGTTCAGACTTGCAACGCATGTTGTGATGTTGTGTTCGTTCGAAACGCATCTCTGGATTGTTTTGAAGTTGAATAAAATGTATGCGTCAAACCCAGGCATTCGGCTCAGGGCATTCTCTGCGATTGCACGAAAGAAGTGCCACGGGGCTTCAACGCTTTCTTTATGGAACGTACTCAGGTAAGAAAATATCCATGCCGTGTTATGGCCGTGTTGCATTCAATACAAACGGTTAAGCGTTTGTTTACACTTGTTTCGTTTGTCGTAAAATGTCCAAGCACTCCGGCACTCCGCTGGCAGATCAGCCGGCGAGCCGACGGTGAGCAGACGACTCATCTCTTTGCCGGAAGTGCGTGAAAAAGCCGCCCAATAGCAGGATGTCTAGCTCATGACGAACATCTGGGAATCGATGATGTAGACATGTGAAGATGGCGGCGTCCAAAAACACGAAGGGAAGGGTGAGAAAAAAGCGACAAACTTTGCAACAAAACTGTGAGCTTTCCGCTGCGCGTAAAAGAGTAATACAGTAAAACCTTATTACAAGAGACACTGTTACAAGAGACGCTTGGTTATAAGAGACATTTGAATGAAAGCAGTTTGGTTGGCTTTCCCATGTTCGCCATGTTAGTGACATTGCATACAAGAGACCTTGGTTACAAGAGACACGTTTTTTGGTTCCCTTGAGTGTCTCTTGTAACGAGGTTTTACTGTACTTGGCACAGATGACGTTGACGACCCAATTTAACGATTGCGCTACTTCATTTAGTGTGCTCAAAACGCTTTTCAGGGCCCCTTTAATGTATACCTTACAGAAGACATTAATATATCGTTGCGAACACTCAGTGCTAAAATATGGAAGCTCCTGATAGGGATTACCGCAAGATTGCTTACATTGCTTATTCATTTACACAATTAGTGAGACAAATTAACATGCGCTGTAAATTGTGCTTATGACAGGGCTAATGTTAGCCTCCACACATCTTTTGGAACACAAAGAACTTGGCATAATCCTGTGAACCATACCTTCCAATTTGTTTACTCATGCTTGTTACCAGTACGCGGCTGCTCGTCTTGTGTGCTCTTTTTTCGCATTCCAGAGGCCCGGAGTTTGACTGACACACCCAGACTTACCTAATTTGCATTTCAACTCAATTACTTTACTTGACCATTTACATCGTCCATTTGTGCTTCATAACCATAACCAGAAATGTACAACTTCCTTGCCCTAGCATGCTGAGGCCTCTCAATGAAAAAGGGTCGTCATATCGCATTCTGGGGAAAAAAAGAAGGGCTGAACAAAACTCAAGCATATAACTTTTAGACACTGCTGAAACAATTCTGATGCGTAAACTAAGGCTGGCTCGTGTTCCTCCACAAAAGTGAACGCCAAAATGGGAACACACGTCTCCACGATTCCTACAAACTAGAGCAAAAGACACTTTCTTACTCTGCGTCACAAAGAACTTTATAAACGTATGTAAAAGCTGCAACAGGAGGGTGCATCTATTATACCAATGCAATGCCTGTCTTAATGTCAGGAGGATCACGTGCAGGTAAGCAATGGCTGGGCATCAAAATAGTTCACGCTAATGCAAGACCAAATATGAGGGGAGGTCGTTGCCCATTGCAGTGTGAGAGCTGAAAAAAACCCAGTGGAGTAGAAAGTATGTATAGACATAGTATGTATATACACACTTCTTTTTTTTTATTTTTATGTTTGTGCACCACCATTTACGGCCACACACTGTTGGTGGGCACACACAAATAAAGATAAATGAATGAATGGTTTTGTCAGTTATGTCTCCAGTACGCATGCAAGTATATGCTTCGCCCCTATTTTAAGCAATTTTTTCCCCCCCGATTAAGACTAAAAAAATGCAAAAATTCCCTGACATTTTCCCGGTTTCTTCAGACTCGCAGAATTCCCTGAGAATCCCCAGTTTTCCTGGGCGGTAGAGATCCTGTTCTTTTTTTCTTCCCAGGCAGCCCCAGTATTTAGCTACACTAATGCCACAGAACCAAACAGAAGGGAAAAGCCTGACAATGAAGTGGTGCACTGCACAAATGACATACTGACAGACAATGCAGACTCAATACTGGTACCCAAAAAGGGAAACGGTACGTTACGGGCAGCACCGTTTGCCTACCATCTCCAAGTCCCGACAGCCTACTACTATGAAAGAACTAACACACACCAAATGACCGCTCTTCCACACATAATAAATTTTTAGGACAAAAAAAAAAAAAAAACGACGTACTTCAATTGTCATCTCCTTGCTTTTGAGCTCGAGGTCAGCCTTCCAAACTTGGTCCTGGAGGGAGGCATTCCATTGTTGGAGGTCGCCGTGACTGTGCGTCTTGGGCTGCGCCACCTGGAAAAAAGGGTCATTTTCAAGGACAAAAGAGGGACGTATTCTTAGCTGGCAAGTGTACAGCAGAAATTAAGTTTTCTGCTAGAACCTAGGGCAAGCTGCACTAAAAGCATTGATGGCGGCTGAGGGCGACCAAATTTGTAGGCTTTAAAAGCAGGACACTCTACACTACAATAAAATAAAACGGGGGGTAGGGGGTGACATTGAAAAGAGAAACAGACATTTGGTATTTTGTGAAAAAGTAAAATGTTCACAATGAATGCTAACGACAGTTATAGGCATAGACAACTATTTAATGCAGTGAAAATAACAGCTAAAACATGCTCCTGATATTATTGAAGTAGCTTTACTAGAAATATAATAAAACTTGCCTTTTTAAGCTAGTGCTGACCCATTCTTGAGAAGTTATGCTAGTGCTAAAGATACATCTTCATTAAGCTTTTTATTTTCACTTGATATGACCTTTAAAACTACTATGAGAGTACTTCAAAGGCATCGTGCTTGAATAAAGCCAAGACAAGCCAGGTCGGTTAAGACTGTCACACCAAAGCTGGGACAATCGCCCCTAACTTCCTAATACAATATGTGCCCTAACACTAGCAATAAAAAACTAGTGAACAAATTTTAGCTAATTAGGCTAATTTATTATTTTATTTCTAGAGGTTGCACAGACATGCAAGCTCACCAGTATGAACCTACCGTATTTTCGCATGTATAACCCGCCCCTGCATATAAGCTGCTCCTTAACTTTCAGTCCACGGTTAAAAAAAAAAAAAGTAAAGGTCCCCGCGTACTGTCCGCATATTTTATACAGGAAAGGCTGGACCAAAGCTCAACTTGCCTATATTTTGCATATTGAATCCATTTTCTGCACGGCCTGAGCCACAATCACTCATTGTCACTGCTCTCGCTAGAGCAATCGCTTGGCCGCAGTCACCACTGTCATACACAATATCCACTTCACGTCCACCCATGCTGTTTGCAACACAGCATTTGTTGAAGATTTTGCGATCCATCTCACCTGGAACCACCTTACATGCCTTGACAATCCACTTACAAAAACAGTGCAACATCAGGCCTACAGACACGGCCTGTGAAGTAGAGACCCTCAGCCATCCATTCACAGTAAAGACGTTTTGGCATGTGCTTTGAATGGTCTATTCAATGAAACATCACGAAGCATTGCCACCTACCATTCTTGTATGACTGTAGAATAAAATTATTTTACAGCAAAAAGGTAAATGTTAGAAACAGTTTACATTAAATTAAGAATCTAAAAATAGACCAGCGTGGGGGCAAAAGCCACGCCTGATTTCGAACAAACCTATCATCATCATAGCATGAAGTAAGAATCTAAAAATAGACCAGCGTGGGGGCGAAAGCCACCGCCTTAAGGCCGACCTCCATGCAGCGAAGTTTCTCGGCGAACTTGGCGCGGCGGACGCCGTGGTTTGACGCGCCGCTCAGTTTTCGTCCACCCCAACCTCCATGCAACGTGACCCGGCGAACGCCGCCGATGGAAGACAGGACAGGAAGTACAACGAAGTACGAGGCTGTGATTGGCTGCGGCCTCAAAATGCAGTTTGCCGCTTCCGGTCACGTTCGCCGCCGCGCGTTCGACATCTAGCTCGCGTAGATCGCCGACGAACAGCCGTATTTTCGACGCCGGCGGCGGAGCGGCCGCCGCCGAGCGACGTTCGCCGTTTCGCTGCATGAAGGTCGGCCTTTATTTCAAACAAAATTCAACTCATACGTATCATCATCATCATATTATGAAGCGGTGTTTCCTTAGTGTTTTGGAATATTAGCACTCATACTCTTTACTCTTGAACGGCGCTTCTCTTTTGTGGAAAACTCTAGCTGACTTGCCCAATATATTTTCTCATGTTGTTATATTGTCGAGTTGTGCGTGAAAAATCAGCACTATCAGCGGGATAAGTGTTACTTAGTCACTACTGCTGCTGTAGGGGACTCAAGGAACGACAAACGTTGCCGTGAAGTTGCACCGAAGGAAATACCTCGCATATAATCCGCACCTCTACTTTACCCCTGAAATTTTTGCATTTCGGTGTGGGTTACGCAAAAATACGGTGCCCCTCTATTGGTACGTAATTGGCGCAGTTAAAAATCTTAGAACCCCTCAGTGCTCCGTATGATGTAATGAATGTGAAAGCATTAATGTCCAATTGCCAAACAAATATGGCGGACTGGTTGGCTCTCTTCACTGCGTGCCGCCGCTCTTGCTGCTCTTCAGCACTGCACTGTTGCGTGCCAGCACATTTCACAGCTGCTGTTGTGTTAGATGGCTCGGAGCCCACCACAGCAGACACTGCACCGATGACACTCGAAGAACAGGAGTCGCATGCAAGGTAGCGTGCTAATTTCATGTACAGCCCCGACGCAGTGCCTACAGCGGTGCAATCTTCTCCCTATCAGCTGGAACTGCATGTGTCCAGTGTATGAGGCTCGGCCAATCGGAAGAACTTTTTAGAACAGGGACCTCTCTGAGAAATTTAGCATCCCTCCATTGTTCTCTTTCTTTGAACAGTCAGCAGCCTGCCATTTTGAGTGCCACTCATTGGCCACTTTGTGAGCCATCTCTTGGCCGTTGTGGCTAAGAATTCTGAATTTTTTTATTTATCGAGTTTGCTTTCATGTTACAAAAAACTGTGTGTGTGTGCGTGCGTGCGCGTGTGTGTGTGTGCGCGCGTGCGTGCGTGCATGCGTGCACGTGTTCCTGTCTGTATAAGCTCCATTGGAAGCCCCCCTCACTGCACTCTCAGGCCAGGAACAGGTGCCCTTCTTACACCCTCCACCTCTCCATTTGCACTCCATCCCACTGTAACACCAACTCACAGAGATGACTATTACGATGATTGGGTTTTCACCATAATGACGCTTATGCTGGATATCATGATGAGGATACCAACATCACTATGAAGAGTCAAATTTTGCTGTGAGCAAGGCACGCATAATCACCGATTAAAAAATTTTTTAAAAATAAACGGGGAGGGTGGTGTACCTTGTCCAGCTTGCTCTGGAAGTCTTCTTTGGCCTGCATTGCTGCCTGCACATTGCCACTGGAGAGTGAACTGTCAAGCAGCTGCAGAAAGCTGCGTGTCATGTTCGTCACTGCAGTCCAGGTGGACTTCTCGGTGCGCAGGGAATTAATCTTCTCATTCAAAATGATGTTGGACTTGTTGAGCGCCTGCAGTTCGGCAGCCTTGGCCCGCAGCTCCCGCTCCAAGTCAGCCACCTCCGTTTTTTCCAGCACGTGCACCCGCTGCTTCAGGTCCTGTTAAGAGGCAGTGTTTGTCGCACTTGTAGTGACTGAAACATTTTTACATTTCCCAAGTCCCTTTAAACAACAAATGCTTCCCTGTTACCACTCCATCTGCACATGGTTTACCTAGTGCACTTTTGAGAATTAGTCACTGTCTACACACTGAAACATTTAAGAACTCCTTATTAGCTTGTGGAGACCACACGTCCCCATGACACGCTGTGCAGTGCCATCAGGGCTAGTAGCCCAACACTGCTCCTTGGCAGCAAGAACACGCGAGCATGCGGGCCCTCATGTGCGCGCCGTGCACCTCCCACCATCGGCGATCGTGAACCTCGGAGCACCATCCTCTACTGCAGGGGTCGGCAACCTGCAGTCCGCAGGGCAGTACTATTATGCGGCCCCCAGCACGTCAGAACCCTCCTCCCCGTGTTGTCACTTCCTGTTTGAAGGCTGGCATGGCAGTTTGGCCTCAAATGGGGTCACAACTTGTGACATGCATGCTGAAAATGAACAATATTTCTATTCCAATTTTGCACATTATTGTCAATTCACCAATTTTTTTTCTTTTTGCCTACAAAGCCACCTCCCCCCCCTCCCTATTTGCCTTCCAGCCCCCCTCCGTGTCGACTTCATGCGACTTGGCCCTCCACCTCAAAAGGTTGCCGACCCTTGCCCTACTGGCCTTCTCTTCTCACCAGCACCCTCCCCACATCAGGAGACCCTTATCTCAAAAATGAGGTGACTTGCATGGCAGATTTGCTCTCCTTAGGGTTTTTCAAAACCACCCAGTCACGTTTTGACCGAGCAATAAGGCGTGGTTTGTTGACTTCGCCTGCCACCGAGTGCATCCTTGGCTCCTACCGGAGAGTCAATCAAACCCTCAGTGGCATCCTCATGACACCATGAAGCGGCTCTGGTTCTCCTGCTCTAGCTTGCTAGCCGCGTAATACAGCCTATTTATTGCTGCAACCTCCATAAGGTACAAAAATTTACAGGATACCTTAGTCCTCCTTATTATGTGAATTCAAAAGCCTTATGCCCAAATGGCAACCAGATATGCCATTATTGTGGGCACTGTCAGTGCCATGGATCGCTGGCGACTGCTGCGCCACTGGATGAGGCAGCAGGTTGAGTGCAAAGCTCAGAACAGCGTGGGCTGAACTCACATGTCCTTTCAGTATCATCATCATCATCACCCCTTTGCCTTTGTGTCTTTTAAGTGCGAATGCACTTTATAAGCGACCCCGAACCTTCCGCCGTCCGCATAGCAACAGCTGCGGGTGCGCGCGCTTTTCGTCTTCCTTAGCAACGGGGGGAGATGGGCGCGCGCTGCCTGGCCGCTGACATGGCACATACCCACGTGGGAGATTGGCCAGGAATAAGTGCGAATGCACTTCTTAAGCGAGCCTGAATCGTCGCGCTCGCATAGCGCCTCCTCTCCCCCCTCGCCTACTCTCCTAAAGCCCCTTTACTACTCTCCAGCTCGCAACACCCTCTCTCGGCGCGCCAGCCAGGCCACTACACTATATAAAAAAAAAAACAGCATCCGGCGCCAGGTTTCGATCTGCGGACTTTGCGGCCGCAGCGCGACGCTCTACCGACTAAGCCACGGACGCGACGTTGATATCAGTGTTAGTAACGCGCCTTATATCTTTAACGCATTCAAACTACGTCGTCAGCGGCGTGCGTTGGCGACTCAGCGGCGTTATAGCGGCTTGATAACTGCGTGGTGTACACGTGATACTACAAACCCGCTAGTTCTGCATTCTCTCACGTGACTGCGCCTCCTCTCCCTTCACTCCGGTCGGCGCTTCGCAGCTGCGGTGCGCTGCGGTGCGGTGCGCTCCTCCTCTCGAACATACACGTTAATTCACCAAGATTTCCGCAGAGGGACAAACGAGGCGTGTTAAGCCGAACGTGATCACGAGGGGGTGTTAATGTAACTAACGGGCAAAATGCCACCAAACTTCAACAAACTCCCCCACATAGCATCACCCCGTGCTTCGCACTTCCTCATACTCCCCTTCGGGGAAATGCGGGGGAATTTTTTTTCTTCCGGCCATTACAATGACTGAGAGCCTTGGCCAATAGCTCTTGTTAGGTCTATATTTAGTCCTAATGTTATGTAGCTGTAATGTTGACCTTTACGATGTGCCAATCAAAGTCAAACTCACTGTTTGTCAAGCAAGCTGAGAGCACCTGTTGACGTTACAGCTCAAAGCATAACGTTAGATCTAACGCCAGGACAGCACACACCCGCTTTTGCATCCTCATTCACTATCTATGGGGGAACCACCATACGGTTGCAGGTTTCAGTGGATGTTGCATGATGGCACTTCAGTTGCACTCTGAGCAAAGAGGACATGTAGTGGCCATGTACGCTGCCAGTCACCTGTTTGCTACTTCCGTAACGAGAATGCCCAAATCACTCATGTAGGCCTCAGTGCATGCCTATAACTGACGTTTCCAAGTGCAAGGCCACAATGCATTCACTAGGTCCCGTCCACCTTCAGTCAGCTAGGGCTATTGTGGCCCTGGCGGTGCGCGCTCGTCTCATATTTCGGAGGCCCTAGGCTTGATTCCCGTCCAGCCTTAAATCTGCACAGTTTTCTTTTCAACTCCATCACTTTGTTCCTGCACCATCCGCCATTTTGTATGATTGGGCCCAATACCAAATTTTCCAGCTACTGAGTCAACTAATGCTGTCAAAATAAAACTCGCAAGCTATCAAATATGAGACACGTAATTATACTCAAGGTATTTTCTGTCAATGAGTTAGTGTCAAGCTATGATTGTTTGCAGCATTATGTGAATACCTGAGCTTTTGCACATAAAGGTCTTCTGGTACTTAAAGGGGAAATTAAGCTTAAAACTGAATGACATTTTGCAGTGTATGTTGTAGCAAATGTGAGTGGCTTAAAAGCTTTTGTTCAGCAGTTCTTTTTGTTTCTATAAAGAACCACAAAATACTGTACTGCCAATTATAATAAGACCTATGCAACTTTCTAAAAGGGATACATCACAATCTGAAGTTAAAAAAAAAAAAAATCCCAGGCCATCTAACATGTAATAGTATGACTAACATGAAACCTGGGGAGGGGCGAGCATGCAGTGTATAAGTGTATTCTAGGCGCCTTGGCATTTTTGCCCATGGAGATGAAACTGTTGGGTGGGCAGAGGTATACAGCTTTGCTGTAAAAATCTCGTGTCTTTGAAGCTAGAAGTGTTCTAACGCGAGGCGTTGGAAAACGAGTGTATCAGTGTGCTTTTTAGTACGCGTTTTCGACCACGGAGATGAAACATTCTAGTGCAAGGCTTGGATAACGAGTGTCCCGGTGTGTTCTTTTAGTACGCGTTACGTTCTAGCGTGAGGCATTGGAAAACAAGTGTCCCGGTTTTTAGTACCGCGACTACATGATATGAGATACGACGACAACAGGAGACACCGACAGCCGAAGCCCCTAAGGGGCTGCGCCCTTAAAAAAAAAGGAAGGTTTACTCCGTTCACATTTAGGGTTAGGAAAATAGGCTTAATGCCAGCATCTAGCCCAAGCAATACGAGCTCAGGGTCACAGAAGTGGACGCAGCCTCTGTGCCTTTCCACAAGCACCTTCTCATCCAATGCTACTAACAAATAGACCAAACATCAACAAGCCTGGATCTAATTAAAGTGATTTGCTGTACAATTGTCGACAAATAATCAGCCCAAGTAGCTTCTGTATGGCCACAAGTTGCAAACTGCCAATGCCAGAAAATCACTACTGTGGTCAGTGGTAGTGTATTGTCTGACAAGATGTTTGCTGCAAAAGTCATGACAATGAAGCCCCTTATCTTCATATGAACCACAGCAAGGTTGCAACCCCAATAAAGGACGAAGCTGAAAATATTTCCGCTAATATGTTACAGAAGAGGGTGCTGACACGTACCCAACTTCCTTTTTCTTGACAGCCAATGACCTCATCTACCACAAGCAGCCTGCAGCCCCTTTTGCGCCAATGTCTACGTTGCCCATTTTGTCAAAGGAACAGGTTCCTAAGGAACAGGTTTCTAAGGAACCTTGTTTAGAAATATTAAATCCCAATTCCCAACAAATCTGGGTCCCCACTTAGCCTAGTCTCAAAGTTGGCACTCCTGAAACAAAAGGAGCTAGCTACAAATTCACTGATTAATAATAAAAAGCCAATAGAACCTAATTCTAGGGGCTCCTGCCCTATGAGAGGTCTTCCTAGTTAGGAAAACCCAGGACGTTGATGGCAGTTCGGGCATTGGTCAGCAGGTCTCATTAGTGAGAGGGGTCAGAACTGATGAGCCAAGCCACACGCTTGAGACACCTGGCCGCCTAGAAAAGCCCCCACTAGTGCCATCCACTGGTTTGCCTGGAACTTTTCTTCGATTCTCTTCAACAACTGCTAATGTGGCTACTCTGTTTGGCCTCAGTGGTTTAGGGGTAGAGTTGTGGGCTTTCACGCTAACAGCCTGGGGCAACCCCCCTTAGTTCTAATATTTTTGCTTGCTTTTCGGGAAGTTTCAGTGTCTATGTACTTCTTTCACCATGCTTCGTACCTTTACAGTGTCCTCCAGCCGCTTATTGCACTTCTCAAGGAAAGACACCGTGCAATCCATTCTCACGTGGTACAGAGGCCCGTCAGCAGAACATTTCTGCAGGAAATATAATCCTTTGTACAGCCAAGGGCAACAGTGCTGAATCCTTAAACAGCAGACCTCTACACCTACTACGCCAATAAGTAACAAACGAATCAAAAGCAACTCATTTGTTAGACATGAACTCGATACAGCAGATGTGACCGACTCTAAGCAAAGCTCAAGAAGGGCACAATCAGTGAGAACTTTCAGTTACGAAAAAGCTGCAGTTACAACAGTTTGTTCTCCATCCATTACGTAATAAAGTGCCACACAGAAAATGTCCCATCTGGCAGCCACTGAACCAATCCAAAGCGACGTGTATACAGTTACCACATTTTTCTGTCCCAAGCAGCCCCCTTTTTTTTGTAGCCAGTGATGCATGAAGTGGCAAGGGGCGTCTATATAAGTGAACGGGGTTGTGGCACTTGAAAAGCTACGTGTGCACATTGTTGAACTAAAATGCATTGCAAAGCAAAAGTCAACCCCAGCAGAGCTACATGCTATGCATTCTGTGGCATCAGCTGGTCCATGCAACTGGCAGTAAATATTTCATTCTGCATCCAGTAGGTTGGCTCTTCACTGAAACTATGGCCGACCCACACAACTCCAAGTTCAGAGTTCTGGTGGCTCTTACAAAGCAAGGCTGCCCCAAGTTAATTCACTAGCTCCTACTGAAGACACAAACTCTGTAGGCACTAGTTTTGCAGAAATACCACAAGGTTCAGAAACTTAATTGGGTTTTGTATTTTAAATACTCAAATTTGACTCGAAACAGACGATTACAACATTCATTACTACACTGATGCAATTCTATTAGGACAAATTTTGTCAAGCTGGATAAACATTCTTTTCAGTGCATTTTTAATGGAAATAGTTTTTGGGTACCTTCTACCAGGAAAATTAAGCGTTTTTATGTGGCTTAATTTTAAAAAATAGGACTTTTTACATATTACGAACCCCAGACAAACCAGAACGCAATCTGGCAGGTCTCCGAGTTGTTCACATCAGGTGAATTGACGAGGCATTTATCCTATAATTTCGAACAGTTTCACCAGCATTTGCAAGTGTATTTGTAAAGGGTGACGAGTTCTCAAAATTTGAACACAAATTTAGTGTAAAAGAAATGTTCACAGTGACTTACCCCCTGGATGTTACGGATCTCCCTCTCATAGTCCAGTTTTTCAGAATACAGTTTGTCGACAGCTACCTGCTGGTCTGCACTTTTGCTCCTAGAGGAAAAACACATATCTATTATAAACTGGTCACCCTTAAACACAAACACATACAAAAAAAAAAAAACTGGCTATGCAGTTGTCTAGTAAAAGTCAGAAAGACATATTTGCATGCTTATATTAAAGGGTCAGTGTTTGCAACACTAATGTAAGCTAAGAAATGCAATCACAAATAGGATTTGTCCAAAATCGCTTCAGCACACATTTATTCACTTTCATTTACCAAATTATCACATGAAGGTATGCACTTTTGTTTCAAAGGCATTGAACAAGTCTTAGATGAGTTCCATGACAGACTGTTGGACTCAATTTGAGTAGACCAAATTTAGTCCAAATACATTTGAAATTCCAGGACATGAACCTGGACATATCCAAACCAAGAGATCAAACAACACATCGGCACAAAAAATTTTCAAGTGAAATTCAGACAGACTGTTGGATATACTACCATAAACCAAGTAATTCAAAATATGCAAAGTCAATATGATTGTGTTGGACATTTACAAACAACGCAAAAGAACTATTTCTTCTTCACAGGTACAAGAATGTGCTGATTCTGAAAATCAATTTCAGCTCATGTCCTTTATACAATTTGCGACAAAGTGCAAACCGTATAACGGCCTTGACAAAGCAGCTGCGTGCCCCCACCTGGCAACTTACTGTGTGCTGTAGCCTAGCACAACATGGGACACCAAAGGCTTATTAAAGATCACACCTTTCAAAGCACTTTCCGCTTTTGATAGATGCCACTGGTTTTTTTTTTTGTTTTTTTTTTAACAAATAATCAAAGCTGGCATCTCTGTCTTCTTTCCCTTTCACCTTTCCATGACGCAAAACTGCTAAGGGAAGGTGTATAAAATACTCGCGTGATTCCATAACACAGCAATGAGTAATGCTGATGACCGTAGTGACCAAGTAGCTGAGTGCACCAGCAATCTTGAGTTTTGTTAACGGGTATCGTATACATATATACCCATCGACAGTAAAAGTAATGATACCTTTCGCCTTTAGCCAAAGTGAAATCTGAGACAAATCTTAGCTTCAGTAGCAGTGAGAGAATCTGCATAAGACTGCTTAACCCCTTAAAATCCCTTAACCCCTGCCTATTTTTTTATCTCTGAATTCGAATCTTCTCGTGCTAAAAAGCAACTACACGATATTGAAAAATATATTTACACCATATACTAAATCAAATCAACCCACTACAGTTTATTTCTGAATATTGCGTAGGGCACCAGCTGCCTGCTGCCAAGAAAATGAAAATAATAATAATAATAATAATAATAATAATAATAATAATAATAATAATAATAATAATAATAATAATAATAATAATAATAATAATAATAATAATAATAATAATAATAATAATAATAATAATAATAATAATAATAATAATAATAATAATAATAATAATAATAATAATAATAATAATAAAGGAGGAGTTGCAAATGCCGTATCATTTTTCACTTGAGTAGGGTTATTTCACCTTTGGCTATTGCACTCGGGAAGCATCGAGCGGCTGACCAGCACTTGCAATGTTCCCTTCAGAGATGTCCTTATCATCGATAGAACCGATTAATTCAGCGTCATTGCGGTCTTCTTCACTTTCGGACACAAGCTAAACATCAGTATCTGAATCATCTTATTGGAAATAGATGACGAAGATGAAAAGCATCTTCTTAGGGGTAGGCAGTCCAGTTATGCATGTGTAACCACCACCGGACTGCATATTTTTACTCAAAAACTGTGCTTCTGGCAAAAAAAAAAAGTGCTTTTTTCTGGTCGCAACACAGCACACAGTCTAAGCCGTAGACGAGTGTTTACTGTCCTGAACATTCAGGAGAACCTATTCTGGTAGGACGAGCTCTGTTCGTCCAAAACAGTTTGGGGACATTTGAAGACATTACACATTAAGTATACAAAAATGTGCTCGTTAAAAGAGCTGACAGTGGTTCAGTTCTTAACCCTTTGAGGGCTTTTGCTGTATATGTATTGCGGCAGTTTCCCATCCCGCAGGGTCTTTGCTGTACCGGTACGGTTTCGACCCTCCGTTTAAAATTTCGCGCCATAATGGCGATGCATGCTCACTGGGAGGTGCTACCACCTCCTAGGACTTACAAGAAGCATTTGAAATTTGATTGTGCTACCTTGTTGCAGAGATAAACAGAACTCTCTAGCTTCAGCGCACCATGCGTTGTGTCAACCCCCTTTCATGGTTTCAGTTTCGCCAGGTGATCGCAACGGAGGTGTGAAAATTGATTTTCATCTTCATCGGCTCTCCCTTGCACGGGAGGCGGAAGTTGATTTCTATCTATATCGGCGCTGCTCTTAGCTTGTTTATCACCGTAATTTATCGCCGTAATTTATCACAGTAAAGTAATTTGACCATCTGGAAAGTTTTTTTTTTAAAAATTCGACCCTCAAAGCTATCTGACCTGAGCATGTTGTGTTACATTTTTGCAGAACAGTGTTTCGCTTAGTACCACTGTGCAATTAGAAACACCGCCAAAAGATACAGACACACACAGCATGAATTTCCAACTAAATTTATTGTGCCACTGAGCAGAATTACTATATGCTGAAACAGCGTCGACTGTGCATGCATGCACACAAAAAATTAGGATACAGAAGATGCTGTTGTGAAAGAAATTGTTAGTGACAGCCAGCAAGGGGGAAGTAACACACTTATTATCCAGTCTTGAAATTGCCTCGGCCTTTGTGATTTCGTGAATAAGCTGCGTCTTGCCAAAAGATTCAATTGTGCAATTAGAGCCACACTTCTGAGAATGTACCCTCAAGAAATGACTGGCACCAGTATTGACACTGTTTTGTTCATGCAACCCGTCACTGAAGCAGTGCCTGGTTTGCTCAATGCATTGCCTCCCACACGAAAGCAGGAGGCTGTACACAACATGGTACACACACTCAACAAACTTGTTCCGGTGCCGCTTAATGCAATTATCAAGCATAGGCCATTTGGGTCAGTCAGCTTGCACAGGTTCCCAAGCTTATTGTTAAAAAAAAAAACAGGCCACCGCCACTAACGTGAAACCTGGGGAGGGGCGAAGCATGCAGTGTAGAAGTGTATTTAAAGATTGTAAGTCTGTCTCTTGCCACACGGCGCATGCTGATTGGGCACCGGAGAAGCGCTGGTGGGAGGAGCAATCACGTGCAGATTTAAGCAATTTGCATGGCCCATCTGCCCCAGTTTGAGGAAGTGGTAGGGGTCAATGCGAGCGCAGTGCAATGACCGTTCCTCACCCTGGGGGCTCATCCTCAGTGACCAACGGGGCCCCGGCACCAAGTAAGTATGCCTTTTCTTGCTTCGACCGACTACCTTACCCGATCAGGCCTAGCGTCAAGAGCCGGTGAGTATTTGAGTGGAACACAAATTATACCCAGTCCACAAACAGCTCCTGCTTGTGCTTGACGATTACTGAAGCGGACAGGGAGCGTCCCACTAATATTTAAATCATGTTAGTTTTTTTTTAACGGTTTTATCCACTATACAGTTTTCCAACGAAGCGTTGGAAAACAAGTGTCTCGGTGCTTAGTACAGCGACTACAGGAGGCGACGACAGGAGACGCCGACAGCCCGTGCTTCGCCCCTGAAACTCCCTTCACGTTTGACTTCTGTGCTGTCTTCTTCGGGTTATGAGCCATCCTGTACACCTAGGGAACTACACCTACTTTGAGGCATTTGCCAGAAGTAACACTGGCAGCTTGCTGCAAAGTGAAGAGTCACGTGTCTCCTGAAATGTGTTCCGTGAGTGTTTTGCACTATGCACACACCGGCACACCTTCTGCAGACTATGATTCCGTCACAGGAGGGCCGATCCCTACTGGTCTCCAAACTCCCATTTGTCAGCTCTGTGCTGCAGCTTCGCAACGAAATTATCGATGAGCCGTCACTACCTGGAAAATGGTATTGAAGGTGCTGATAGATCTTTTATCGAAATTGGCCAAGATCACTATGACGGTATCGAAAATGGCCTGTTGTTGGATAGCAGAAAGACTCAGTGATTTCACATGCTGTTGGGCCAATCACACGTAGTAGCACTCGCCTCATTAGGCCCCGTGCTGTATTTAAATGCTACATATAGGCAGTTGATAGGCTGCCTTCCCTCATTCCACATTTTGGTGGGATTGCTGCTCAGCTCGAATGGTTTGTGCAGCTGAATGAGCGGAAATTCCAGATAAGTTCAGTTACTTAGTTGCTTTACATCGCTTTGTCATACCCCCCACCTGCCACTATGATATATATATATCAGGATGGAGCAGGCTGAAATTTATGGAAGAAAATAGACTTGCATGACCATGTTGTTTGAAGCCAGATGTGCCCGACTCTAGCAACCAAGATTGTCTATTATGAAGGATGTGGAACAAAGATAGGTGGCTCAAGTGGATGAATAACATCACAGCTGCATTACCTGTTCATATCTCGGGCCTTTACCAAGCAGAAAAGACTATCCCCCTTCGCAAAGAACAAACAAAAGCAACAAGTTCAATTCGCACAGAAACGTGCATGAAAGCTTTCCCATGCTGGGCTTGGCAATTGTGCTGATGAGCATGTAGGCACTGCAAGTGTTGAATTGAATCCACCGCCCGAAGAGTTTGCTTTAGTCTAGCTGTGGCCACACTGCAGGAAGCGGCTGCAGGCGAAGCACACCCTTTTCATGTTCCCTGGTCACTGCCAACTTTTCACCTACAAACTTCGCTGACCTTTGTAATGCAATGAACTCTCGATAAGACTCAATAACAAAATCAGTTTCACAGCACAATCAGGTGCCCCCTGCCAGAGTTCAGGGACACTACAACTTACCGTTCAAGCGCAAGAAGTTCATCCCGTTGGCGTATCTCTTGAGCATGCTTCGTGAATTCGGCAGAAACTTGGCGATGCTGCAATAAAGAGCATGAAGCAATCAATGTGAAATTCTTCTACTAGTTACATAAAAATTATGGACATTTGGTAAGCTCTTATGATGAAGCGCAGGTCTCAGCTGGCACGAGATTGGGAGCCAGTCCTGAACTCCCCTAGTCAAGGCAACCCTGATGAGAGACAAGCCACCAGTAGAACCGCATGAAACATGTTTGTCCAAGCCACCAGTAAAACATCATGCAACATGGCCTCAATGGACCAACAAAGCTTGTCCTCTCCGTCAAAAGCCCGATTTAATGTGGGTTATCCCATCTTGAATGTAACAACAAGGCGAGTGCTTGAACATCAGGGGAGTGCTTGAACATCTCAAAGTCATGCTAAAAAATTCATAAATTCATAGCTTTAATATGTAACCTGAACAATCACCTCTTAATATTTTCGAAAAAAAAAAAATTTTGCAAATCAGCACCACGTAATTTGGCGGGTGACTGTAAAAGTGGATGGGAAGGGGAGAAAGGGGATCTCCTTAGATTTTCAGTTTGCTTTTTTACATATTTTTCTGTCACGCAATTACTGTTACACCACTGAATGGTACCATTGTGTGGCACAGTTTAATCTTTAAAAAAACTGATGTTTTCTGTTGCCAAGCAAGATATAAGTGAAGAAATTGGCTTCAAACAGTTCAACTTCTATGTGTCTTTGACGGTGACTGCAGGGCTGAGCCACTGAGCAAATGCAGGCACTTTTTCCTCCACAAGGCTAGCGGGCAGGCACCCAGCGGACTTCCGGTACCTTTAATATTACTGTATGCTCGTGTAAAAAGCTTGTACAGGGTCACTACCTGGCAATACGACAAAGTATAGCCCATTCCAGTGTTTTCACGACTCCAATAATGTACATTTTTTTCTCAGCAGCGTAGCAGAGCACACACAAAATAAACCTGCCATGCCAAAACTAAAGATAAGGGATGTGGCGAACTACCGGCCTTAGGCTGAACATATCAACCCAAACAAGAGTGCCTTGCATAGCCCAGAAGATGAACATGCTGTGCAATGAATCAGTACACGAAAACTTAGAAAGACGCTACAAGTTGACGAAGTTCATCCAACAAATTTTTACTTTCCCTTTCTCCTCAGTCTGCGAGAAAAATGCGTTCACAAGCACATAAAACAGGTCTACTATTTCCTGCATCACGTATCTTTAAGCTGTGACTAGCAACGCCAAAAAGATGTGGGACGTTACGCCTGGGATGACAGCACGAATGCCAGCATGCTTGAAGACGTTTGCCCGAAGCAGCTGAGATACACTACGATTTTCAAGCTTGAAAATAATGCTTTCTCTTAAAACAAAATTTACCTCCCATAAAACTTGATAATGCCTATAAAGCATAGTGCCATATGAGTCATATGAGTAATACAACGTATTTTTGGTTGGTCAGCTTCAGGGCACCATCGATGGACAAACAAGAACTAACAACATGTCTTGCAGAGGTTTTCCTTTATTGTTGGCATACTACAAGTTTTTGTCATTTATACATTTCATAGAACAGCACAGCTCGGTGACCATGTATTAAAAGTTCTACAGTGGCCCAAAAGTTGTTACTGTTTGTCACGAAATAAAACCACAAAATATTTAAATTTGGTGGCTTTTTTATTGTGTCGATATTACAACAAGAGATATGTAAATACATAACCAAGGAAAATACACAAGAAGCCCAACTACTCTAGAATAAAACAAACAAAATTCCTTGGAGCCCTTAAGTCTGCTTACGTGCTTTGAAAACGACAGTTATCGAAGACTTCTTTACTGCTAGATTGTACCGACTCCGAACACCGAATTTTTTTTCGGTGTTCGCAGGGGCAGTTCAATTAGTTTCAGCACTAAAAAGTTACGCCCACCTCCCCTCGCGGGAACCCTGGTGTGATGCAACGCATCTCATGGGGGGTTCCATTGGCAACGGCCGAATCGCCGTCACATCAAGCAATCGTCGAGTACTGCGAGAGAGTGCACGCGTAACGCGGACGACCGTCGACTGAGACCGTCGGAGCGCAGCATGCCGCTTTATATTCACAGCGCCCGAAGGAGAGGAGAGCGCGGAGAGAGAGAATACTGCACATGCGCAGCGCCGCCTACTGGCGCCTAGCAACGGAGTGAGAGCGCGCTGCGCCAACCTATCGGAGAGAGGAGAGGAGGAGAGGCGCAGCTGTGCGGACAATGGCGGACAGACGCAAGAAGGACAGAGGGGCGAGCATGAGATGCGTTGCATCCAAAATAGTTTTATGTGCAGAACAAAGATCTTTCACAGGAGTACGCAGCAAAAATTGTAGCCACCCTGCAAAGAGGTTCGCAAACTGGTTCAAAACCTGCAAAGCAGTTCGGTACATGATTTAGTCTAACTGGAACTGAAACAGAACAAAACAAGTTACCTGAACTCAAATACACATCTGTTTGTGGAGCTACTACAGTGAGAATAAAAAAATTGGATCGAATTCGTATCCAATGACGGTCTTTAAATGCGAAGCATTCTTTGGCTTGGGAGAATAACACGCTATTACCTCACCCCTGTTCACACATAAGGATTCTTGGTGGATCCCAATAGGAAGCATGTGTGTGCCCATTTCAGTGTGTCTATATTTTAGGCTTGTGAAATAATGGCTCGATCCAATGACTGCGGTTCACTGTTAATAGGTGAAAAATTTGCCTTTGCATGCATGAGCGGAGGTTTTGTCTTTGCTGTGTTTCTCAATGGCATACGGTGAAGAACTTGATTGAAAATTAAGCATCTGGACAGCCTGTCGGCAGTTCATGGGCAAAACAGGTTCTAATTTACTTCATTGCTGGCTAGAACGTCCTCAGAAAAAAATTTAACAAGCAGCGTAGCATTACCTGGCGCCTGTGATGGTGCTTCAGCTCCTAAATTTTCACATACAACTATCCGGCTCACAACTGCACCATGTTTGCTCTTTTATCTTTTGTACCAGTATTTGCTTCCATCGGAAAGCTCTAAACATGGTTATGCTAATGTTTTAGCCCTCCCATTATATTCTTTCATGCGCACATAATGTATATTTCCCTGCAGACCACACACTGGACTTCCACGCTTTGTAGGCTAGAAATACACAAGTGCCTGAAACATAAAAATTAGGAGCCATTCTACACTGTGAAGGTGGATTACCAGCCAAGCTGTATAAAATACCCATCACACACATGGTTAGAGGACGTACACGTATTTGTTTCTCATCATGTGGTTAAGGCAGTAACTATGGCTTCATGATACTTAAAGGAGCCATGAAGAGAAAATATAACTTCGTTTTTTTTTAAAGAACTAGGATTCAGTATCTCAATCAGCTTCATTACAGCCACAAAAGATGTTTTTTTAACGAAAAAAAGCAAGAAGTATTTAAAAACTTTCAAATTTTGCGCCACAGTGACGTGTTATGAGCAAGAATGATGTCGTACGGGCCAACAATAAAACATACTTTTCAATGCGTTAACTGCACGTTAGCATTCAAGTGATGCGGTCAAATGGAACTAGAGGCCCCATTACAGACGGCCAGTCATGTGTCGTCGCAACAGGTCAGTTAGGCGGCCGCCAATCGCACAAACAAGGTTCCATGACATCATGAAAAGTTGCGGGAAATTGGCTAGGGGGTCGCGACTGCTTCACGCGTTTTCTTTCATATCTCCGTTATTTGTTCGAAGATCGCGATGATATTGGTATCATTGTTATCGGGACTAGGCAGTCTTTCTAATAAACCCAACTTGTATCTTGTCTTCATGGCTCCTTTAATGAAATTTGCAAAGAGTAGAACTTTATCCTAGCACACGAACATGAGGCTGTCTGATTCCCTCCCATAGAAGCCCATGTATTGGCAGAAGATGGGAAGCCCACAACCTTTGCAACTTCACAGTGAACTACCTAACCATAAATGAAACTGGGTAACATTAGGGTTGCCTTAGTGGCTAATTGTCATAATTGTTTTCGGGAAAGTTTTGATGGAACAAATTACAGAAGCAAATTGCTTTTATAATGGCGATCAATCCAACTAGGCACCTAAAATCATCACTCACATGAGTCCTACCCCTTATGTGGTTCATGTACTTTTTTTACCCGTTTGTCTCGAAAGAATGTGAAAAAAAAAAAAAAAAACAGACAACTTGAAAACTTGTCTCGAAAAGTTAGAAAAATGCTATTGCTTAGAGGTACCATATAGGATCCCGGTTTCCAATTATTTTTTTATGGGTTAGGTTGAAAAAGCAACTGGGATTTAAGGTTACTGAGATGAGAAAAGTTTGTCAGCCACAACATGCTTTGCATATCCCAACTACAGAACTGAGAGCAACAGAAAGACTTGTCTCAGCACCAATTTTTATCAGATCACTTTTGGGAACACTGTAATCGCAGCGTGAGTGACATGGTATTTTTTTACTTATACGTAAAACTGCACATACGGACGGGACAAGGAAATGAAGAGACAGGACGGGTTGAATTTTGCGGCTTGAAAAAAAAAAGTAGTCAAATTTATGCTCATGAATGCAACCAACTTATCTTCCAAATGAGCAGCCAAACCATCTGGTGAAGCACTGGAAAGAACAGGCAGACGCCTTTCTTGCAAGAACTTTTATATGGCCCCACCCCTATTCTTTAGTTGACAGCTGTCAGTGCACCAACAACAAAGCAAAAAAATGAACGTGGCGTTTTGTTCAGTCTGGGCAAGCACCAATAAAACAGTTCGTCTTAGGGCTACACAGTAGGTGCCAAATAGCATGACACGTCTGCATCACATGCGCATGGAATAGTGAAATGGGAGGGCTAAAAATGCAGCATTACTATGTTTAGGGCTCACCATAAAAAACAGAGCTTGAGGAACTAGATGAGAGAAGAGGGGACACATGACGGCGCTGTCTCGTAACTGATTTTCATTAGGAAGAAACACAAATATGAACTCTCACACCAAACACATGCCCAGACCGTCATCTCGACAATGCAGTGCGTGAGCACAGCAATGACCTAAGTGACCGCCTTCGATAGGAAAGCAAATTCTTTCTCATTTAGCATCACAGACACACGGTTGATACACTAGCTTTCCTTTCTTTTAATGTAGAACGCGTCCATTATGTAGAACGCGGCTGGTCATTATGCCGGCACAAAATACACGCACCTTTGAACAGTGCATTACAGCTCGTTTGACTGCCTTGGCTGTGAGTCACACACTGCACAGAGTGATGTGCACATAAGGATTATTTTGAAGCGACCTACAGTGCACCATGAGCTGTACATTAATGCACCTGCCAGATTGGCCTATATATTATGGCATGAAAAATGGCAAATGGTAAACAACATCTGCGCAGCAAGGACAGAATGGTGACAAATGCTCAACACTACAACCGCTGCCAGCCTTCTGTCCTGAAACCTTGGTTTCCACTGTTTTACACATCTTGCCACACATATTCAGAGCTGAAAAAAAGCACCTTAGCTCCATACTGCCCCCCAACATTCTTCAGGCCATGCGACATACAGTGGACATATGGTATTACAGCAATCTGGTTCCATTCCGCATGGCGGCCAGCTTCACCAGACTCCATTGCCGAATTTACAACTTTAAGTAGTTTCTGGACACTCCTGCGCTTTATGTGTTCAGGAAGTCTCGGTGATCTGTGCCTGAAAACTGCTCCCAATTTTATGCAGACAGGACTTAAAAGCAGCTGACCTGTGTAGTTCGAAAGAATTGGGAAACTAGTCTCGAGTTCCCTGAACTGTAATTGAGAAGTGGTTTTGCAGAGCTACGACCGTGTGCTCAGCAGACATGACCTCGCTCCAAAAACAAATGCAAGTCAAGAAATTGTAGCTGACCGTCCTTCAGAAACTCACTCAAGGACACCCTTTATTAACAATTTTAAAGCTCTCATCTGGTTTCTTGAGCACTGCAGTGTCGAGGTGACGGTCTAGCATGTGTCTAGGTGTGGGAGTATATATTTGTTTTTATTCCGAACAAAAATCAGTTGCTAGAAGCCCCATCGTGTGTCCCCACTTCTCTTGTTCCGTGTCTTCACACGTTGTTTACGATTAATCAAAGTCAACTAGCACAGCTGTCAACTTTGGTGTTGTTAAGGGCTCGCTGCTGGAAGCAAATACATGAGATAAAACGAGCAAACACATACATGGCCCATGCAAGCGTACTTACTAAATCACCAACTTCACTTTCGTCCCCTTCAAAATTTGTAGGTGGACATTCATGATGGCCATTTATGTAGAACAGCCGCAGGCGCAGCTGAAGGTTTTCCTTCCGCAGGTCCCCTATAAGCTGCAATCACCAAAAAGATGTCTCTTACGGCACCCCACCCCAAGCTTTAGTCAACTTCCCACTGACACAAAGCGGTGTGCAGTAGGCTTTTCACCCTCTGCCCACTACTACACCAAAATTCTGCAAACCAGGCGTGCCGAAGAGCTTGAAGCAAGTAAATAAAAGTTTGAATCAGGATTTTACATGCCCAAGCTACATTTCGGTTATAAGTGCAGGGCTTCAGGTTAACTTGTGTACCACCAGCTAGGGACATTTGCCAAGCCAGGAAGTCATGTACACATGCACATTTTCCTCCACCAGGAAAATGCCTGCTACAGCAGAGAACTAAGCCTGCGACGTCGCGCTCAGTAGCCCCTTCGCTACCCAGCCACCCCAGCCCATAAACAATCAAACGCATCAGCCCAATCAAACGCATCAGCCAATGCCCACACAAACACATCCCTAGCATGCAAGAACTATGTTGATGAAGGCAATGTGGAAGCTCAATGCCCATCACTTTTGCTTACGCTTAGCTGATGAATGCACCAGGCAAAGAGCCACATGTGACCTAGATCCATGATTCATTAAAAAATTTAACAATTTTTTAAAGGGGTCCTGAAATACCCTCTGCCTATACATGGATGTACATATAAACAAATAAAGAAATCTATTATTAATTAATAAACATCATTATTAATGTATTATTATAGTATTATTAATACTATAGCAGAAGTATTAGATGAGACATTGTTAATCAAAAACTGTGCATCGTCACCGCGGTACGTTTCCTCCTCTTTTCACCCTTCTCCTTGCCGCTGATGGTGCGCGAGCATTCCCTCCCACAATGCTTCATTCCTCAGAGGTGACGTCTCCAACCATTTTCAATTTTGTGCTCCGCCGACTGCGCGTTGCGGTGGTTGCTATTGGCGGCACGTCAAAAAGACAGTTTAAAGCGGTGGGGAACTCATGATCACGAATGGACCGGTTAGGAGTGCTTTATTGGCCGCATGGGGAGGATCGTATGTGTCTTATTCTCTTTCACGCAGCACGCACACTGTTTATCTGAAAAGTGCCATCTCACATATTGCCCCGCTGGTGCGGGGCCTTATTTTGCGGTGTTCAGAAATTCCTGCCGGCCGCATGTCAAAAAGACATTTTAAAGCGGCAGAGAACCCCCGCACGAAATGCGCCGGTTCAGATCACTGTGTCAATTGCGATGAACAGCCTTCCTGGGAAGGCACAGACAAAACCAGTGGTGCACTCAAGCAGGGTGCGTGTTTTGACAAGCTGCACCTGACTTGTAATGATAAGCATGGTAATAGAGTGTGCCGCAGGAAGCGCTAATTAACCAAAGGTGCTGCCACAACCCAGCCGAAGCTGAACAGATGACACTTCTCTCCGTAGGTGGGAGAAAAAAGTTGCCCGATTGTACGACCTCTGCTTCATGACACACATGGGAGAATCGATGACGTAAATGCATTTGAATGGCAGTGTCCAAAAAGAAAGGGGTGACAAACTTTGCAACGAAAGTGTGAGCTTTCCGCTGCACGTAAAAAAGTTATATTGGCACAGATGACATTGACTACCCAACTTAACAACTGTGTCTGTTCATTTAATGTGTGCAAAAAGTCTTTCAGGACCCCTTTAAGGGCAGTTCAATAACGTTAGGCGTTCAATCATTTTTGTTTAACTGAAATGTCACACCTTTTGGCTTTTGCTCGACAACGAACGGTGCCTTGTTTGTAGGCATGCGTGAACAGTGATTTTTAAGAACTGGAACAGTATCATAAAAAGTTGCTGCCAGCAGCCATCAACACAGCAATGACAACTGGCCATGAAAATTGAAAATTTTAATTTTTTTTTTTTACTTTTTCACCAATATGGGTCATTTCTTTTGCATATTTATCTCTGCATGACACAAAAAACAGATGTATCATCACCTGAAAAAAAGAAAAAAGTATTGCGGGGGTCCTTTCAGAACATTCGAAGGGCACAAAGCGTGAAACATTCAATGGTGCAATAACTCAACCTTGTCTCTGCATGAAAACAAGGCAACTCATTTGCCCAGTCCATCGTGTATCCATGCCATTACAGCGACAAGATCACTTACGTTCTCATAGTCGCGTACTGTTTTCGACTTTACCGCAGCCATGTACCGATAGCCACCTGCAAGGAACAAATTACACGAGAGGGTCAGCTGTCTTTTCCCCGACAACACTGTCGAGTGTGCCCAACTTGAAAGGATCCTTTCCACTGAGCATGCTGGCAAGCAAGAAATGTGTCAGTCCTTAATCAGTCCTCAAAATTTCAAGACACTTCAGCATACAGGCACACAAAAGGCTTTTTTTACACACAATGAAAACAAACATTTTTTGCATGGGAAAGCGAACATGAACACCAAGTGGCAATAAAGGCAGTGTGTTGCGTATTCCTGAAATGGCCTTCCAGGCTTGGGGATAGCTACAATCTTTGCACATTTCTACGAGGCTGGAACTGCTCTAGAGATCTACACCCCATTCACAGCACCGGGATGTCACTGCAAGGCCATAATTTTCATGCTCTTAAATACCTCGTATGGAATACTGTTGAGGCCAAGAGTTGCTTGTACCAATGCCTTCTCGAATACCTTGTGCTCGAATACCTTTGCGATCACAAAGCTACGGGACCCTTCTAAGGTTGTCAGGTATGGCACACGCAAAAGAGCACTGGGGAGGTGTGCAGTCGAAAGCTAAAGTGCGAGTTGCTTTGGGAGCAAATCGGGAAGGGTCCTCGCTTCAAAGTGTGGAAGGTATGCCACATAGAAGCTGTGGTGTACGCAGGGCCAAGTGGTGCACACCCCTACGTCCATCATCTTCAGCTGCACTACGGTTCAGAGCTGAAGACAGAACTTCTCCTATCCTCTAATGCTGTGACCATTATGTAAGAGATGCAGGTCCGGTGTTGGGTGGGACTCGTCCACCCAAGTCCATTCAGAGGCATCTAAATGAGCAGTAGCACATCGCAAAGGGGCCAGAATGGAGTATGTGTTCAGGGACTGATTAAGAAGATGATACAAAAACCAGCCGCACAACCGCTGTGACACTGATCATGGGGATGACCCAATAAAAGCCAAATGAAAGGGGTGAAGCTGCTTCCCCTGCCCCAAGTGACTAGACTATTGCCAAGCCATCATACTTACTAACTGCAGACCAACCTCGCTAGTTTGAAGTGTTGAAATAAAAAAGATTTAAATTAAGCAAGCATTGAGATAATGAGCACTTTAAATTAAGATCATAAAAAACCATACTACCAAGATGTCAGACAAGCTTGCTTTAAAGGGACAGACAACCGATTTTGGTCGAGTATATGTTCTCTAGCTCATATGAAAGCCAGCGTTTTATATAGTGGGGTAACCACAAGCAATATATAAACAAATTGACGGAAAAGATTTTAATTTGGCAGTAAACTTTCTGAAATCTGAAAGGTGGCGGTTCATAGTGTAGAAACGTGACACTACATTACGTGTCCTGGTCCCGTGACCTTCAAACCGTGCAGCTAGTGAAACTGCTCAAACGTTTATTCACTTATTGAAAGTCTGTTAACACGAGTATTTGTATGAATTTAAATTGTATACATATTTTTAAGCATTCTTTTGAAAATTTTAAAGCGGCGCTGCCTTCGCTCGTTTTCATGGGCTGTCCCCATTCACACTCCTCGCGCGAATAATTTTTAAAATTGTCCGCACTCCTAGCACGGTTAACTTTTAAAGGGATAGACAACTGATTTCTGAGGAGCGCATGTCGTCTAGCTAATATGAAAGCCACCATTTAATATTGTACTGGGTTAACTGCAAGAAGTTTTTGAATAAACAGGCAGAAATTTTAACTTTGCACTAAAAGTTCTGAAGTCTGAAAGGTGGCGCCATGTAGCGTGTAAATGTGACACTACATTATGGGTCCAAACAATTCCTTCGATTCAACGCGCGAGTAAAAAAAACGCATGAAGGAATATGAAAGGTTGTACATTGTTGGTTTAGCCGGGGACAAGTTCTAAAGCGAAGCTTTGTATCTCTACCAGCCAAGGGTTCTGTCACGACTGTCGGTGTCAACAAAAAACTCCCTCAAACAAATAAAGAAATTACTGGCACCGCCAGGAATCGAACCTGGACTGAATAGGAATCGGAGCGAGAGCCCGTTGTCTTACTGATTGAGCTACGAGCACATGCGGAGACGGGGGAGACAGGCGGTGTACGCACAGAGCACAGCTGCGGGTTTATCCCCTGCGTTCACATTGAACGCCAGATGATAACGTCTTGTGACCTCTCGTGCCGCTGTGCACTCCGCCCACGGCACGTGTAGCGGCCATGTGCACGCCTTGCGCATGCGCTAGGAGTTAGTTAAAATTAAAGGAAGCTCACACCAACGCATGGCATCTCAATTCTCCTCCGCCTCTGCTGCCGATCTATGGATTATTTGCATTTCAGATATGCAGTATACAGCTCAACGATAGATCCGTAGGAAACAAACCAGGAACAGTTTCAATTGCGTTCATCGCAGTCGACCCCCAGGTGTTACGCAGCTGCTACAAAATATAGCTACGGTGAAAACACTAAGTCTGAATGTGTATTACACCAATCATAAGGCAGTTCTGCACGTCATGCTGAAGTGAAATAATAAAGCACGTGTTCAGGTACAGTGTAACGCGTGATAGGTGGTGATAGGTAGTGTATATATAACCCGTGGTAGGTGGTGTATAAAGCTTCACTTCCCAACCACCTCCACAGGGTGGATTGGCCCGCACTTTTTTTTAAATCCCTCTTTTACTCTCACGTGCAGTTTAAAGTATGTTGCCGCACGGCTCACTGCCATGGTTGCCAGCATTCTTTCTGGTGGGACACGCATGGCTGGTAGATCTAAAAATTCCAATTTCAAAAGTTCTAGGGCGCTATCAGCAAAATCACTTCGGATTAAGGGGTTTTAATTGATGCCCTTTCATTTGGGATAAAGAAAATATACGACAAAAATCGGTTGTCTGTCCCTTTAAAGGGGCCATGCAGACAAAATACAAGTTCGTTTTATTCGAAAGATTTCATGTTTTGAAGTGCCTCCAGTGCTTGCCCAGAAGCAAACGATAATTTATTCACTGAGACATTGATCAACTCAAGTTAACTCAAGTTAAAATTTTGATTCTCCCGCCAAATCGTCTGTTCTCATGACGTCTGCAATGACATCACAAGAGCAGGTCTTCAAGCTAAACCTAGTGTGATGTGGAGCCTTGTTTACCGTCAGTCAACCTAGATGGCGACACCATACCGCGGCGGGCCGTTTTCTGCCTTTGCTTTGTTTTTGACCATATTTGTACCTGGCTTGTTTTTGTTAAAATAGAAAATAATCGTTTCATGAAACATGGTGTTCACTTGACAAATATGGTCACGTAAGACACTTGGCCAGTGTCGTCTGAGACAACCCCAAAGCACTGCAGTGCTGTGCACTGCGGTGCTTTGGGATAGTGCACATAGTGCACACAGTACCAACAGCAGTACGCATCGATACTTCTATGTTTACGTGTACTTTCGTAACTTCCACTGTTTACCCCACAATTCTTACTGCTATAAAAAGAATGTGCCCTAAAAGTAAGCGCAAATAGCTCGTTCAGCAAGCTTATAAGTTCTGCCTAATTTGCATTCACTTTAGCCGGCCCCAGCCAATCGCAGAGCTGGCAAATATGACATCATAGGTTCTGTTGCGGGAAATGAGCGAGTGGGTCACATGGCCATTCCATTTTATCCTAATTATGTAGCTTATTTGAGTGAAGTTTACATTAAAAGTGGTGTCAATATGATTCCAACGAGGTAATCTTTCAAATGAACCAAACTTGTGTTTTGTCTGCATGGCCCCTTTAAAGTACAAAAATTTTACTTCAATTTTTTTTTACATGTGAGCACACATGCTTTGACTTCGGAGATTCGTGTCATGGGATTATGTCACCGGTGTACGTTGCCTCCACCAAAGGTTCCCAATTGACTGTGTTGTACCACAGTAATACTTCAGCCAAAAAGACTGACAAAGGTAATTCTGCAGAGTCCACTACGCCTACAGTTTCACAGTATGCTAGTCATGTACATATTTTTTTTTGTACTGCAATATAAAAGGAATTGTAAACACCAGGCATCACCAGACAAGCCAGGCTCTTCTTAGGATGAAGACCGGTTGATCATATAGCACACTTTCCAAGAAATCTGAAACCTATAAAGATTATCAAAGCTTCACTACAACTGGCTCCTGTATACTTACTTATTCGGTTCAAAAGTGCATTCACACTAAGCTGCTCTGAAAAAACATTAAAACATAAAATTGTCGGTATTTTTGCAACAATAATAATTTTCATAATCTTAAATAACTACAGCCCAAACCCTCAGCTTTCTCTCTCGCCTTCTCAGCACAGGCAACTCTTCCTGAACACCATAGTACTTTTGCCTTAATCCAGTTACAGTAAAACCTTGCATGCATGGACACCATTTCTATGTTACAGGTGAGCAAACCTTTTTCCAAATTTCTTTCCAACATCACGTCATTGGGCCCGACCCTCATGAGCCCCACTTAAACGCCATCTGGTATGATTCAGACACTTTACTAGTTCTACAAGCACCTTCTCAAAACCCGCCGTACACATGTCAATCCCTCTAGTTTTGAAGACTTCCTTTTGAATTTTCTTTCATTTGGGCACACAGTACACATTCCCGGTCACTAAACCTGGGAAATTCCCAAGATGAGGGCAAGGTTAGAAGATGTGTGCGGACTATTCAAGACTAGTAAATGACGGAGGCTTTGAATAAACTTTACCCAGTTCTTTGTCAACAAGTCTTCTGTTTCTTCATGACAACACAAAGACTATTAATAAGACTATTAGTTGGAACTTTCGAAGGCGACGAAGACGATGCAGGCACCTAGCTCAACAGACGCATAGGAAGAAGACGAAGACGACCAAGTGAGGCGTCAAGATGGCTGCTTTGAAGACGGTTCTCCGTAAATAGTGTAAATATATTGGCTTTTCCTAGACGACGGCCTCCTCCCTTCCCTCTCTGGACGTTCTTCTACACTATTAATAGAGAGTACTTTTTTTCTGCTTGGCCCTTCATTCCTTTGGGTAATAAAACATATATTAAAGGGACACTGAAGTGAATTTGTCAAGCTCCCGTTTTTGCTTGCACTGCGTAGACTGGCTCAAATTAACACACTTTTCCTCATTTATCCGGTTCATAAGTTGGTAATTATTTTATAAAGCCCGAAACAAGAAAACTACCATGCGCGGTCTGCGGCGGCCGCACCAACTAAAGGCTGTGACATCAAGAGGAGCTGCACCGTGATTGGACGATGTCCAAGATTAGCATTCAAACAAGTCTCGGCTTTGGTTCTGTAAAACAACATCCTTGACATTCGACGTTATCGTTGGATGGGCATTCTCGATATCTCAATCATCATACCGCGCTTCTGCGATGTTGTCGGCTGTAAAATGCCTAAGATAAGCCTCCCAGGACGGCTTGGAATCATACCAATCACTAGCCGAGGCCTACGCAGTGGATGAACGCCCCTCCGCGTCACCGCAGACACTCAAATGCCATGCGCTTTTCCCCCATATTTGGAGCTTGCCTCACTCATGCCTGTATCGTAAAAAGCATGTTCGAACCAGGCCAAGGGTCTGCTGATCCTGGCTGGTGCCCACTGCCCGCAAGCAGTCGGTGCTTATGGCAACAGCATGCCAACAAGAACTCGCGCGCGTCAGTTTCAATCTGCACGCGTTCTGTGAACTTGCTCGTGGAGCAGTGAACGTTACGGCCCTAAAATGACGAACTCAATATAGAAAACATTGGCCGAAAATGAAAAAAAAAAAAAAAAATACATTAAAAAAAAATTAGAACGTACCCTCGGGGATTCGAACTTGCTATTTGCAAAATAGCATACCTAGCGCTCCAGACCACTCGGCTACGGGCCAGCGCTGCTGGTGTTGGAAATATAAGGTATATAATGTATAACCATTTTACACTTTTAAATAGTTTTAGCATTTCAAGCAGCTTAGGTGACTATTTGTTGTATAGCGCTCGTTCAGTAAGCGTCCCCAAATTTCCACAATATTTCACGTCTAGCAATTGCATTTCTTAGACGGAAAAGCGTTCGCAGATGCGTGGTAGTGCTGCTGACCGCTGTGCTTGTTCACCCAGCGCGAAAAAAGTGCTTCCTGCTCCCTAGTTTTACGCTGTACAGTAAAAGCAGGCCGATGTTACTTTTTCTATTTTTGGTTCTATTATTGCGCTCCTATAGGCAGTGGCGCTGGGGAAACACTTCTGTCATTTTATTTTCTTCCCGCTTCTCTCCGGCGCGACTGGGGGCGCGCATGCGTGGAAACGGCCACCGCAGCTGCTGGTTCCGCACGGCGAGGCCATTGCGCATGTCATGTAGTGGGAGATTTCTCGTGTGTGCTCCCATGGACATTACGGTGCTACAAAAGGACGCCAGGAACACCAGGATGAATCGTAACGCGAAGTCTCTTTGAGTGCTGTTAGCAAAATGTGAGAACCTCGTTCGTATGCTGTGAAGCTGAGCTGAAGGATAGATAGGACTTGTGTTGTGCGTGTGCTATACTTGATGACAGACAACCTCGTCTGTGTTGTATTGGGCATCAGTGTTTCTCGCCGCACGTCACCTTCACGCACGTAACGCGAATAAAGTGTTCAAGTGATGTTCGAGCTGGCGTCATTACTGCCTAAGCGGCCCGGGCAGCGTAGCTGCGCTGGCTGCGTGCCGGTCACAGCGGGGCTGGCTCGGTGGGGGCAGCGGAGCGGCGGTTGCCGGATGGGAATGGGTGGGGGGAGGGGGGAATGCAACTGGCATGAGAGAGGACAGCACCACCTCCCCCCCCACGCAAGCTGCGCCCCCTCGCACTGTTGCCATGACAATTATAACGCCTTCAAGGCCAACATGGCAGCGGCGTTGCTATGGGAATAATAACGCAATAATGTTTCCCCAGGCTCACCAGGGGATATGGCGCTAGTACCACAATTAGCCCGGACGCTGGGTTGAAGGCTAAGAGACCGCCTCCAGGTAAAAGTTTCAGTTGATTTTATTTCCTTAGTACCTATATTGACTTCGCTGACTCTTCTCCCACCTTCAAGTGGCCTTAGATTTTCCTACTAACGTACCAGTCAGCGAAGTGTCATGTGCGCTTGTGCAGCGCTTCTCTGGAGCGACCTCGACTTGGAGCTTGATACAGTGTACAAACTAACAAAGAAAAGAAAGGCACATTCTTCCATTCACGAATGTGTCGTGGCTTAGTTTCAACTGAGCGAATGAATTGTTACCACCCGTCGGCGGCCAGCGGACTAAACGCTGGGCCTACTGACTCTGTCGGAAGGTCAGTGAGCCGTGCAGTAGCGCAGTCAAGCCAAGTCATTTCCTCATGACGTCACATGAAAACGCCACAGAAAGTGGGCGAGGATGCAGAGAAAAGGACAGCATTTCTGAATTGATTTTTCTACTAAATAAATTCGCGTAAACGCACTTAGAGTGGTCCAAACATGGCCTATGGACTCCGGACTACAATTTGCGCTAGCAATCCCGCAATGTTTACAAATCACTTCAGTGTCCCTTTAACTAATTTACTATCCAATATATCCTGTCTTTTATTCTACATTATCAACTGTACAAACAGCTCCGTTATAAGGACTATATTCTCCAACAGCAGATGGACTTGAAGCAGCTTTACAACGCTTGTGGGTGGAGCCCCTCCTTGTAAACAACTATAGTTACAAGTAAAGTGAACCAATTGATTGATTGATTGTAGGGTTTATTGCGCCAATGCAACGCAGGCAATGAGGCGCGCTGTAGTAGAGGGCTACGGATTAATTTTGACCACCTGGGGATCTTTAACGTGCGCTGAAATCTCATACACACGGGCGTTTTTGCTTTTCGCCTCCATCAGAAAAACGGCTGCCGCGGCTGAGAATCGAGCCCGCGACCTCGTGCTCAGCAGTGGAGCGCCTTAGCCACTGAGCCACCGCGGCGGGTCAAAGTGAACCAAGTTATCAGCAATATTATCATGTACCCAATGCTAATCTAGATGTTTACGGTGCTCAGTACATTGGCTGACTGCTCAGATGTTTGTCTCACTGCAGCGCCTACCACGGTGCCTCTGTCAGTATGTCCGTGTGTACTGCCTTGCTATGTCATTTTTAAAATAACGATGTGATTGCCTAATTGACATGTGCAAAGCTGTGCCCAGTTGTTTTAGTTTCTGAAATTCAACGTTGACAGAACTCAGCCCACTTCACGTTTAAAAAAACAAAACAAAAACACAGCCCCACTGCTTGGGTCATCTGGACTTGGTATGGTGCAAAACTGAAGTGAGGTAAGATCGAACCATTAGCACTGTTTTTTTTTTATTTGCTGTTTTTGGATTAAACCTATCTCTTGTTTCATAAGCAAACACGAAAGGTTGAACATGGATGGTGCTCTGAATGCAAGCATGCTGAACAGAAGTACACGGCAGATCACATAGCCAACAGTAGCCTCTTTCTAGACTTCCCTCCAATCTAACTGCTCCTGCACTACATTAAATCATTATCCGTTATGATCCTTCTTGTGGTTTCCAGAGGAATGGACCAAAACCGCATCGATGTTTATAAGCTAAGCAGCTGTAAGGCTAGCTTGCTTCTTCAATGGCCGCACCAAAACCCTTGAGCGTCCTCTTTCACATGAAAAGGCATGAGCTGAAGAAAAATCTGTTAGACATCAATGTAGACAAGCTGGCCCCATTTTTGAGGTGAATGTGTTCACGTCAAACTGCTCCATCAGCATCCACTGCATTGTGTAGCCATCAACTGAGTGCATGAGTATGTAGTACCAAGAGACTACCCCTGTCACACGGCAGACCTAATGACATTTACAGCAAATGTCATTCGCTCTAAATGTCATTAGTTTGGCGCTACACGAGAATACCAGATGACATTTGAGGCGAATGACATTTAGCGGCTAACTGAGGTCCCGGACCTCAGTTAGTGGCCAAATAAGTAGCCTCGACAGCAGTAGCGCGTCCCTAGACGGGAAAATTCAGTAATAAACCAAGGAATACTGTTTCTAAAAACTGTCAGTAAACTTATATTTTCTTCTTTGTGTTCAAATAAACAAAGAAAAACAAGTACTAACAAAAAAGAAAATCTCGTCCCCAGTGCGCACGCTACCCTAATCTGGATTTTTTGCGGACTTGTCTCAGCTTGTGATGTCTACTGATGTCACCTAAATCGGTGGTTTTCTTGTTTTTATTTTGAAAAATAATCCTTTGTTACGTTTTTTTTTTTAAATATTACGTGTGAAAACATTCTAGATTCGCTTGAAATGTAATTTTGCGGTTTTGCGAGCTCGCTAATCGTCACCGCTATCACAATCAAATGACATTTGTTCCGCCATGTAGACCCGCACAGCGGAGCGGAATGCCATTAAAAGCTAATGTCATTCAGTTTGAATGACATTAGATTTGCCGCATGACAGGGGTATTAATTAGGCTCACATGGAATAGCATGAAACAAAAAAAAATTATCAGCAAACAGTATTACCACATGTGTAGGAAAACTGTTCAGCAGCGTTTTTTTCCTTAAAAACCATCCAATTCTCCACAGAGTTTAAGTGCAACAGGTCAGAGCCTGTATTTGCAAGTGACAATGGGCAAGAGTTTATTACTCGCACATTGATCTTTGTAAGGTATAATAGCCACTACTTTCCAAAAGCAGCCCCAAAAAAGGTGATATCTCTACTAAATAAAACTTGTTACTGCTAGGTTTTGATGACATTAATAAACTCTAGGTAATTTAAGATTTTTTTTTTTTTTTTAGGGAGGGAGGAGACAAGTTTCAGCACTCCCATGTTATAGCTGAACAAGGCTGTAAACTAGAAATCCTCTTGGCTACGGCATGCCACACAGCCTATGGGTAGCTTTGGTGTGGTAAAGCCCAATTCTTTTAACCCATCAATACAACCGAAATGACTAACAAAAGAAGCTTTTGGTTGAGCAAGCACCAAATGTTTCATACTCGAAATGCTCTGAAATCCTGGTTCAGCTCAAACAGTTCGGAGGTTGACTCACAAGAAGAATGGCCTTGCTTGAGGGACAGCCCATCAGTGCAAGCTACACACTGCTGCCCCTATGCCTGGGCAGCTTGTGTTCAGGCCTACACATTGATGGTCTAAACATTAGATGATCACGGAGGAGCTAATCAACTTTCTTTTCTTGTCGGTCAACACACGAATACAAGTTTCAGCAGTCCTCCACTTACCATTCAAATATGCGGCAAATTTGCACCTACCACAGAAGCCCAATTGGTGCAGTCCTTTGTTGAAAGTGGGTAGATGGCAAGTAAACTCGAGCAACAGCAGCAATACTGCTACCATAGTGAACGATTTTTTAAATATGAACTCACCTGGAGGTGTGTCGGGTTTATCTATTGATGTGTTCTTTGAGAGCCCGGGATCCATTCTGAGGAGGAAAAAAAAAAAAAGTCAGAACTCCACATTCACAGGTACATCGAAGCTGATAAAACAGCCCGGAATCCTGTAATGCCACATTACGCTATGCTAGAGTGAATGAAGGACCCTTTTACTTCACCATTTTGAGCACCAGAGACCACCCCAGCTGTGTATCATGGTGCTGCCTCCTTGCAGTCCGCAGGGGCAGTTTCAGCACTAAATTAGTTTCAGCACTAAAAATAGTTTTATGCGCAGAACAAAGATCTTTCACAGGAGTACGCAGCAACAATTGTAGCAGCCCTACAGACGTTAAGCAATGGTAGTTATACCCCACATTAATTATCACATTTTAATAGCTACTAGCTATCAATGCTGGCGATCACACAGCAGTTGTGGGCAAAAGCTTGTGTTATTTTGCTTTTTCAGTATCCTGGACCATTCGAGATGCCATGTAAAAAAGAATGCCCAGTAAGTAACAAGTGCTTACATCATAAACCTCAAGAAACCGGCAAGGACACAAGACTGCAAAGAAATATTCAATGTATGAGCACCTAAAGTTATAGGAGACAGTTTTTCACTGCAAATACCCCAACCCTTCAAGATAACATCTGTGTATAGAAATGCAATGCATAGCAGCAAAAAAATCAAAGCTTATGTACTTTGAAATTAACTATCGCACATATTAATTGAAAAATGTGTGAGCCAAGTATAATAGTAATGCTTGCATCAGCTAAACAAGATTACATTTTTCAACTAAAAAATTATTCTGGCTCATTTGTTTATAAATTAATTTGATTAAAACTGCAATTACACACGTTCACTATTTAGAATCGAGACGTTCATGAGGCAGAGTACTAACGCGACCTAGTTTCGGAACACATGCAGAGAATAATGGTCAAGATGTTCCCTGATCGTTACTGTTGCAACGATTTTTTTTTTTTTTTTTTTACTCTGCCTTTCGAAGGTGCCCCGGATTGCCGATGTCTCGACGAAATTTTCCCGCGGCTGCGACGCTGAAACAAGGCTTGCGCTAGGGAGTGGATCCGTCCGCTTGGAGAGATTGGTAAACAAAACAATACAACGGTTTCTGGGGCAATACTGGTACCAGCGAAAATCCCAACACCGGCACGGGCATCCAGACGCGATCACGGTAATAGTCGACACAGAAACCAAATGCGCGTTCACAGAATTCGGCATTCCTTTCTCTCGGGTAGCGGCAAACATTTCCGATTCGCACCAGCAACGATGGCCAGGCGAGGCGCCCGCAGACATGACGGTGTCCGCTCTACGGAAACCTGCGACGGCCGACCGGCGAATGACGCAGGCAAGATGCGGAGAAGATGGAAGGAGAAAAATCTGTCGGGACACTTCCGGTCCTCTTCTGCGCCTGCGCAGTAGGTCCCTCCTCGGACAAGTGCGAACCACTTTTTTATACAAAGCACCAGTTTCGTACAGAATATTTTGCTAGAAACTCTGTGGCGTAAAAAACGCATTTTTTCCAAGCACGGTCTCTCATTGAAAAATAATGAGGCGGCGTGGGTGTTGCTCCGCCAGTAAGCCCTACACTGGCGATACGTACAATGTATACGCACAGCGGGCGCAAAACAGAAGAAAAAAAAAACTTTTCGAATTATAAATTTGTTTTATTTTAAAACTGCAAAACTCGTATGCGACGGCATCGGGGATTTTGAACAAGAAATAAATGAAGAAAGAACTAGAGAAAAAAGGCATCATGTAATACACTCCCACTCGATTCCCACTCTGGGAAATGCTTAATGTGCAAGTTTTCTCACTAATGCTTCGTTAGCTTACATCTTAGCAGTTAGCAGGTACATCTAAAACTGCAAATTTAAAGACCCTGAGACCGGCATTCTACCAAGAGCCCGTGCACCTTCCTACATACTACGCACGAAAAGTTCGTTGAGAGAAAAGAAAACACGGCAAGACGCGGTATTAAGAAATAGAAATGTAAAGCAGCCTTTCTCAGCGGCGCCACATGAGGCACGTGATAACAGACACATAAGGCATTTATGTACTGCAAAATTTAACACTAATTTGGCATTTCCCGACGATAAAGATATCTACAAAGGGTACTCACTCACTACTTGTGTCCGCAACACAGCTCTCGCTAAGGTGGGAATCATCCATTTCTTTTAAAAAAGCGAGGTAAGCACACCTGCACTGCGCAAATATTTACCACCACAGCAACAGGTACACAAGCATAACTAATAGGTGCACCAGCAACGCTCAAGATTAAGGAGCACCACTCACAGCCGTCAAAAATTTAAAAGTCCGCCATAACGGCAGCTGGCGCGCCCGTACTCGGCAAGACAGAAGAAAACTTTATTCCGTTCTGTAAAAACCATATTTAGTTTTAATATCCAAAAATAAATACTTATTTTTAAAAAATAACGGTAATAATTTATTATGAAAGTAAAAAATGACAAAATTTGTTATTACCTACATGGTCTTTATCGCTCTCCGTCGCATTTTTGTTACCTAGAACATTTGAATTCGCAGGGCGGGTGTTTCTGACGTACAGCTTGCGTTCGAAGGAGGCTTTTTAAACCTCCTTGGTGCGTTTCGAAAATCCAAAACATTGTGTCAGTCAGGGGTGAAGGCATGCAGAGCTTAAACCCTCAATTGCCTTTGTAAACGAAGCGAAAGCTTCAAAATCGTTGTAAACGTCCTAACCTGCCTGCACCGGCGCGTTGAAATTGCGGCCGTATTGCTGAAAAATTACGCGCTTTCCTCGTGATTAGCAGATGGTAGGCCGTGCTTTAAGTACTGTTGCTTTTACGTTCTCGGGTTTAAAAAGAACTTGGTAGTACTATGTTCGTGTGAGCATGCACTTTCGGCGAGTCAGGCCCGAGACGTTGCAGGATCGAGGGCGTTAGAACCCGCGGCGCATCCCGATTTCTTTGCTCCCAAGTCGACAACTGCTGCAGCTACATGTGCACTAGAGCCACTGGATAAGCGTAGCTTATTTAGCGGCTCTAGTGCACGATTTCGCCATTCCACTGGGAGGGAAATAATAGAAATGCACGCTGCAGGCTTGCAATACGAGTACAGTATGCCAACGTTGTCCCCTTAATCCCAACTTAGGGGGTTTGAGACCACGACTGGCCACACGGCCGGTTGTATTTTAGCCAGCCGTGTCCGAGACGGTCGGCGGTCAGCAGCACAAAACTGACGGGACCTTGAGGAGTGGTGGGTCCTAGGGCACATCCCCCCCTCACTCACCTCCACACCGCATTAGGCTGAGCAACCTCCGTCGGGCAGGGCTTACCAGATCCCGCGACGGAGCTCGATCGGCTTCCGTCACTGATGCGTGACGCGCCGCTCGAAGCTCCGGTCCTGAATGAACGTGCACGCGTGCACGTGGTGGCGGGATGGTTCTAGCGGAAAAAGATGGCCCATACCCACCCAGGGGCACTGGCCGAGAAAAAGGGCCGGCATTCAATAATGGCCTACATGGTGCGTGCTCGTGCGCCCGCCCCCGTGCCTTGCTACTTTTCATTTCCACACTTCTAGCACAACCAGTGGGGAATCAGCCACAGCTCGGAAGAAAGAGCATACATGGATGCCTGCGGTAACTTTCCCAATGAAAGGAGAGGGGGCGACTACTTAAATTAGGCAAAAAAAAATCAGTAAAATTTTAAACAAACAACACAAACAATTACCATCTGTACTAATCAAAAGTGCAAAACGAAAAATTATCCTGCATGTGCGGGCAGAGAAAGCAGGATCAGCGTTGTACGCAGTGGTGTTCCTGGAACTACACTCAAACCTCGTTATAATGTAAGGGGATATGCCAAAGTAATTGGTATAACGAAGTAAATGAAACTCACCTTAAAATCTCCATAGAGAACGCATGCATTTAACATCTTATTGTAACGAAGTAAAATTGACTGGTCAATAGGTGTAACGAACTATAGTAGTCTCCCGCCCAAAAAACGACCGCGGTGCGTGAAGTATTCTGCGGAGTTTGACACTCCTTCGGCGTGGCTGTTTTAAAAATGTCGCATCGACGTGTGTAACGAACTATAGTAGTCTCCCGCCCAAAAAACGACCGCGGTGCGTGAAGTATTCTGCGGAGTTTGACACTCCTTCGGCGTGGCTGTTTTAAAAATGTCGCATCGACGTCACGGCCGTGCGCAGCCACGCCACGCGCGGCAGAGCAAGCCATTCTCCTTAATCAGCCATGGCCGGGCTAGAGCAGAGGTGCGGGTTCGCTGACTGTAGCCCAGACGTGGCTCAGCCATGGGCGGGTTACATGAATGCAGTCGCAATGCGGTTTGCCTCAACGTTGACCCCGACGTGGTCCGTATGGAGGAGCCGACCGAGTGTTCCATACATTCTGTACATACTGTATGTGCCGGAACCAGGCTTGTCACTTGCTCATTCGGTCCGGTAGATTAGGCAGCTTCGCTGCCGGGCCGACCCTGCCCCGCCATGCGCACGCATTCGTTCCGCTGGGGTGCGGCCCTCCTCGCCGTGCCCGCACACGCAGGCGGACGGGTCGCAGAACGTGCGGTACATGCGGAACGTGCAGTACACGGAGTGCTAAAACTCTACAGTGTCACTTTCACGACTCACCAGACAATTCGGAGCAAGCCACGCCGAAGACCCGTGGTCTCCCATGCACACACGTTCGACATACCAACATCGTTGCAGGCACTCCATGCGGTTGACATTCTGCGACGCCCACGGCTCAGGCGTAAACGGCAGCAACGGGACGGGGTGGCCACGGCAGAAAAGGAAGTCTTTCACCTCCTACGTGTGACCAAAAGGAGTATCACGGACTTTCTTCCAGCTATGTCTAGTGGAAAATAAATTATGCAGTGTGCGCATTGAGCAAGCTAGATATTTGCCTTCTATTCATTTCCGTCACATAAGGGGGAGCATAGTGGTACAGTGGGCCGCGAAACGGATTCCTGCTTTGCATGCTTATAGTTGTGCGCCCAACTAAACAGTTGGGTTTGCCCTAAACAGTTTTAAGTGATGTAATGAAATAATGGATATAACGAAAACATTACGCTGCCCTTCAACTTCGTTATAACGACGTTAAAGTGTAGTTCCTTTTGTGAGGAATGGAGGAACGCCACCATTCCGTTAAGGGTCAGTGGAACTGTAACGGAAACTCGTTAGGTTTACCAAGGACAAGCAAAGGGGACGGCGTTCCTGCTGTAAACGTTCCATCGCTAGGATTTGGCTGTTTTTGATGCCAAGGCATTAGTGTGCTGAAGCAAATACAAAAAGCCACAGGCCCCTACTGCGTTTCTCTTCCTGTAAGCTGCCCAATTTGCCCACCCTTCCGTGGAACGTGCTTCCTCGAAGCTCATAGGCAGAAGAATCACCACACAGCAGGCCGCAGCCAATCGGGCAGGCTGCAGACGCCAATGGAACAGGTGCTCCGGTGCCCCTTTGATTCGCCTTCCGCCGCGACCTCTTCTTTTGAACAACCAGGAACACAAGAACTTGGAGGACGTTTAAGCTTCACCTTTAAGAGTAGAACGCAAAAGCCGAGCAGGAGCATGCATTGATGCGCCATTCACACTCGTGGAAGACGCCAGCTTGGAAGAGCACTTTGCACAGGTGGACTGCATCGCACGTGTTTTCTACAGGCTGCTGAGCCAGCTGAAGGTGCCATACGAGACTGCTCTGCTGTCTGTCTATGGACACCTGGGTCACCAGTGATGCGCTCACCGCGGGTAAAAACAAGGTGTCAAGTTCCCAGCCTCGGATTCTTGAAATATTGCCGCTGCCGCTGAAAGCAAGGTAAGAGCTAGATCTCGTGCATTAGCAACCATGCCCAGTAGCTGCTGCAAGCTGAATCTGACCTCTGACATTCTATCACCCCACGGCATGGACATGGCGCTTGAACGTGCCACCAAAAACTTTCTCACGCACCAAGCGGAGCTATGGTTTCATGATGTTTGCCAGGTTTGCTGTGACAAATGGTTTTCGCATCTTGCTGGGAGTTATTGCGCCACCTTCCCTTCGCATCATAGCAGTGCGACGATTTCTTCTCGTTCGGGCACTGAACCCTTCCAGCCAAGGCGCAGGATGAGCTTTCACGGTACCTGCTGGTACCAGTTTACTAGCCGCTGTTGCAGATGAAGAACTCAGAGGGACTGAACCAACTTTTTCTCAAGTACAACACGGCAGCACCCTCAAGCGCTTCAGTGGAACGACTCTTCAACATTGCCAACGAAGTGTTGACGAAAAAACTGGTTCATCTGGCTGACTCCAAGGTCGAGATGCAACTCTTGCTGAGTTCAAACAAGAGACTCTGCGAAGTTGCGAATATGTTCTGGACCTTTTTTTCCCACTGATACTGTAATATCGAATCAGCATTCATTAAACACCTAAGTATTGTTTCTTTCGATGCAGTTTCTTGTGCAAGAAATTTAAGTGTGTTCGTGCGTGTGAGTAACTTTCTATTTGCAAATCTGAAGCGCAGTATCCTGACTGCGCATTTGAAAATCGAAGTGGAAAGTGCCATGCGATGCACTCGTAATAGGTGAGCACAAAAGTGTCACTTAGACATGTCCAGAGTATGCCCGGCGCTCCCCGAAAAATTCGTCTAGGAGCGTTTCTTTGGATTCTTTTTATCTCCAGATAATCTGCTGCCGGTGGTGTTCATATTCGTATGATATACGCAGTTCGATGTGAGTTTTAAGTTGCTCACTTTATTTTGCCGCAGAATTATTCACACTGTATTTTAATTTAAAAAAATCAAATGTAACATTAATTTAATGACACGTTCTAATGTTCGCATTGTAACTGGAACGTGTTCCTTTCACATTAAGGGAACTTGTAATGGGAACTCATTTCCGTTTTAGAGGAACTTGTACAACACTGACCAGGACGATCGATGCAGGCAAGGTGATAAAAATTAATTTTATAATGGTGCCTACCTACATGCAAATTCCCATTCGCTGTTTCCTTCCAAGACCTACATAGTTACATGGCTACCCATGACCCACATGTACCTAAAACGTTTTTAACGAACAGTGGATAAAAAAGCAAAGCGATTACCGATTCCCGTCAACTCCATTATAACAAAGTTAGCTCTGTCTGTCTCCTCTGTGGGCTTGCATTCATACATCGCCTGTTTCTATATGTTGTGTAATACATAACGAAAAATTGTGTTGTATGAACATTGCTGGCAGAATGATGCCTAGAGATACAAATTACATACGTTGTCAGCATATCTATGCTTACCTAGTGCTCACATGATCCTACGCACATGCCATCAGCGTACAGTTGTTGACATCGAGTTGGACATCTTAGCAACATCATGTGCGTGTGCCGTGACGATGTTTTCTCGCACATGAGCTGCTTATCAATATTCCACTGCACATCAGTCAGCCACAAAAAGTGCAACCTGTCCAGCAGCTGCTAAAACATTCTATTCCAGCTAGGATTGTCACAAAAATTCATGATCAGCCAGAACTATAAGGCAAAAGGACTGAAATATTCAATGAGCATAATAATGGCTTTACTCATTGTTTTTGGGTGGATTTTTTCGCTCAACGATGAGGGATGCATGTTTGACTGCTCAATCAATAGAAAGCTTCATTTTACAGGTTGTCTTGGAGCAACAAACTCCTTTGTGGAGTGCTTCGTCATGCTTGGATTTGGCCCAAGCTATGGTCATCACTTCAGTTTGGACTGCCTATTTAATCTGCTGTTATCGGTTTCGGAAACCTTGAATGAGTGGTGCAACTATCGATGGGCACAAGACGAACAATAGCCTTTGCTTCATTTTCTGTTGCTGTTGGATAGGCTCTTGCCAAACGGAAGCAGTGGCGATTGCAGTTCCCTTGGAAATGACTGCAGGACAATGGTCGTGCACAACCTCTGTGCACATACTAAACCGTCAGGGTCACTGCACATGGCACCTTGAATTTGCTTTTCTGCTACGATTGTGCTATGGCCCATCACATTTTATTTGACTGGTTGATCAAAGTGGGCAAGCTTGACAAGTGTAGGGACTGTGCTTTATATTGTCTTTTACACTGTGCTTATTAAACCATGGATCATATATGCATCAGATTTAACATTCAGTGACAGCACATTTTTGCTAGACTAGTGTTACTGGTTTGTTCTCTTATAGTAGATGTGTGTTTCAATAACATATAACATTTCTTGATGAGGTCGAAATGTTTTGCTTTCGCTTGGCATCGTCCCTTTGCCCCAGCATGTTTGTGTTCAAACTCAACTTCCTTTCCCACTGAGTGAACCTGCTTTTTCTGCAGGCATTGTGTGTACCAATACATGCAAGTTTTCCAGGAGAGTTGCTCTAGCATCAGCCATGACGTGTGTACAGATGCCTGCACTTGGCTGGCCTGTGCCCTTTCTTTGTAATCATGTGACAATTCATACATCTGGCAGACCAACGTGCACTCTTTGTCCTCACCAATTTTTTGCCACAGACACCACAATGCCATCATCTTCATGGTCTTTAAGGGGGGACATGGCTCTTAAAACAATTTCTTTTAATTTTTCGGTAAACTCTGTGAAACTTGTCAGTCTTGCTGCTTTTTCCCCACTGATTTCAAATGTGGCATTATTTTTTGTGTAAGTCAATTAGTTACCAAGGTAATTAGAGATAATTAGTCATTTCTGGAGGAACAATAGACAAAACAGTGCTAGTCACAGAACTGTAATCTTTATATTTTCCATTACTATGAACGCTGGTGAATGCAATAAGAGAAGCGGTTTTTTGATGCACCTCTTGGAACTAATTTTACACCTCATTAAACTCTGGTGTTTGAAATGGGCATTCAGAATGGTTCCTTGCCACTGGTGCTACCAAAGTTTAATGAGCTTTACTGTAAAATTAGTTTCAAGGGGTGCATCAAAAAACCGATTCTATTATTGCACTCACCAGGGTTCATAGTATTGGGAAATATGAAGATTACAGTTTTATGGCTAACACTGTTTTGTCTATTGTTCCTCCAAAAATGACTAATTATTTCTAATTATCTTGCTAACTAATTGACTGACTAAAAAATAATGCCATATTTGAAATAAGTTGGAAAAAAGAAGCAAGGCTGACAAGTTTCACAGAGTTTACTTAAAAATTAAAAGAAATTGTTATAAGAGCCATGTCCCCCATTTAAGAGGACATGACAGTGTGAAAAAAGTTGACCTGTACCAGTAGAACAGTGCCATGAATAAAAAAAAAAAAAAAAACTCGCATGACAACATTTCAATAATGCAGAAAATTAACACTTGCCTGTCACTGTGGCTTGAACAGCATGAATATTACCGCCCCGCCAGTCCGCTTTTGCCCATACCTTCACACAGAGAATAGTACTGGTGTTTTAGCAGCATCAACATTGCCATCAACCTGTCATTATGGAGTCTGGACTATCCAGGGGTGGACACTCAAAAAGCATATAAAATCAGTCATGTGGCCATCCTGGACTTGATGAACATGATCCCCTTGCCCACGTTGGGGTGTAGTTTGTCCAGGCTCGCTACCATGACAGCTAGTGAGGCTGGTCTTGGAAATGCACCTTGTTTATTCGGCCCAATTTCAGCATTTCACAAGAACCCAAAGGTATCGACTGGAAGTCATCAATAGGGAGGCAATGAGTACAATCAGTGGTCTCCCTCACATCGCCCCTATACTGCCTCCCCAGGAACATGAACAACCGAACATGTTGAGTGCGGACATCTGCAGCACGCGCCGTGAAGCTTGCCTATTCAAGTCTGTATTCTGTCATTTTGCACAAGCAGTAAAAGCTTATGCTGTCTCCAACGTACTACCATCATCACCACAGCAAGTTCTGCCCTTCTGATAGTTCATACAGTTAAAAAAACCCTGCAACACTTTCGATAAGTGCTTTCACTCTTTCCTTCACGTCTGGAACCACTGCGAAAGCTATAGGTAGTTATCGCCAGCACGGAGTGGCACTGCGAGACTTGCTCGCCACGCCAGATACGCCTTTCATTTCTGCTTTGTTTTTGTGGCTTTTTTTAAAGTTGCTATCGAAAAGCGCTCATTGCTGCAACTGAAGAAAAACCGGCCAACAGCCGCTACATGGCCTTAGTGACTTAATTCGAGCTTTTGAAGAACGTCAAGACCACGAAAGATAGAAAAATCTTTTTAGCGAGTTTACAAGTTATCTGATGGGCATAGAGCAGTAACTTTTGGCTGAGGTACTTTGAAACCCCCTAATCTAAGTACTGGGTGTGTTGGGTGGCTACGTTCTGCAAGCATTTAAGATTTAAAAAACAAGTTGAGAAAAGTGTTGCAGGGTCTCTTTAAGCAACAAACCAACCACTCCATTACCCGCGATGCAGGAATTCTGTGCCTGTAGTTCAACAGCGCAGTGCCGAAATAGATTGCCGGCTCCCACACATATATGCAGACGTCAGCATACAAAATACTGTGGTTACCACTGCCATTTATTCTGCCAGGCTGTCAGCCCTCAGCAAGATGTCACGATTTCAGGTTCCAAAGCCTACTTCATCATTCTGTGCAGAACTTGTAGCAATTAAAGAGGCACTCTCCTTTGTATCCACCATCACTTTAGCGCTCACAACATGCATCGTAATTCGTATCGATGCCCCTCGAGCCATTTGCCTACTTGACTTGGTAGCTGGTGGCCCTATGTTGTCCCAAAACATTTACCGTCCTGTAGCACAAAGGCATGATGCAATCCAAGTTCAGTGTATTCTGCACTTCTGCCACCTAACCGTAAGGCAGACTTAACACAGCGCTAGCAGCCTCTGTTCACCGGTGTCTACCCCACTAGAGCTGCACAACCTCTGGCACCGCCCACATGCATCTGTTTACCGTGTGCTATCATCACCCCCTGGGTCTCACCTGTGCTGAGGAGGTTGTGCTCAGGACGATTTCGGTCGAGGCAGCCATAACTCCTGCCATGACCTGCCACTGACCTCACTTTCAGGGCGCTTTTACGAGTCTCCGATTGGACAGTTTGTCAGCAAAGCGATGCTGAAACCAACCTCTACCACTTACACAGGTCCCGTCCCACCTTACACCCAAGGATATCTGCGGTGGCAGGCCTCTGCCCGGATGACGGATCTTCCTACATCGCGTGGAAACAAGGGCCCAGCCCCATCATTTGCTTTCGTACTTCTTTCGAGAAACCAAGCTTTTCACATTGACCTCGTAACCTTTTTTCACCATGACCTGATCATTATCTAGTTATGCCATGGAATAAATGCAAAAAAAAAAACCTCAAGCTTCGGTTTACATTTGACAACCACAGACCAACTAAACTGTCAAGGTTCCCATAAGAGAAAGGGAGATTCTGATGTTTCCATTTTGACAGCCACTGCTATACCACAGACCGGAAGCACTAGTGACCTGCGGTGCCGTTAGAATTTTAGAGATGAGATGACATCCTTGAGCCTACGCTTGCAAATGTTTGATTTTAACCCATCTGCCAATTCAATCAAGGGGTGGTTAACGTCGCCCAGTGGCATCCGTTCAGTGAGTGCGGAAAATGCTGCCAGGTGTCGCATCCGCATATGGTTTGCTATCTAGCCTCCCTCAGTGCAGTTTGCATTAAACTGGGCATATTTATTTCTCTACCAAGGCAACCTTCTGACTGAAGCAAAATAGAACACTGTCTCCACGGTCATTTAAAGGACACCAGAGGGACTTTCTTGGAGTCTTACTGGTGGCTACAGTGTAAAGGTTACCTCATGTAATCGCGTATATTGCTATTTCGTGGTAGTATAGAGCCTCAGTTAACCTGCAGAAGAGAAAACACCATGCACTGCTTGCAGCAGTCGCACCGGCAACGCAATTGCATTGCAAAGGCTTGCATGTGTTTTCATCCTATTTGAGCACTTACAATGTTGATTTCATTTAATCCGAGCCCTTACACAGGTTGTACAGATTAACCATGCTAGAAATCCAATAAAGTTAACCCTGCAGAATTGCCAGCGTGTCGTCAGTGTACGTTGCCAAAGTGTTGGGCAAGACTGTGCAAAAGAAACGGCACTTTGGAATGTGCCTTTCTCGTCACGAAATATGCAAATTGGATGAAAGAACACTGTTGATTCATCTAATAATGCAATTATACATTTGCAGCTTGTTTCAGCCTACGTTTAAAATGACTTTGGGCAACAAGCACATTAATTTGGTAAACTGAGAAACACCCCACCCCCCTTTCCCCAGGAGTATCTAAGATGAAGGCTCTGCACACCTTGGTATCCATGTTGAATAGCTCAAGAAACATGTCTGTCCCGAGTTTTTAAATTTGTTAGGCAAACTTCACTGAGCATGTTCCCTCAATCCTTGCCATGTGCATGCAATCTGATAATTTATGACACAAAGTATGGGAATGGTTTCCAGGTCTTTTGAACGTCTCCCGATAATGTTCAAGCCAAGAAACTCCTTAAAATGGTCTTGTTTAAAGGGACCCTGCAACACTTACCGTCGACTACTCGGAATGTATTTTAAGGTAAAGTCTATCGTCCCAGCAATCTCCTCCCGCAAGAATTATGAAAATCCATTCACTATCACCAAAACTACGCGCAATGAAAAATCGCGCATAATTGTTCCCTCTCAACTCGAACGCAGACAACGCGACGAAAGCTGCGCGCTCTCTCCCGGAGAGGGGGGCAGCTTGCTTAGTCTTCTCCGGCGGCCTTCGATATATATGCCGGGGAGTTTTCCCCTTTTCTCCGAAATGTGGAGGCGTCTTTTTCCGGTTAGGTGCCACAAAAAAGCAGGCATGGCTGCCTGCTCGCAAGCGAGCGCTCTGGCCAGTAGGGCGTCTTTGAAGCAATAAACATTTGTTGTCAAGTGGTCTGGTTGAAAGGGAAAAATTGAGCTCGTCACTCAAACTCCGCGTGCACTAAAAACACAAAAGAAATGGCAAAACTGTGCCTACAGGTTCAGGCATAGCAGAGGGTCGCACACAGCGCTGACAGCAGTGGATCGTCACAGGAAATGGGAGAAATTAGCCGCGAAGTTGACCAGTGACAGCCAATCAGACAGCCATGGCCTGAATGCCAGGGGAGCATAATGAGGTAAACTGAAGAGAGTGCGGTCGGTTTTTCCGTGTCTTTCACAGCGATTTGTGCGCCCACCGCTTCACGTGCACGTGAAATATTTGGCTGAGGTATTCCTGGCAGTGTAATCTAAACGTCGCGCAGGTTTACTTGCACTGCTCAAAGAGTGTTGCAGGGTCCCTTTAAGGCAGACGCCATTTAAACACCACCAACCCAAGCTGTACTGCAGTGGAGAAGAGGCACCAATGGGCTTCCTTTTGGAACTAACCTCAGCAAGGCAGTAAACAGACTTCTCTGGCTCTTACAGCATGTAGACCTGTGAATAACACTGGCACCAATTTCACCGCACAGGGATAGGTGAAGAAACAAAGGCTGAAGAACGAGAATGGCAGCAAAGTCTTATATAGCAGCAGGAAAGTCAGTGGGACAGGCTTTAGCCATTCAGCAAGCATACACAGGTTGATAGGGGCATCATCCCTGGTTTGAGTGCAATTACAACAAAACTCAGTCAGAAATAAATACAGGAATGGCCTTTATTGTCTGATGGCAAATTTTGTAACTAAAATACTAAAAAAGAATAAAACCAGAGTGGAAAATGTACACAAGGAGCTCCACATGTGCATCACTTTGTCATGGTGTAAATGTGTCAAGGTGCATCATCACTGCTGTCACTGTCCACAATTGGCACTTTTTTTCGCCGGCGTACCACAACTATGTCATCATCAGAAGCCGACTCATCATCTTCCTTGCCTTCCGACAAGACGGACACCATGTGCACTGAAACCGACGCCTGGTTTGAATGTGCAGACGGCGCTGCTTCCTGCTTCAAAGGCGTGGACGCTGTCTGAGGATATTCTACAGATCTGGCAAGGGCCTCTTGGAAGGGGCTTGCTGGCAAGCTGTGGAGCGGCGATGACATCTGTTGCTGCGGTGACCCCACAAAGAGAGGCGTGATCCGCTTGGAAGGCACAGCCTGCGGCTGCCCCACAAATGCCTTGACTGGGGATGACCGTGGTGTGCTTTGAAGTCGCGGCTGCGCCACAAATGCCTTAAGTGGGGACAACACCGCTGGCACAGTGTGGCTGCCTGTGCCATTACCTTGCAAGGCAGATGGGGAACGGATAGGGTGCTCTGCTTCCAAGTCAACAAAGGAAGACTCTTTGGGCAGACGCCACAAGGACCACTTGACATGCTTTTTGTCAGGTTCAGTAGTGCACAAAGAAGCACCAAGGCTGCCATTATCAAGCATCTCCACATCATCTTCAGACAGGCATTGACATCCAGGCCCTCGCGTTGGTTTTCCGGTGCCGTCTGATAAAGCAAATTTCAGGTTCTTTTTGCCTTCATCTTCCTCCTCTGAGCAGCATGGTGCTTTTTGGTCTGCTGAAAAGCAGTCAAAATCCCCTCTTGGGCCTTGATATTCACGGCTTAGTGATGATGCCAACTTTCCAGATGTCGTGAGCGATTCTTCAATACCTTCCTGCTTTACGTTCACTGGATGCCCAGTGTTCTTACGCTCTTGAATTTCCAATGAAGGTTCTTCCAACCTTGTTTCTGAAATGTCATCTTGTGTCTCAACAGAATCAGAAAAATGATCACCTGACTCAATTACAACTGAACCTTCAGGGTCACTGTTTCCAAAAAGCTCCACCTCAGAGTCCTCAACAATGAATTCTTCAGTGTCCAAGCTACAGACACTCATGTTGGCAAAGGACTTGTTAATTGAGCTGACATCATCGATGCACACGACATCATCAGCATTGTCATCAGGTACAAACACGGGTTTGCGGGAAGTGCCGTCATCTGGGTTGGCTACTACAATAGGAACGATGTTCTTGCTTACAGGCTTTGGCTGCGGCCTTTCCTTAACAGTGATAGTTGGAACAGCGCTAGTGACGGTGCCATGACCAGTCAGGGCCTGGTTAGCCTCAGCCGAGATCAAGCGCTGCGCAATTTTAGCACGCTCCTTCATGTGTTCAATCTCACCAGGCACAAGTTCCTCTTCTGCAACTTCCTCAGACTCTTCCGAGAACATACGGTCATGGTGGCTGACCCCAAAGATGTTCTCTTTCTGCAAAACAGCAATGTGGCCTTCAAGAGAAGGGCTTGTGTCTCTAGCTCGCGAGTGCACCTTTGCAAGGTGTACCTGCGTGCAAGAATAATTCGGGTCTTCGAGTGTGAAAAGCTCCTTCAGTTCCTGCTTTGAGAAGTAGCGCATGGGGTCTTTCTGCTTGCCTGTCGTTTGCTTGATGATAGAGTCCTTGAAGGTCTGGCGTCGATAGATCTTTTCCTCAACTGTGCTGCATGTTATAAGCCGATATACTACAACATTCCTGTGTTGCCCTATGCGGTAGGCACGGTCAACAGCCTGAGCATCGGTTGCTGGATTCCAGGAGGGATCGTAAATGATGACCCTGTCAGCAGAGGTAAGTGTAAGCCCAACACCTCCAACCTGAGTGGTCAAAAGGAACACATCAGCATCATTCTTGGTTTGGAAGTTAGCAACTATCCGGTCACGCTCGCAGAGCTTGTTGACTGTGCCATCAAGGCGAGCTATCTTGAAGTGCCTGTTGGTCAGGATTCGTTGAATCAGGTCCAAAATCTTCCTTGACTGAGAGAAAAGAAGCGTGCGGTGCCCTTCATCCCTGAGGATTGTCAAGAGCTGCAGAACAAATTTCATCTTCCCAGACTCTTGAACCAGCACATCATCATCCACATCCTTAATGGGCAGAGACGTCGCCTCTTCCTCATCAAGAAACTTCTCAATTTCTTCCTTGGTCATATCATCATACATTCCCATCTGGACACATGCTCGCTTTGAAAGAAGCCGCGGGTGATCACATATCTTCTTCAGTATGGTAAGCTGCACAAGCGGAGATTTCTTCGTCATGAGAATGTTTGCGACTTCCTCCGACTCAAGGAATTCCCGGTATATCTTCCTCTGCAACTCAGTTAGGTAGATCCAAATGACAAGGTCGTTCTTTTTCGAAGTGAAGGTGAGCTTGGGACGCAAAGATGCTTTGTCATCTTCAGTGTTCTCTTCATCCTCAAGTACCTCTGCCTTGGTCCTTCTGAGAAAGTATGGCTGTATCAGTTTCCGCAGCTGAGTAGCTATCTCAGTGCCCAACAGCCTCTCTCCTGCTGTGGCATCCCTCTCACGTGCACGATTGATGGGGATCTCATACTGACGCTTAAACGTCGTCAGTGAACCCACAAGTGTACCCTGGTGTGTGAAGTTGAAAAGTGCCCACAGTTCCTGCAGGTTGTTCTGGACAGCGGTTCCTGTGAGCACAAGCCTGTTCTTTGCAGGAACTTCACAAACAGCTTTTGCTGTTTTTGTTGGGTTCTTGATCTTGTGCCCCTCGTCGAGAATGAGGTAGCACCACACAAACTGCTTTCCATCCTGAGGGCAGAAGACCAAACTGTTGGCTTGAAGCATGCCGTAGCTTGTTATGAGCACGCCTCCCCGTGTCTGGACTTTGGCCAGGCTTCTCTCTCGCTCTCGTTTGGTTCCCGTGTGGTACTCGAACACAGGGATACCTGGAGCCCAAAGTTCAAACTCCTTCTTCCAGTTGGAAATCAACGACACGGGCATCACGAGCAAGACACTTTTGACGAGGTCACTGTCAAACATGCCAGAGAGGAAGGCAACCACTTGAATGGTTTTGCCTAGGCCCATGTCGTCACCAAGAATGCCACCTTTCTTCTTCATATACAGGCCCCACATCCAGAGTACGCCCTCTCTTTGGTAAGCGTAAAGCTTGCTCTCAATACCTCGGTAGAGGCTGAAACCTTGGCCAATATCAACCATGTCATCGTCGCCAGCCTCCTGGTCTGCTTCGGTTTCCAAGTACTCCCGCATTCTTTTCATCTTTTCTTGCAGTCTATCGTCAGGCCTACATTCCACGGCTTTTTCGAAAGCGCTGAGGGCATCACGAACTTTTCCCTCCTTCAAAAGTCGTTTGCCTGTAAGAGCAGACAATGACACATTTATCAAAACAGACCAGAAAACAATGAATGTGAACATCTTCAACAGAACAGCCTCGTTGGGTGAAACTTGAAAAAAAGGCAAATACACCAACTCGAGGGCAACTGTGGTGGTTGCAACAGCCAACCACCACAGCTGCCCTTGAGAACGATGACAACCTGAGCTCGAAGACCAGACTCACCGTCCGCGAGATCGCGCAACTTTTGCAGTTCTGCTTCCATAGCACATATTTTTGCTACAAGCAAGAATATTTTAAGCAAGCAAGTGGAACCACAATGGGGGCTACGATTCCTGCAACCACAGCAAACCCAGTACTGGAGAAGATTGAAAGAACTGCTTCGAAAAATTTCCCCCAAAACCCAAGGTAATTTTCCACCACGTTGACTTTTTGCATTAAAAAAAGAAAAGAAGAACAGCAGATAACTTCCAATTGCACCTAAATTAGATTCAGCCAGCTAATTCGGTTCACCATGGAAAGAGACTGACACCTCACCCTTCCCCAACATTTTGATGAAACGACAGCCAGATCAACTTACCTTCACAGTGTACAGGAAACCTACCTATACTGGACGCTATCTACAATTTGATTCTTACCATCCAAACTCCCACAAGCCATATGCCGGTTCAGCTCTTACTTACAGCAAGAACTGCCTGCTCAACAGAAGATGACAGGGAAAAAAAAAATAATAATAAAATGAAGAAAAACAAAATGGCTACACGAGGAACTTTACTCGGCACATAAAAAGCCGCCTACCCCGATCAGGCAACAACCAAGAAAATTCGCTCTTTCAACACTGTTGATCAACAACCCTTCCCCACCTGCAAAGGCTTTAAGACAACACAACTTGTGATGCTGATCAGAAATTTCTCCATGAGAACAGTAATGACATTTGGACTGGGAAAATTTCGCTCCCTGAAGAGTGGAAAACAAGCCAGATCATCATAGGCTCTGGACAGCCAAGTTTGCCAGGTGAGCGCAGCGTCAGCAGCGGCAGACCCGCGCAACCCTGAGTCTGTCCCGCTGTGCCGACTGCCTTCAGTGCCCGTGAACACACCCTTGCAAAATACGTGCGCCATAACTTTATTTGCGTGCATATCTATTTCAAGCTGCAACGAAGTCATGCAGAAATGTTATATAGTAGGAGGAAGCCTCCGAATGAAACAAGGTGCTGATAGAATGCTGTCTTGCTGCCAAGCTGTAGGTTGACACAAATGGGAAGACTGTTCACAGCTTTGCATTCCCCCGCGGATGCTTCTAGTCTTTTTTTGCAGACAAACTGGTGTATTTACCAGCTATTCCTCGCTAAGACTACGCCTGCATCCCAGTAGCACTCATACCCAGGCACATGGTGGCTCGAAAACATGACGAAATGCGCCAAATCAGAGTCAAATACCTATGTAAAAGGATCAGTAGAAGCCCTTGTAGAAAAACAAGTAGTAGTTACAGAAGAAACAGCAGCAGCTTAAAATCGCAGCCTCCCGTGCTTTCTCTTCGCCTGACCTGGTTAACATTTAGTGCCGAAATCCTGCGTGGGAAATGTCTCACTATGCATGAATAGTAGGGCCTAATCTCTTATCTACTCTGCCTCTTCGCACCACGAGGGTGAGGGAGGAGGAGGTACAATCATGTGAAAGGTACAGCCCTGAACGTCACAGGCAAAGATCGATAACTAAAGGTATAACAATGGAGTGAATGAAGAAAAATCTTTCAACTCGACTACCCCGTTCAAGGAGATAGCTAAAGGATGTAATGCTTGACGACCAAGAATTCCTCGCAATGAGTGGCCAGCTCTTTGCTAGCAACAACAACCTCTCTAGAATCTACGGTGAGTTGGCCGAACTTATTACGACAGATGCTATAGAGCTCGCTCAATGACCTCAACAACTCAAAACACAACGACCTGTTTCTAAGATGGCCTTGCTAGAGCCACCTTTGGAACACATCCTGGAAGCGCCAGTCGCCATTACTCATTCAATCAAGAAAGAATGCCAATGACTGGTTAACCCCGGCTTCTCCCCTTCCTGTCTGCGCCAAGAAGGTTGCCAATTGGTACTGGAGAAGCAGCATAGTCGCCAGCCAGCGCTTCAAGATTCGGGACTCTCTATGGGGAGCATTGTGCACATACAGTGGGAGGGACCGGAAGCCACAAATTCACCAGCAGATGCCCCGGGACTCATCAGTTTTATAAGAAGTGTTAAACACTCCCGAAAGCCCTCTTCCTTGCAGCCAGGCAATGGTCTATCAAGCCTCAAACAGTCAACCCTGCATGAGCGCCGCAGGCAATCGCAGCTGCAAGGACAGACTGCTTTTGTCACGTACGCGCCAAGCAAGCTGCCAACGAACAAGACGCCCGCAATGCCATTTCACAAGACCATCGCTGAAGGGTTGCCTAGGATCATATCTCGGTCGGACTCAATCTCGAATCAAAGAACAACATCTTTCAAGATTGACGTGAACGAGCCACCGAGCAACAATGCAGTCACCAACCGATACATTCCACTTCAAAAGAATTTACTACCGCTAAAACCAATCGAAAACACCAGGACTATTGGCTTCAAAGTATCATCACCAGCTCGTACACCCTCACGGCGAGAACCAGCAAGCTCCAACAAATGCGACTAAAAGGGCTCCAAGCTCACTGCCGCTCGATGAAAAGCTCACCAAAGGATTTCTGTCAAGCTCAAAACCTCGGTAGGATCCCAAAACCAGTGGGCCGAAATGTCTAGTTCCAAGTTCAAGGAAATAGTGATTGAAACGACTACCAGGGAAACAGCTGACCAATCTAAAGGACACAAGAAAATGTCAGACAATAGCTTAACCTGGGTCTTAACGGAGGCCTTTGTTAAGCCGTGGGGAGGGCTTGACACGCTGGAAAAGCGGCGCTATGGTTCGGCTAAGACAGCATCGCAACAGCGCGAAGGAAATTGGACCACATCTTCTGGCATATCAGTACAATCAACAGACAGCATCAAAAGGCTCATTATGGGAACATCAAATACTGCAGAAATAGACTTGTCATACAGTTCCTTGCCCACTGAAACCATCAGCCAGAGCACATCTCAGAACGTTATGGCTGCTCAACGAGAGGACAGATTTTTGTAAAGCGTCTGGCATTACAGACTCGTAGAAGAAACAAAACTTCACCCCTGTTATATTGCAATACAGCAGCGTGACGACCATATGGGTTGGAAAATATAGTACTTTGAACGTTCACTAATAAAAGGTAAAAAGGAAAAGGAGAACGCAGTCAAGTGGAAGAGTTTGTATCTTAGCGTCAAGAGAGTCAAAGAAGACCCGGACACACGATGACAAGCTCGGCTCCAGAGAGTGGTACAACACCAAACCATCAACAAGGTACCGCAACAAGTGCTACCACGCCAAAACCAAGTTCGGCGAGGAAAACAAATCATCTTCAGAAATGCCCAAGGTGTCAGGAAAGCCCCTCAGGAAAAAAAGATCTGAAGCAAGCGATGAGAAATATCAATGAATGCTTGCGCCCCCAGGCACAAAGACAAAACCTGTGCAAGGAGCCGTGCAAGCTCGGCAGGCTTCATCTACGCAAGTTTGTTTCCCAAGGAAAGTTAAATAAAACTAACTATGAAAGCAGTCAAACCTTTCTACAGAAAAGATGATGTAACAGAGACAAATGTGGATGCTTGGTGCTCCTAGAGTCAGAGGGGTCTGAACACTGCGTTTTCTTGAGATGAGACCTGCACCTTCTCGAATGAGGATGTAGAAAAACAGGTTGCAGAGATTGCACCCACATCTTTCTAGGGAGGAGGATGTAGAAAAAAGTTGTGGGGATTGGACGTGCTTCTTTCCGGGGTGTGTGCGTGGGGGGTAGAAGCTTGGAACGTCAGCCTCTCTTCTCTTCACCCGGACAGTTTTAACAACCCTGAGTGGGGCTGAACGCAGCATCTGTGAAGACTGTGTTCACCATCATCACGGTGGTGATGAAAAACATCTTCATGGATGCTGCGTGCCACCCCACTAAAAACATCCTGGCCTGGGCAGTAAGCATGACTGAGGGTCGCTCCTCCCCTGACATATGCCCCTGCTCCAACAGCACAAATGCAGAAATATACGCCATTGATTGACTAACAGGCAGACGCTTCGCAGGCGATGAGGCGCACCAGAGTGGAGGGCTCAGGATTATAATTTGGACCACCTGGGGATCTTTAACGTGTGCCGAAATCTCAAACACATGGGCGTTTTTGCTTTTCACCATCAGAAAAGCGGCCGCTGTGGCCGGGAATCCAACCTGCATCCTTGTGCTCAGCAGCACGACGCCTCAGCCACTGAGCCACCGCAGCGGGTAACATATGCCATTGGAAAAGCCATTTTACAACATGCATTCCCACCCAGACCCCTTAACATATATACTGATTCACAAGAAGCACATACCTGCATAATACACGATCACATCCCACTTTTAGCACACAGCCTTTTTCAACACATTAAGGGAGACGCAAGAATTACTGGGTTCCCTGGTCATGCCAGGCCATGAAAGGGTCAACCAACCTGCTCGTGAAACCACTTTCCGGGCACCCTGCAACCACAGCCAACCCCAGGAACCTATGCCCCCGACACCCATTACCTTCTAAGGAGTCTGTGATCACCCTAACCCCTTAAGTACACCCCCACCCACAACTGTCAAAACAAGAGCAGGTACTTTTTAGGCAAGTGCAAAATGGGTGCCTTCTTAAAACCAGCCAGAGTGGCCCTCTACAGTGGGATGCCAATCCCCACCAACCCAACGTGCTCCAAGACCCTCAACCAGGACCATATCTTCAATGGGTGCAACCCATTTTCCAGAGGGACAGCAGCACTGCACTGAACAGCCCTACACGACCAAAGTCCACTGGCACATTTCGTCACGAAATTTGTTACAGGTGCCCTGACTGAGGGTACCTAACCCAGCTGATAGTTTCTTAGAGCTTTATTCATTCATTCCCACCCGCATAGCCTTTCCTGTTAAAGGGTTGAGCGAGACAATATCCTGCATTCTAAAAAAAAAAAAAAGGCATTCTCGTCACCCACAAATCAGTGTCAACACTTGCACGGCTGATGCCATGACCAAAAGAAAAAGCGAAACGGGTCGTTTACAAAAGGCTGTGCTATTTTGCCGGCAGACTACCCCGACAGAAAAGTTGCCGCCAGGATGGTCCCATGTTGAAGACCAGCCAATGGTGGCACAGTGCCGACAACAATTCGTGCAGCCTATAGGGTTGCCACCTGCCCGGTTTTGGACCAGACCGACTGGTTTTTTAAACAGCAGGCCGGTTGCCCGTTCCTACTCAAAACCGGCCGTCATTGGCCGGTTTTTTGGCCCTGTGCTTTGATTATGTCCGTTGTGGCGTTTTATTTGGCGACGTGCTGCGGAAAGATATGGGAGCAGACAAAATACGCGAGCAAGCGCGCTGCCCGAGATGGAGGGGGACCTAAGGGAGGAAGAAGACAACGAAATGCGGCCGCCGCGGTCAGCAATTGCGGTTACTTTTAAGTGAAGCACAATCGAGCTCTAAATCACTTTCAGTACAAACGTCATGTTGATTTCTCTCTAAGAAAACGCTGCAATAAATGGCACGACATGTCAGAAACATGGAACTTCTTTTCAACACAAATTAAACATTCTATATACGATGCCCCCCCCTTCCCCCCCTTCCTCCCTAAGGGCCGGTTTTTTTTTTCGGGGAAAGGTGGCAACCCTAGCAGCCTATTCTGCCGGCACAATGCATGGGACCATCCTGCCGTCAGTCGGCACTTTACTGTCTCTCAAGCAGCTGCATTGTTTTCCGTGCATCTTTATTATATGCATTTTTAGCCAACATCTAATCTAACCTAACCGAACCCATAAAGGCAGGTCTCGAGTAAACAAAAAGACAAAATTCCGCAATACAACCGAGTCCTAGTATCGAATTTCTGAATAAAAAAATGCTGAATAAGGTGACTAAAATACAAGGATAAAAAAATTCATCAAAAAAAGGGAAAACTTGAACGCTGGGATCAAACCATTCATGAGAAGCCACTGCACCACACTAACCACAGGTGATGCAGCCATCTGTAGAGAAGTCAATGAAACAAGCCTGAACAACCAATCGGAACGCAGTGCCGGAAAATACCCGCACCAGCAGAATAATCACGTGGTCAGGGCCAGTCAGTGGGAAGGAACTGTAGGCAACTTTTCTCCCGGGCTAACCTGGCGGCAATATAGCCACTGCCTTTACAAAATCCCTTGTGCACATTGCCCCGCCAATGAACCGTTTCCCAGTAGCCGCCTGCGTATGCGCACGCTGCTGATCCGCCATTTCGAACAAACAGGTGCACCCTCGGCTTGCTTCTGGGACAGCAGGTACAGTAAAAAGCTTTATGACAGTAAACACGGGATCGCGTGCCGCTCAGTACATGCAGGGCAGTCTAGCGATAGGATAGTGCGTAATTTTGGCAGATTCACTCCCTGACAATGGTTGATTGCTCTGTGGTCTGCGTTATATATCTAGAACGATTCCAGAGAAGACACATGCAGCAGATGAGGGGCTCCTTATCAAACGGTGAACCACAGTCAAGACAATTAAACGTTTGTTTTTTGCTAACTGAAAGAAAATTTGGTGATAAAATCGGCTTTATTCTCATGTCATAAATTTTTCCGATGATTCCGTGACTTAAACTACTGCATCAGGCAACCACGAGATAAAGCGCTTTTGGGGAGTGTGTCCGTTAAACGTATAAACTATGACAGTGCACTAGCTTTTCAGCAGAGCGCTCTGCATGTACAGTCGGCAAAACACTTGCCTATAACACTATTGGCGTGCTCCGGACTGTGCGGGAGACACCTAGTGGTAACACCTGGTTTGAGACCGGTAGAATGCGAGCATGCGAAATCTGCATCAGCCCGATGGCTGTTTCCCTTGTCGCTGTGCCTGTCGCCTTGGCTTCCATACCTTCTTTCGCCGTGAGAAGCGCTGCCTGCACTGCTGGGCCGGGAAACAAAAGCGGAGATTAGCGAGTAGTACAGCATTGGCCGCGTGTAACTACGTGCAACGCTTAATTTTCGTGGTGCCCTATGCAATTTAAACAGGAGTTCTTTTCTGTATGCGAGAACACAACAACAATCGCCAAAAACGCATCGCTGCCGGCGTTCTAGAGTGACTAGATATCGGTTTATGATCGCTTGCACAGTGCATTAAGTATTGCGGCCAGGGTTCCCCCCCCGGTGGGCGGCGGTGGAAATGCCGCCCAACTGCTCCGCTTCACCACCTTTGGTAGGCCACCCACCACTCCCACTGGCCAGTTATAAATGCACGCCTAACTAAAAATGCCCAGTGCAAAAGCAACGCCAACGGGCCGGAAGGTTACATGAAAAGGAGTCTGAACAAGTGGCTTCCAACTCTCAGATTGCCAGCTGCATGCAAATCTTGACGGAGTTGGTAGAGGTTGCTGCTTTCTTATTTTGTTTAAGAGCTTCCACTATTTACCACGCTGCAGCACCACAGTGCCCGGTATTTAACCAGTTGCTTAATTTTTGCAATGAAATTGCAATGAAGTTTTTTGAAATTAAATCCCCCCCCCCCCCCTTCGCATTCTCAATATGTTCACCTCTAAAAAATTCCTAGGGAGAACCCTGATTGTGGCCTTAGCCGTCGACAGTGATGTGCAAAGCCGAGCACAGAAACTGGATAGTGGTGCACGTGGTACTCATGCAGCGTATTGGCAGAACGATGACGCACTGAACAGCTGCGCACTGAACAGCTGTGCACCAAAAATGCAGACGGAAAACTCGCACAGCGCGCGCTAAGGCGGGTATTCTCCGCTTTTGTTTCCCGGCATGGCACTGCAGGCATGCAGCGCTGATCACGTTCAAAGAAGGTGCGGAAGCCAAGGCGACGAGCACAGTGAGCAGGGTCAGCCATCGCGCTGATACTGGCCGCACATGCTCATTCTACCGGTGTCAAACCAGGCGTTATCGCTAGGTGTCTCCCGCGCAGTCCGGAGCACGCCGCTCGAGCGTTAGAGAAGCGTTTTACCAACTGTACTGAGTGGCACGCGCTGCCGTGTTTATTGTCATAAAGCTTTTGACTGTACTGCTTTCTAGTGCTGCGCCTTCCTATCACCGATTTTTCAACAGCTCGCGGTAAGTTTGTGCCCGCGTACACACACACAAAAAGATTACAAAGGAAAGGAGCAAACACGCTTGAGGCTGTCCATTCCGTGAACACATGGCTACCATTGAAGAAGTAACAAAGAAAAATAAAAGGAACGTCGCCCACTGCAGGTGCAAAATGTGCACCGCTTCCGTGGCTTCATGGGGAGGCGAGTGGGTGGGAGCAGACTTTTGTGCAGGGTTTCCCTACTGCAAGATTTTCGGGGGACATGCCTGTCAACCCTTTTTAGTTCGCCGTGGCTTCCGCTAGAAGCGAGCGGTAGTGGAAAAGGTCCCTCTGACAGCACAAAAACGGCGTCCGCAAGTGTGGCATACAGCGCAGTGCATTGTCCGAACACTGCGAAAAAAATGACCACAAGATTGACTTCGACAGCGTGAAGGTGACTGGCACCAAAACAAATTACAAAGAGTCCTCCTCGAGTCGTGGCACATAGTAAAAGGGACTCGGGGAGGTATCTCGGGGAAGGCTTCCGACGCGCAACGCCAAGAAACGAGTAGAGAAAGAAGAAGCTACCTCATACAACTGCTGCTTGTGGTAGAATACAGTCACCCCTGAGCCGAGTAGGCTCTTTGGGGTCGCTTTTAATAAAAGCCCTCGATTGGTGTATTTGACTTTTTCTCAAGACCAGACAACCATCATCCCGACGAGCACTAACCTTCGGCTTTGAAGAGCTTGAACGGCGAGGCTTCTTCTTCGGGTGACGCCATAGCGAATGACCACGGAGGGCCACGGTCTTCAACTGTCAAGTTGCGGGCATTAAGAACACAGAAATGCGCTACCGTCAACTGCGAAGCCCTTCTTCGTCCGACCCGCCGTTAACCGTTTCGAACATCCACGGTAGGGTGGCACCCTATCCACGGATTGGCTCGCGCGCGTTTGACTTGACCATTCGTGGACTTGACATTCACGTGACGCACGCTCTCATCATGGTTGCCTCAACAAAATTCGCTTTACAAAGAAGGGGAGGTGTAAAATGCATAGACGGAAAATAACATAAATATTTTCATTGCTTACTTAAGGGCACATAAAGCGTATCAGCCAAAATCACGCGTATAAGCAATTTTCAGAAAAAAATGTCGAGGAGTGAAAGTTGTAAAAAAGTTGCTAGGCGCTCCAAACGTCCAAACAAAGACGAAGTTTTGGAAGCTCTTGTGAGCATAGAGTCTTTCTGTGGACGAAATGGCCCGTTTTCCGACAGCGCGCGGCCGCCGCAAAAACATGATTTGAGGGACGAAAGGCGCCTAGCTGCACCAGGCTGCACTTTCCACCTGGCGCAGCACCTTAAACGTTTTCGAGAGTTGACCGCACTGACAGACTGCTCCCATCCAGTACTATAGTGCCTGGAATATTCTAGGCACTATACCAGTACAGTAGTCCTAGATGGTGTATTCAGTAGCGTCGCTAGGGGGGCGGGGCTGAGCCCAGGGTACCAGCAGGTACCAGCCGCCTCGGTAGGGGGGGGGGGGGGGGGGGTGCCACTCGTGCCTCTTCAGTGTCTTTAGTGGACGTCGCAAACTGGAAGACGAGTGCCACTAAACTGCGGCTGCCTATTCAAATTCTCCTCCATTTTCAGTATAATGGGGAAGGCAAGGAGAATTATGGCATTCAAAAATGCGTGGGGGATATCCGATAATGTGCGTGGCGTGAAGAGTTACCGCGATGCCGCCGGAGGGTGTGGGGAGCAACCTTGTTCCTTCCGGGGATGGGGGGGGGGGGGGGTGACAGTAAAGATGCGTGTCCCCGGCAGCGCTTTTCTGCGCCGAAATCTCGACTCACTGGCGTTTAGCTTTGATTTGAAAGCACCCACCCCAGCAGGGCTTTCATTGTCACAAGAATTCGCTTGAAGCCCAGCGCTTCACGGTAACGCAGTGCGTCTGCTGCTGGGCGTGTCTGCATTCCATTGCGCATGAAGGCACGACGAAGGAGTGCTTCTCCTCTCGAATCTAAGAAAGGGAGACACACACGTTTCCTATAATTTCTGGGTTGCTGTCCTCTGCCCTCCGTGAGACCTGAAAAAGATGTATACGGGGAAACTTGTGGACTGTAGCGTCGGTGCTTCACCTGCACGTGGAGACACCCCTTTCCCCGTTCTCTCAGCAAAGCGTTCTCGAGGAGAGAGAGGGAGACGAAAACATCATTTCGACCTCCGGTTCAGGGGAAGTGGAAAATTTCGTTTCTCAATTGCAATGAACCTTTTTCCAGTACCGGTCCTTTCAGCAGCCGCCACGGCGAACCTAAATGGCAGTGTAGGTTCGCCACGGCGAACCTACACCCCAAGAAATGTTTGGCTTTCGGGGAACCCGTGCACAAAATATCCTGGTCCTGCAATCCCTCCCCCACCCAACGTCACCCGTGCCTTTTACATGAATGTCACAGTAGCAGGCTTCCACTCCAACAAAGACCAACCATTACCACCAAAGGCAATGCAAAACAGCCACGCTTGAGTTTTCCCGATGTCTTTGCCAAAATTTCTCCATATTATTTGCATGTCTCTAAATGAATCTTTTTACAAAGTTCGATCTTGTTTCCTTTCGCATAACTGCAGGTTACGAGAAGAATATTTTTTGCTGCTATTTTACACCATCCGCTAACGCGGGATTTTCTAATGACCTGCTCGACGCACTATATGTATTTTATTACAAAATTTCCTAATCGTGCCATGTTTGTTTTTGCAAATTTTAATTTCCCCCACATTACCCGGAAATCCTCTACGACTGTGACAACGCTATCGGAATCCTCTACTTTCCGATCTTTATGCGCCTTTTACTTAACACAAGCGACTACCCAGCTAAACAGGACAACATCTTCATCTGTGTGTTCGACCTAATACTAAGTGTCCCAGACTTGTTTCAAGTATTAGCCACATCGCATGCCTGGGATTAGCGATCTCTCAGTTAGCTTCTTTACCTGTAGTGTTTGTTTCCCCGCCGGCCGAGCTGAGTTAGGCGCGAGGGGAGTAAGGAGAACCGCGGAGGCTTTTGTTATTCGCCGCGCTTTTGTGTCCACCCGGCGAGCGGGTCCGGAGACGACTCATACAAGCCCCGTGTACATGGACGCGACGGGGGCGGGGTGAGTTGAGTGGCGGGTTCAGCTTACCTCGACGCGTCCGAGTTTATATGAACTCCCACGGACGAGTCGAGGTGAGCGGTGATCGCAGCGACGCCTTGCGTCGAGGCGAGCCGAAAACTCGTCTTCCGGTACCGGTTTCCGCTCCTCCAAGCCGGCAGAGCAAGAGCAACTTCGGCGCGATGGGGACAGGGGAAGGGGAGACCGCGACGGGCCGGAAAGGTCACAATGGGCGGAGGTATGCGGAGGCCCGTCAACTCGGCGCGACCGGTTATACATGCCCTTTCCGAGCGCGGCGAGTTCAGCCAACCTACCCCCCGTCTCCGGGTCGACCGGACTCGCCGCGACGGCTCCCCGACCCGACGCGTCCGCTTATACATGGGGAGGGCGAGTCCAGAAAACCTGTTTATTTCGACTCAACGCGCCCTCGTCGGGTCAATGTAAACGGGGCTACAAACGCTTCGGTAACTTCATAATGGCTGAAAGCGATGTAAGCTTTCGAATAAGGATTTCTGCCACGAGAATTCCCGAAGCGGACGGGAGCTGAAGGTCGGTCAAGGGGTCAAACATTGGGTCGCCAGACGTTCAGCACGGCCGCTGGATAAAAGGTGCGCTCTCATCCAGCGGCCGTGCGTTCAGTCTGGGACAGTTGCACTGCTCAGAGTTACTGGGCGAAGTTTCAGTTCGTCACACGTCTGAGCCTGGCGACTTGGCTGCTGTATCCGTCAATAGGGAGGACGACCAGGCTTTGTTAGGCGCTCCACGTGTTAACAAAGGGGAGGAATTCTGGCGGCGCGGAGCACAAGCGTGCACGGTATGACAATACTTTGAGATGTGCCGGCCGAGAGCCGATTACCGGAGTTGGGTCTGCTTTTAGTTGGTTGGTTTTCATTTATGTTATATTTGTGTTTTGCGGAATACCTTTGGGTTTCTGTATGAGAGTGAGAGAGGTGGGTCACGTGACTATTTTGAATCCACCTAGATTTGTTTGTCCTGATGGCCAAGCAGTGACCGAGTATGTGCTAATCAATGAGCAATCCTCACTCTCAAGTTGTAACGTCCCTTTTGTGGGCAGGGTTTTGTTGGTAAAATCGAGAGTATGATGTTTTGGAGATCGAACGGAGAGAACGATGACAGAGAGGTCACAGAGACAGAGAAGAGCGGCGAGCACCGCTCGACGCGGGCCTTGCCCGACCTCTTGTTTGCGATCACGAGCCATGAGTTGTAAATACGTAATGTAAATAAAAAGTACATATTGTACATTTTGAGGTTACTTGGAGTAGACCATCGTCGGGTATGTGCCGTCAGCTAACGAGCCAGTGAGTCATCGAGTCATCGCTTCGATTCGATCATCGACGTCGGCGACTGATCCACACGTACGTATTTTAACTGTCTCTAAATGAATCTTTTAAGTGCGAATCACTTTATAAGCGACCCCAAACCATCCACCGCCGGCGTCGGCGGCGGCGGCGTCCGCAGTGCTCCTCTATATTTAAAAAAGAAACAGCATCCGGCGCCAGGTTTCGATCCGAGGACTTTGCGGCCGCAGCGCGACGCTCTACCGACCAAGCCACGGACGCGAGTTTTTTTTTTTTTTTTTTGTAACAGTAACTTTATTTACAAATATACAAACAGGGCCAGATGAAGTGGTTACTGAGGTTTCAGAGAACAGTGTAACATGCTATGCTCACACAGACAAATGATCGCGTTCGGGAACGTACAAGCCAAGACAAAATTCGGCGTGTTTCGACAGGGAAGTGAAAACCATTAGTAGGCAGTGCCAGCAAAGCCACGTATTGCCGGCGTGGTTCCTGTTAGAAACACTTACAAATGGGCGATGGTGTCATTTGTTTACAGTATACGGTAGTGAAGTAGGGGCAAGGGGTTGGGCGTAGAAGTTATGGAGAAAAGTCGTTAGTGAGCAGAAGTGGCCCATGGTGCTGTCGCGCTACCGGCCCTCAGATCAAGTCCCATCTCCTTTGCTGCTCTACCTTAAACTCCATGAGGGCTCGTGAGCCCCGCGCCAGTGAGTCGCGAAGCTCAGTGTCTGAATCGGGCCCGTCAAGGGCGGCCACTGCCCACTGCGCCTTCTGTACAAAGTGCCTCCACGCCGGCCGCGGGCTTTCGGCACATTCAACCACGTCGACTCTCGCCCTCCATAGCGAGTGGAGACCTATGACGTGGACGCAGTCACGGAGAAGCGGGTGCTCCGAGGCCGCCTCCAAGAACCTCAAGTTCATCCAGGTGAGCTGCCAGTACGTGTCGAAAGAGCACTGCAGCTCGTCCCAGAAATACGACGCCGTGTTGCACTCCACAAAGACGTGCTCTGCCGTCTCCCTCCTTCCACACAACAAGCAGTTGGTCCCTCCAGGAAGAAAGAAGCCCCTCTCCCCCTGTCTTGCCTTAGTGGGTAGAACCCCTGTGTGAAAACGGAAGAAGAAATCCTTCGAACCAGTAGGAATGGGGAGCTTCCGCACTCGCCGGAGGACGTCACTTTTCATGCGCCCTAGAGGTGGTGAGCGATACATGGGGGGTGGAAGGATCTGTTCCACCAGGTCCCAGTACAACTTCTTCGGGGCCACTGCGCACAGGTACTCCCAAGAGAACAGTCCCTGCAAGAGGGCCACCGCTGCCGCCACTTCTTTGTAAAAGCCCGTTGCCCGGTTAGTATGTGTAAACTCCGCTGTTGTTGGCAGCCAAGGGGCCAAATGTGAGGAGCCTACGTTTTGCAGAGCAGCCCGAAGGAAACCGTCACGACGATCCCGGAAGAACAAAAAACGGTGCACTGTCAGCTTGAGCTCCACGTTAACAAGCCCGAGGCCACCCGCTTCCGGACTCCAGAAAATGTTAGTGCGACGCATAGGCTCGTAGGTGGATCGCCAGATGAATACTGCGAACAGCCGGTGTAGCTTGGCCACTGAGCCTGCGTCGATGGTCGATACTCTGGCCACGTACAGGACGGCCGGGTATAACACGGCATTGCAAACATGTGCCCTTGAGAAAAAGGCGATGTGTCGCGCTCGCCAGGGCTCCAACTTCCCACCCGCGGCTGCCAGCTTTGACTGCCAGCGGGGGGCAATGGCTCGGCCGCAGTCCAGGTTGACTCCAAGGTAGCGGGTGATGGCCTCCCTCCATCGGACTCCGTAGAGCTGTGGTGGTTTGGTGGGCCATTCACCTAGCCATGCTCCCTCGCACTTAGAAAGATTCAGCTGAGCACCCGAAAACCGACAGAATGATTGCGCGAGCGCGACGATCTCCCTCACCTGTTCTTTCGACGAACATACGAACGCGACATCATCCGCGTAAGCCAGGACTCTTAGTTCTTCGTCGCCGAGAACCAAACCTTTGACTTGCTTCGATGCCATTGCCATTCTGCAAAGTGGCTCTATATATAATGCAAACAGAATCGGGGACATGGGGCAGCCCTGCCGGACCGACCTTCTCACGGCGATGGGGCTCCCCACCTCCCCGTTCATAATGATGCTGGTGGTGATTTCAGTATAGCAGATCTTGATCCACTCCACCATTTCGTCCCCTATCCCGCACCGATGGAGGAGCATCAACAGAAAGGCATGATCTACTTGGTCGAAGGCCTTTCTGAGGTCGAGTTGCAAGACAGCAAGGGGAAAAAACCCTGACTCCGCCACCTCGCAGACAGTCCTCATGCGGTGTAGATTGGTGTTGATAGAGCGGCCTCTGAATCCGCATGTCTGATGTGGTCCCACCACACTACTGAGGGCCTTCTCGAGCCGTCTGGACAGTATTCGGGATAGGATTTTGTAGTCTGTTGATAGTAGACTGATAGGCCTGAAATCTTCAACACTGGGTGCCGTATCATGAGACGTTTTTTTCGGTATTAGGACCAAATTACTGCTCCGCATTGAAGGTGGCAGCAGCTTTGTGTTTTTGATGTTTTCGAATACCGACGCCAAGACTGGGCTGATCTCCTCTCGGAATACCTGGTAGAACTCCGAAACGATCCCATCCGGCCCCGGTGACTTATTCTTTGGCAGTTCCTTTATAGCGCTTTTGACTTCTTCGACCGTGATGGGGTTGTTTATGACGGCCCTAACGTCCTCTGGGACCTTGGGCAGCTCATCGAGGACATCCGGCGGAGGAACATCGGGAACAGCGCGCGAGAACAGCTTCTCGTAGTAGTCGCCGAAGGCAGCCGCCACCTCCCCGCTCCCACGAGCGAGCCCACTAGGGTGGTTGACCTCGGAAATCGCTTTAGTGGCAGTCCTTGCCCGCTCGAAAGCACCAAAAAGTTTCGACGGCTGTGCCTCGGCCACCACTCGCTGCTCTCTACTCCGCACAAGAGCCCCCCAGTACCGCTTTTCCAGCTCAGTTCGGATCTCCTCTTTCACGCTGCGAATGTCCTCCGAGAATTCCCCCGGCCTCTCCTCGTCCGCTTCCACAAGAGAGCGTAGGCACTCCGTCAGTCGACTTAATTTCGCCTTTCTGTCTCTCGCTTCCTGTCGTCCGATTGTGATTGCTGCATTTTTTACCCGTTTTTTAAAGCACTCCCAGGCGACCCCATCGATGGGTGCAGCATTGATTGCTTCAATTTCACCTCTTATGCGATCAGCGAAGGCCGCGTTATCGAGGACCGTAGTGTTCATCAGCCAACGGCTGCCAACCCCTCCCTTGATTTCGCGCTCAGTTCTAATGGTACATGTTACCAAACCGTGGTCCGAGAAAGCAACAGGGGTGACGGCGTAGTCAGTCACTAACGGCAGCGCATCCCCCGTCAAGTACACCCGATCTAAGCGAGCCTGTGACGTGCCACGCCATCTGGTGTAGCGGGAAGTTGACCACCCACGCTGGAGGGCGACGTCGTTCAGGTCACGGACGCGACGCTGATATCAGTGTTAGTGACGCGCGTTATATCTTTAACGCATTCAAACTACGTCGTTAGCGGCGTGCGTTGGCGACTCAGCGGCGTTATAGCGGCTTGATAACTGCGTGGTGTACACGTGATACTACAAACCCGATGGAAGAGATGGAAGAGAAGGCGGCGAGGCGGTGGGCATCGGGGGCCGAGCGCAAGCGCCGCAAGCGGGCCGACAACCGTGCATTCGCACTTTCACATTCTCCCCCTCGGGGAAATGCGGGGGAATTTTTTTACAAAGCTCGATTTTGTTTCCTTTCGCATAACTGCAGGCTATGAGAAGAATATTTTTTTCTGCTATTTTACACCATCCGCTAACGCGGGATTTTCTAATGACCTACTCGACGCAGTATATGTATTTTATTACAAAATTTCCTAATCGTGCCATGTTTGTTTTTGCCAATTTTATTTCCCCCACATTACCTGGAAATCCTTTAGGACTGTGACAACGCTATCGGAATCCTATACTTTCTGATCATTAGGCAGTTTTAGCATATCGTTACCGTGTTTGCGATACCGTTTACCGTGTTACCGGAAGCCGCTGGCGACGGTGAAGCCTGCGCCGGTAAGTTACCGTTCGCGGTAACTCTCGCGCTGCGCAGTCGACTCCCGCAAATACGGTGACGTAAAAACGGTAATGCTATGCTAAAACTCTCTATTATGCGCCTGCTTTTACTTAACACAAGCGACTACCCAGCTAAGCAGAACAACATCTTCATCTGTATGTTCCGCATAATACTAAGTGTCCCAGACATTGTTTCAAATATTAGCCACATGCCTGACGTTAGCGATCTCTGTATTGTTTGTATTGCACTTGTCCCGCTGAATGTGCCATCTCATCATTCGTCCAACAAACCAAAAACAATTTGCGACTATGGGAAAGCCACTTTTGCTGCTCAACCCGATTCATAAATAAATGAATGAAAATGTTTGAAAATTGTTTGGTTGACGAAAACTGGTACACGTTTAAAGCAGTTCTTGTATATTCCAGAAAAGATCATTTTAATGAACCGTAGTTCGAATAGGTTTAATGCAATAATTAGCGCTCTAAAAACCAAAACAAGCGGCTTTTCTGTAAGGGTAAATATTCAGGTAATCTACAAGCCCGGATCCTTCAGAGACTAAAAAAAAAGCGAGTATTCACGAAAAAAAAAACATTAAAAGAAGCAAAGCACGCTAACTTTAGCATCAGTCTTCCTTCATTATTGCCAAACTACCCCCATAAGTTCTGCATCGTGGTTAACTGTATCGAACGCTCGTATTATGTATTGTGTATCCCAAAGCCCTCGCTTTAAATAAAACATGCGAAGTTTTTGTTCATTTCTATGTAAAAAAAGATTCGTCTTTTGTTGTTATTTCAACACTTTTTATTTTAACAAAACAAAATAAGTGGCTAAACTTAATTTAGAAAATAAATAAAATAAATGAAACGAACATAAATGAAATAAAGGAAATAAAATAAACAAAATACAGGAAAATAAAATAAATAAAATAAAGGAAATAAAATAAACGGAATTATTATAATATCAAATAAAATAGTGGCAATTGTGCTGATTTGTTCTGATTATGGCTGACATTTTGTATGAGAGGGGGGTGACAAATTTGCTGGGGCCCCGGGTGCAAGGTTAGCCAGGAACGCCACTGGGTGTAGTTTCGCAACTGCAAGTGATCAGTCTGTCTTTATTTTACCTACCGGTCAAACCGCTTCCGCTCACTGACTACCCAGCGTCAATATCAATAATTAACAGTGACTCAGGCTAGTCAGTGAGCGGAAGTGGTTCGGTTGGGTTGGGCGGAATCAAGACCGACTGCTCCGATGGCGGCCATCATGCGACACTAATTAGACCGTTGCCTACAAACAAGCCTTTTCCTAACCACGTTGTTTTTGTTTTTGTTGGGTATTTTCTTGCCCTTTACCCCCTGTCCTACATAATCCGGTCTAATCGGGCGCGTACGAATTTCTACTGGAAAAAAATCGTCTGTACCGAGAGCTAGAGCGCTAGTTATTACAGGCACAGAGTTTCATACAGTAAGTTTCCTCTCTGCATGGTTATTATTGTTTTTTAATTTTTTTTTGAAAACTGGTGGCGCAGGGAACTCACACGACCCAACCACGGCACTCAGCAGCAGCGTACGCTAAACAACCTAAATGATGGGCCAGTCGTATTAGTATAAAAGCACAGTTTAGCTGGTGAATGTGTGCAGTTACCATACTAAATTATATAGAGCTGATTCCAGTTGTGTTTACAGCTTGAATCAGTGCAACTGAAACCGGTTCCACAATCGTTGTTGTGCCACGAGGGACTAAATACGAGGTTCACGTCACAGAGTACATGAGGGACCAACTCTACAAATTCAATTCCCAATCATCCATGAGGAAAACCCGGTCAAAAAAAGAAAAAAGAAGTGAGAAACTAAATTTTCGTCTCATCACATGTCACTGGCCAGGGCAAGACATGCGGCACATGGGGCATGCCACGCATGAACAGCGGGTCCCATGGCTGCCCACATGGAAACCTTATTTACACCCGGAGCTTACCTGAGATGTCATAGAGTGCCGAGTCTGAATAAAGAAGCGAATGAATGAATGAGAAGTCTTTATTTATTGTGGAATGGCTCTTTGGCCTAATAGGGGAGAAGAAGGGTGTCGGAGAAAAGACAGAAACAAAGAAAGAAGAGAAAGAAGTGCGTACACACATGCGTGTACATGCGGCGATCGATGCCTGCCTCGTGAGCGAACGCCCAGAGGGAGAGCAGTGTGTCGCGGCTGTTGTTGTTGGGGGTGGTCCATTGATGCAGAGTGCTGATGTGCGATGGCAGGTACTGGGCATGGAGGTCCTGGTAGCCAGGGCACTCCCACAGGAAGTGGGCCATTGTTGGGCACACTTCCATGGTGCATGTGGAGCAGCTCACTGTGGGGCCCTGCTCCTGGTCGCCGTCGTCGCTGTCGTCGTCGGTAGACCCGGGCCTGCATCGGTGGTGGGCCCGCCATTTGGCGAGCACGTCTTCTATTAGTGCGGCCCCCGCACGTGCCTTGTGGATGAGGACCTGAGCCCCCCGTGGCAGTCCTTGGGGGAGTGGGTGGTGGTTGCATGGTGGGGGTGTGCTGCCAAAGGGCGCGCCTTCGCTCCTTCTTGGCTGCCAGAATTTTGGCGGTTGGGTCGGGGTCGTCTGGTGCGGGCATAGTCTGGGGCACCAGGGCGGAGCGGTCGTCCATTAGCTCACTCGTCAACGCCTGTGCGGCTCCATCGCCAATGCCACCGGCGTGAGCTGGTACCCAGTCCACCCTCACCTCCACTCCATAGTGCCGGTACAGCACTGTGCTTGCCATTTTGATCCCGTGAGCAAGCGTGCCAGTCCTGGGGGTGCGGCCAAGGATTTTTATGGTCTCTCTACTGTCTGTGTAGATCACCACCCTCTCCCCTGTCTGCCTCAGTCCTCGACGGGTCTCCCCACAAACCTCGTCCACTGCACACAGGATGGCGGACAGTGAGATCTGGTCATGGGCTGGGTTGGTGCTCATACACGTGGATCTGTCTGCATGTGCCGATTGGGGAGATCGCAGCTAGCCTGGCTCTGTGCTTGATTGGGTCCCAGGTGGCTGCCGTGAACACAGAGTTCCAGGTTCTGTCAGTACGGGCAGCTGCTGCTCTACGCTCAGCTTCATGATCCTGATGATGGCACTTTTTGGAGAGTGGTTTTGGAAGCTTGAGGAGCACATCGAGCCAAGGCTCCAACAGGCGTTGCAGTTTGGGTGCATCGGGGGGTAGTTCTTTTGTGAGGGTGAGGAGTCCTCTGCCCGCAGTTGTGTTTTGCCGTTGTAGTTCATGGCCTTCATTGTGTGCCTCGATAAAGGCTTTGGGGGGAGGGAGGCCACAGTACCTGTAGAGCTCTTCCGTCCTCGTGTGACGTGGCAGGCCAGTTATTGCGTGGAGACATTCGAGATGGAGGACCTCAAGTTGTGCGTAGTGTGTTTCGTTCAATGTGAAGCAAGCTGCTCCGTAGCATGCCTTAGAAGTGAGGGTTGCCAGGAATAATGTCCTGACGGTGCGTGTGCCGGCACCGCCAAAGTGCTTGCCTATGCGGCGGATGAGGTGGAGGCGTCGGCGCCACGTTGGTTTAAGCTGACGGATCCATTCCTTCGGTCCACCAACCTCACTGAGGGGAACCCCAAGGATCCTCACCCACTGCTCCGCTGGTCGGGTGATGGTCTTGCCGGCCAGTGTAAGGCTTATCTTCGCTCGCTCCGAGTCGTAGCCAACTACCAGGAGGAGGTTAGTCTTTTCTGGTGACGGCTGCATGTCAGTGGAAGGGAGGTAGTTATCGATGGTGTCCAAGGCTTGCTGTATGATTCCCTGTACATCTGCTGTGTTCAAGTTCGTGCCCTTGGGGTCCACCCACAGCGTGCTGTCATCCGCGTAGAATGTCAAGCCCAGGTGCGGAATTTTCCGTAGCTCTACAGCCAGTCCTCGCATCACGATGTTAAAGAGGACTGGGGACATGACGGCACCCTGCGGCACTCCCCTGGCATTTGAGAACGTCCTTGGGTGGCCTGAGCCAGATTTGACATCAAACGTTCGGGCTACCAGGAAGCATCATATAAAGAAGTAGACAGCCCCTAATGGCGCCCTTATCAGACAGGCCTGTACCTAACGACCTACCAAGGGGCGTATACAGTAGAACTGCATGGCTACACCAATTTGGTATAAAAAATATCAGATGTGGCACAATGCCCCGCAACTACCTTCTCCTCTGCGGGATGGGTGTACCGGACACCAAACATGTTATAGGACTGTCAACAGATTCGAAAGAAATGCCAAAAGCACAAAATTAATCAGCAACCGTCAAGACCTGCACAGAGTGAATAACACCACAATTTGACAAAACCAAAGCCTATCGCACTATAGGCCTTTGTGCACGAAACCATAAGCCAGACAAAAATACCGTGAATGTCGACCGTTGCTGGGACGGACACTACACGTGAGAAAGGCCTTCAACGCGTCCAAAGGACTCAATGTACTCTGCCGAAAGAGCTCGATGATCACGTAACCCCGGCCCCCCCCTCCACCCCCAAACATGAGGCGACTGACATCACTACATCTAAATAAGATTCTTCATTCATTCAATTTCAAGTGACACCAATGGCTCACGTGAGCCACTGGTGTCTGGCCCACTCTTCTTTGATACCAGATACCATACAAAATTGAGGCCTTCCACAGCTCCCTGGTTACTTTGTTTTTTAATGTAGCGGTACGGCTGTACTTAGCTTTCAACTAGCTAAAATGCGGGACATGAAATTGGGGTGGGGAGAGAAACACGAACACAGCACAATGATAGTTACAATCATTTATTTTATAACTTCTGTAGAGACTTTTTTTGCAATACAAAGGGTCAGTGACACTGTATGCATCCGCACAAGTAAATATCTCACCTCTGCCAGCGATAAAGGTGTGCCCTTGACTGCCCGCTCTCCAACAGAATGTCTTTCCAACTAGCCCAGCTTGCAACCCTCCCTCGGTTCATTGCTCCAGGCGGCTTCTGATGTGCTCCGCTGCAGCTATTAGACCCCTTTGCAGCATGCCCCCGCATGTTCATATAACTCGTGTCACGACGTGGGCACAATGGTGGAGCCACTCGCTCATTGAGCTTCTTCCTGCACTTGCGGGTGTCTCTGTGTGCCATGACTAATCAAATGCGTTGCTGCCCAGTTACGGCAATGCACGCTCTCCATGACAAAACATTGGCGCCTCCCCGTTCACCAGCAAAATGTGGAATTGTGCTTGCTGACCCCACGAGGGACCTTAGTATTACAAGGGACTTTTTTGAAAATTTTTGTAACTCCTTCAGGATGTGGGACAATAACCCTCAAAGCAGGACAGTCCCACGAGTCGCGAGACGGGTGGTCACCTTGGTCAGCTGAGTCGTCAACGGAGCCACAAAACCTGACACAGAGCGGCCAGATCTGTGTTATCCAGTAAACACAATCTTTCTCCAACAGAGAGTCTGACAGAAACTATGCAGAAAAAAACATGCTGCAAAAATCGGTGCAAAATTAAAATGTGGTCGGGCGACAACTTGTTAGCAGACCATGCCAGCTCTTTTAATGAATGGGTTCAAAGAACTAGTAACATAGCAGAGTGATTGGAGGCTTCCAAGAAGCTGTGATTGGCATTCTATGCAGTACACAAGCAGCAGTTGATCTGTCGTCGTCATCATCATCATCATCATCATCATCATCATCATCAGCCTATCTACGCCCACTGCAGGGCAAAGGCCTCTCCCATTATTCTCCAATTACCTCGGTCCTGTGCCAACTGTGACCAATTTATCCCCGCAAACTTCTTGATCTCATCTGCCCATCTAACTTTCTGCCGCCCCCTGCAACGCTTGCCTTCTCTAGGGATCCACTCTGTTGCCCTTAATGACCAGCGGTTATCTTGCCTTCGCATTACATGTCCTGCCCACGTCCATTTCTTCTTCTTAATTTCTACTAATATGTCTTTAACACCAGTTTGCTCCCTGACCCACTCCACTCTCTTCTTGTCCCTTAATGTTACACCTATCATTTTCCGCTCCATTGCCCGCTGAGTCGTTCTCAATTTAAGTTGAACCCTCTTAATGAGCCTCCAAGTTTCTGCCCCGTAGGTGAGTACCGGTAAGATGCAGCTGTCATACACTTTCTTCTTCAGCGACAATGGTAGGCTGCTATTCATTATCTGAGAATGTCTGCCATATGCACCCCACCCATTCTGATCCTTCTAATTATCTCTGCCTCATGGTTGGGATCTGGGGTCACAACTTGGCCTAAGTAGATATATTCGCTTACCACTTCCACTGCCTCGCTACCTATCTCAAACTGCTGTGCTGTCCCGAGGTTATTGATCATTACTTTAGTTTTCTGCATATTAATTTTCAGGCTCACGGTTCTACTCTGTTCGCCCAGTGCGGAAAGCATGCTTTGCAATTCGTCCCCCGAGTTACTTAGCAAGGCACGTTTCATCAGCAAATCTGAGGTTACTGAGGTATTCTCCATTAACCCTTACTCCCACCTGTTCCCAATCCAACGTTCTGAATACTTCTTGTAAGCATGCTGTGAATAACATTGGAAAGATTGTGTCTCCTTGCCTGACACCCTTCCTTATAGGTATTTTACTGCTCTCCCTATGGAGGATGATGGTAGCTGTAGACCCATTGTAGATATCCTCTAGTATTCTTACATAATGCTCATCTACCCCCTGGTTCCGTAATGCCTGAATGACTGCTATAGGGTTTCGACGAAGTCAAATGCTTTCTCATAATCTATGAGGGCTATATATAGGGGTTCAGTATACTCAGCGCACTTCTCTATCACCTGATTGATCGTGTGAATATGGTCCATTGTTGAAGTTGACTGAAATCTAAGGTTGCAGAGATTCGGTTAGCGATTACCTTGGTAAATACCTTGTAGATGACTGACATTAAGCTGATCGGCCTGTAATTTTTCAAGTCCTTCATGTCGCCTTTCTTATGGATTAGGATGATGTTCGCGTTCTTCCAAGATTCCGGTACCATTGCGGTCATTAGGCATTGCGTATACAGGTTTGCCAGTTTTTCAAGTACAGTTTCTCCGCCATCCTTCAAGAGGTCTGCTGTTATCTGATCCTCACCACGTGCTTTGCCTTTTTTCATTTCTTTCAAAGCCTTCCTTACTTCTTCGGTCGTTACTGGTGGGATGTCGATCTCCTCTGAACTACTGTCTCGTTCGGCATTATCCTGTATGTCCCGGCTACTGTACTGTACAGATCCCTATAGAACTCCTTGGCCACTGTGACTATTTTATCCCTATTTGTGATGACATTGCCTTGCTTATCCTTAAGTGCATACATCTGATTTTTCCCCACGCCAAGACGTCTCTTCACTGCTTTCACGCTACCTCCGTTCTTTACAGCGTATTCGATCCTCTCCATATTATACTTCCGTATGTCAGCTGTCTTGCGCTTATTGATTAACTTAGAGAGCTCGGCTAGTTCTATTCTGTCAGCTGCGGTAGAGATTCTCATGGTTTGCCGTTTCCTGATTAGATCTTTCGTCTCCTGTGAGAGTTTACCAGTATCCTGTCTAGCCATAGTGCCCCCGACTTCTACTGCACACTCCGTGATAATGCGCGTAAGGTTGTCGCTGGCTTCGTGGGTCGTAAGCTCGGCTTCCTCGTTAAGGCCGGAATATCGGTTCTGCAGCGCGATCCTGAATTCTTCTACTTTACGTCTTACTGTTAGCTCATTTATCGGCTTCTTACGTACTAGCTTGTTGCGGTCCCTCCTCAAATCTAGCCTAATTCGAGATCTTACCATACGGTGGTCACTACACCTTACCCTTCCGAGCACTTCCACATCCTGCACGACGCGAGGGTTATCGCATAATATGAAGTCTATTTCATTTTTGTGCTCCCCATTCGGGCTCCTCCAGGTCCACTTCCGACTCTCCCATTTACAGAAGAAGGTATTGATTATGCGTAGGTTATTCCGTTCTGCAAACTCAACTAGTAGGTCCCCCCTGCTATTTCTACAGCCAAGACCATAGTTCCCAACTGCCTTGTCTCCAGCCTGATTCTTGCCTACTTTAGCATTGAAGTCCCCCATAACTACGGTATACTGTGTTTTTACTTTAGCCATTGCCGATTCCACATCTTCATAGAAGCGTTCCACTGCTTGGTCGTCGTGGCTGGATGTGGGTGCGTAGCCCTGCACCACCTTGAGCTTGTACCTCTTATTGAGCCTAATTGCAAGACCTGCTGCCCTTTCGTTAATGCTATAGTATTCGCCTATGTTGCCAGCTATGCTTTTATTGACTAGAAATCCCACTCCCAGTTCTCTTCTGTCCTCTAGACCACGGTAACATAGGACGTGCCCACTTTTCAGCACCGTAAAGGCTTCGCCTGCCCTCCTAACCTCGCTAAGCCCCATTACATCCCATTTAATGCCCTCTAATTCCTCGAACAACACCTCGAGACTTGCTTCGCTAGATAAGGTTCGCGTGTTAAACGTTGCCAGGTTCAGATTTTATTGGCGGCCTGTCCGGATCCAGGGATTCTTAGCACCCTCTGCTGCGTCACAGGTCTGACCGCCGCCGTGGTCAGTTGCTTCGCAGCCGCTGGGGACTGAGGGCCGAGGGTTAGTTGGCGTATTCATGGGAGGTTGTGGCCGTTACTACACCGGGGTGGCCAATCCTGCTCTGGTGAGGGAGTGCATTACCGGTAATGGTCGCCGGGGTCAGGCCGCACCCCAATATTCCATCAATACGCGGATTTTTTTGTTCTTTTTTCTTTTTTTAAAATCCGGTGGGAATTGTCCGGCACCGGGATTCGAACCACGGTCCTTCTGCACGCGAGGCGGGTGTTCTACCTCTACGCCACCGCTGCATCTAGTAGACAGACAGTAGACAGTAGTTGATCTGTAGATTGGAGTAGACAGACAATTCTAAGGGTAGCTGTCAGAGGAGCAGTGTGGATCGCAAGTATTAAAGGGGTCCTGAAAGGCGTTTTGAGCACACTAAATGAAGTAGCGCAATCGTTAGATTGGGTCGTCAAGGTCATCTGGGCCAAGTATTACTCTTTTACGCGCAGCGGAAAGCTCACACTTTTGTTGCAAAGTTTGTCGCTTTTTTCTCACCCTTTCCTTCGTGTTTTTGGACGCCGCCATCTTCACATGTCTACATCATCGAGTCCCAGATGTTCGTCATGAGCTAGACATTCTGCTATTGGGCGGCTTTTTCACGCCCTTCCGGCAAAGAGATGAGTCGTCTGCTCAGCGTCGGCTCGCCGGCTGATCTGCCAGCGGAGTGTCAGAGTGCTTGGACATTTTCCGACAAACGAAACAAGTGTAAACAAACGCTTAACCGTTCGTATTGAATGCAACACGGCCATAACACGACATGGATATTCTCTTACCTGAGTACGTTCCGTAAAGAAAGCGTTGAAGCCCCGTGGCACTTCTTTCGTGCAATCGCAGAGAACGCCCTGAGCCGAATGCCCGGGTTTGACGGATACATTTTATTCCACTTCAAAACAATCCAGAGATGCGTTTCGAACGAACACAACGTCACAACATGCGTTGCAAGTCTGAAACGCGATTGACAGACGATAGGTTGCCTCCTCCTGCCCGTCGCAAATTCGGCACTCACCTCGCGCGCGGTTTGCGGGGACGAACAGCAAGTCACTTAACTCTGGCGCACAAGCCGAGATGGCTTTTAGCCACGCACACTGCACATACCCCATGCGAGGTTGAGTCGTACGTCGCCCGAGAAAGATAATCCAGACCATGGGAAGCACTATCCACCCGCAGAAGCACAACGTCGCATTTCATCGCGAAACAAAGGCGTCCACAACACACACACCATCGCCTCCTGTAATGCCAAACGCATCTCGCACTTCCCAATGGGAGTGAGTGGTACGCCTGCAGTGCCCACAGGTCGCGAGGTAGATCACCGAGCTGAACCGGGATCACGGAACCGTAACAAACTTCTAGAGTAGTTTGTGCCTTGTTGCCAAGGCAACCGATGTTTGAGATGGTCAAAGAAATGGCGCTCGCTCCAGCGCTAGAAAGCTCAGAGCCGCGGCGGAGCATGTTTTGCCAATGTTGCCGCTCTCCACCACGCGTCGCCCCAAGCTTAACTGGTCACATGATTGAAGCGTTTTGCGCACGGGTTCTGTATCGGTTTAAAATGTCTTTTTCACATGCCGCCGGCAGGAATTACCACCACCGCAAAATAAGACCCGGCACCAGCGGGGCCACATCTGATACGGCGCTTTTTGGATAAACAGTGCGCGGTGCATGAAAGGGACCGAGCGCACGATCCATCCCGAGCGGCTGCGAGTTCGCCGCCGATTAAAAGTCACGTGCTGCCCTGCAGCAACGCACACCGCGAAAGGGCAAGGCCAGGCCGCCGCACAAATGCGGCCAGATTTTTCGTTCGCTTTTCCAGGCTTGAGCGGAGTACGGGATTCATGGTGTCAACAAAGCTTGCCCGTAGCAGACGGCAGCATGGAGGAAAGAATCGCCATAGCGGAAGTACGTCACCGCTGAAGCGCGCAGCATCATGGGAGGGAAGGCTTACGCGCCGTCAACAGCGAAAGGAGGAGGAAACGCGGCGCGACGATAATGCGCGGTTTTTGATTTACGATTTCTCAGCTAATACTCATCGCTTTAACAAAATTCTTGTGGGTGGAGATTGCTAATACATTGTCTTATTTGGTTACATGTACATCCATGCATCGGCGGAAGGTATTTCAGGACCCCTTTAAGGGTTTGCCTAATTGAGGGTATGCAGCAGGGGTGTCCTTTCTGCGCCGAGTTCGAGCATACAATTTGAGTGTGTTGTGCAATTATTCGCCTGCCAAGATGGAAGCTATGTTGGAGGAGCCTGTGTTTCAGGGATTTCATGAATTTACCACCTTTGTTACACTCTTTCCATCGGCATGTGTCATCTCACCACAGAAGCTAGTGAAGTCTAATTCTAGCACTGCTATTAGCGGAAGGTTTAGATTAACTTTTGTTTGTAGCAGGAGGTAGCCGTTCTACATCTATATTCTCCCCTTTGCTTTTCCTTTACTGGCATTCAAGCCTTATCTTAGATGGATACTGTTACATTCCAACAAAATGCATCCAACTGTTTCGGTTAGTTTCCTTACTGCTGACCATACATGTCCCACCATCTTTGATACTCCGACAATTAATCTCTTCAAAGAGCAAAGTACTATCGTTCGAGTTATTCAGAGATTTTTCTTTGTGACATCACACTTCTCTGCCTGGGTTATTTAAAGATTTTACTTTCTAATATCACACTTCTATGCCCTGCTCATCTTTAACGACATTTTTGAATTCATTTCTTCCCTCCACTTACGTATTTGTTTCCATCAGTATTGCATATTTCTTGGTTATTTTGGCTGTCTTTGCTTCTTCATTGTTGGTCCCATATTTCATTGCTGCACAGCCTCTTAGTCTTTTTTTCCCGACTGCATGCCCAAGCTTTTAATCTGTCCACTTACATGAATCCATTAAGCTCTCCTCAAACCGTATTTTACTTGTAGCTTCTTGAACTTACATGTTCCCATTTTTCTGTACTTCCATGTCCTGCACTAGTGCAGGAACAAGGCAGCTGCCTTTTTCATTGTTTTACTAGTATGCACCTATGGCCAAACAGAGTACCGTTTTTATTCTAGGCCTGATAGCACGTTTGTTTTTAATGAGAGTACTGCATTCGCAAACGGCTAGAGTCTCAAAACCATTACAACTTTCTAATTCCTCGCACAAGTTCATATTTCTAATACCCCACAGTGCTCTGTGTTTCACTGTAGCCATGTTTTTTGTAGCCAAATATTTATATTCCCCTTCTTTGGGTATTTCATCTCGCTGTGTTGACACTGTGTCATTTCCTGGACTGACAGTTAAGTGCAAGAGGGGGGGCTGTGGCCTCTCCCAAAGGGCGGAGGGAATGGACGAGATGAGGCCACTGCCTCTACCTATGATCAAATGATGGCTACTGATGACCATTTTTACATCCCAAACTATGCAAAAAAATATGCGATTTTGTGTCAGCTTTCACTATGACGACCAGCCATTCTGGCTGAAATTACTCCGGAAGAAAAACCTAAAAGAACCAAACAAGTGGCAGGTTATTTAAATCATGCCCACTGCATTCTGAAGTTTTTTATCTCTATGTTTGAGCAGATTTCTTGTTTTGCGTTTTTGTCTTTACTTTTTTTCAACTTCTACTGCTCCCATTTTTCAGAGCCCATGGCCCCCACAAAATGAAATCCTGGGTATGCCAGTGAATATTGCTACTATAACTGAAAACCATTATTCCTGGCTTCTCTGCGCTCACATCAAACTCAAGGGCTGCGGTTTCTCGGCCACAAGTATTTGTAAGTATCTGAATATCTCTAATTATCAACCAAAAAAGCAAAATTGTCTGCGTATAGCATTCCCGAAATACGATCGATGCTCTACCACTCTTCCTTGCTGGACTGACTTCCTTCCAGCTTTCTTTTTAAGATTGCAATGTTCATCATGGACAGTAAAGCATGCTATGCAAAACATGAACAAAAGGCATCCTGTCTCAACCCTCTAAGGGTACTAACCTGCAGCGGGCATTGCCGCACTGTATCGTGCATTTTTAATAACTGTGTTAACATTCAAGCCTTCCAGTTTCAGAATACTTCACAGCAAGTCTCTATTTACATTTTCATATGTCTCTTCAAGGTCCGAAAATTCTACCCATAATGGTCTACCCTCAGCCATCGAAATTGTAATGCACTTTGTTACAAACAAATTATCCTCAAGGCACCTGCATTGTCTAAATGCATTCTGCAATACCCTGGGGATTTAATATTTTCAAAACTTTCTGATATTGTCTGCATACAGAAGTGAAGTCATCTTAATGGTCTTAATTCTAGCTCTGGTCACTTTACTTTTATATATTAAATTCATCCTAGATAGTCTGGAGCCAATCCACTGCTCTTTCCTTGGTTTGTATCACATTATCTAGTGCCCTGATCAATGTTGCCTTCCTTTTGGATCTAAGCAGATTTATTAGCTGCATTGGCATACGTCTGAGCAGACTGCTGTTTGTGATGAAGGGAACTTTTTCTTCTGCTCTTTCACCAGTCAAGATTTATTTATTTATTTATTTATTTATGTTCTTCCATAGTCTTTTGGGTGTACTGTAGCCATCAGGGGAGACATCACTTTTTACGATTGTCTGAACTTGTCACTAATCACTTAATGAATGCACACCAATAATTGCTCACCTTTTAATAGTTCCGCACCATCATCCGCTAAGAATTTTGAAGGATGGCACTTTTTGAGCCTAATGCTTTTTGTGGAAATTTCCTGGATGTGCTTTTATCTTCTCATATGTCCATTGTCTGTTGGTTGCATTTTGTAAGATTTTTGATAGCACAATTTTTGTGTCCTTCCAAAATTTTTAAAGCGAAGACTGTGAGGGGATGATGTTATGTATTTTGGACATTTGAGGACAAAAATTTCTGTGGCGCCATGAATCTTTGAGGTGCGAGGCATTCTATAGAACGAAACACTGAAAAATGAGTGCCCCTGGCGTGTGTGCTAGCACTCAGTCACCACCAAAGTCACACGCCATTCAAAACGTGATTTGGACCTCAAGCTTAATTGTATATGTCTCATCACTTGGATATGCATTTTGAGTAGACTGCTTGTCAATAGACACCATTTTCAAGATTAGCAGAGTCAAAATAGAAGTGTGTGCATGTGTCATACCATGACCACTGTCAACACTCAAGAGAAAAAAAAATTCTCATACCTTTCACCTCAATCCCATGTTAACTGTGGGTCATGTGCTCATACGCTTCGCTGGTCATCCACCTCCACAGAGTGGAATGGCTCATTATTTTTCTTTATTTCATCTAGTCCCATAGCTGCTCCCCTTGCCTCTGTGTTCACTCGATACCTTTCTGCGTGGGTCAAAGGCTTTTTTCCTTATTCTACCATATTCTCAGTTTCGTCTTCATTTCCATCAGTTTTGTTGCTTGGCTTCATCCACTTTTGTTTTTATAAAGCCACTGTTTTCATCACAATCCAGATTTTGGCCTTGGTATGTACTTTTTTAGTTAGTCTAGCTTCCACCATAGCAGCAATAGACTTTACCTCTTAATTTCTTAAATCAGTTCCTCCAACTGCACCTGCTTTGGAATTTGTTCTGCTTGTGGTTCCAAAGTGCAAGGTAAGTCATTTGTGGCTGCCTTGTAAGCTTTGTTTTGTTTTTATCCACCTTTGTTTCCCCCACTGGTTCTGCGGACTAGTCTACACGTAGTGTGTAGTAAACGCAGGACCGTCCGATACTGCCTTGCTATGTTATTGGTCCTTTGCACTTGCTTTCTGTGTTTACTATTACAAGCTGGTTGCCCTTCATAGATGTAGCACTGAAAGCTTAACCTAAAGACTTCTAGAACCATATGGTTCCAGAAGTCTATGGGTTAAGTGGGATCGCACTATTGCTCAGACAATTTTGATTTCTTTATAGGCAGCTGTGCCCACGATATAATATTCCTTATACTGTTTGCACCCTGGTTTCCTTTGCACTCTATGCATTCTCTTCTTGTCTCTCTTATTTTCCCGTATAAATGCAACAATTCAGTTCATTGCTTGGCATGCCGTCTCTTGTTCACACATTCACTGCTTTAAGTTGCTTGCTGCCACACAAACCGCAGAAGCAACCACCTGTATTACTATACTCTGTAGTCCCAGCGTGGCCAAATAGTCGCAGCTTTCATTAATCTGTAGTGCAGAAGGCAAAATAATCAGACGATTTTGTAGCCTTATAACTGAATCAGCTGAAATTGGGGGATGAGCACATTTAATAAGCAGCTGTGGCAGTGCATGTTATCCACACGTACTGATAAAAAGAAACAGCCGCTTATGTATTTTTAATGTGCTTTCTTTGACGATAACCCCTTTAAAGCTCAATGTCCTAGATTGGCAAGCACTGCGATGAGGGGTGCGTGAGTGCAGCACGTGAATGAGTTTACTTTGTAACATGTGCTGCTTGGAAAGGATTAAAGCCCCGGTTTAAGGCATCCTACCTAAGGGCACAGTACATCATAGGAAGATGAAGTGGTGGGAATGTAAAATTATGAACCAGCTATCTAACGCGAAATTCAGGGTTATTGCTGCAGTGGGGCTTGATAAAGGTGTGGGGTTTTTGCATATGCAGGAGGTCCTATTACACCACTTCATTGTTGTTACTGAACTGTGCAATAACTTGATTTTTTATTTGGAACCTCATATGGACTGGTATTTCTGGGTTGGCATTTCATATTCCAATACTGTGAAGTGAAGTAGAAGGCTAGCTACTTAACCACAATCGATGTTATGCTGGTACTGCTTGATGGCACTAAGTTACCACATAAAGTGCCTGCCTCGCACCCTGATGGAGGCAGCTGAACATCAAAGTATGGCTAGGGCAGCTGGTGCTAACTTGTCTTTTCCTGTACTGCAAGTGCCGTTGGCAGCCTTTTTTTTTTTGTTAACTTCAGAGGCCCCATGTTACTATACGCAGTTTTTCAAAGTGTTGGACAATGACGTTGCAAGGACCTGAACACGAATTCACCTACCACGTACCGAGTCATTCACTTATTAAAAATTCTACCTGGTCGAAAAAATTGAAAATGAGCAAGGCGAGAAGCTGGTGTTATTCTTGCTGCGAGTCGCGAAAGCTGGAGTGGCAAGTGAATTTTTTGTTTACCTACAAAAACGTATTCACGGTGTGTGAATCCAAATCAACTCGCAGAACACAGTTGACTCCAGCCAAATGAAAAATTTAATTCTCATCAGAGTGGGACATTGTGCTCAGAATGGAGGTAAATAGATCGAATATTATTATTGCAACATCCAGTGCAGAGCAAAAAAAATTGACCCTGGACTGTAGTATAATTCGCCGAGTTAAAAGAGGCACAGAAGAGGGGTTTACCTTTCATAAAAATCAGTGTAGAAAAAAACTTTCTCGAGAGAGTAAACTAGAGACAACTGCACGACGGAGATGGGAGATCTCTTAACTCCTCCGACTTGGTCTGGGTCGTGGATCATTTGTGCGTAGAAGTGTATTTAAGTGGCCACCATACCAGTCAGTTTTGGTTGCGCCTATTTTTCACTTAACCTGACTGGCAGTGGCGTGCACCTATCTGCGAAGCCCCAAAAAGAACTCTGCCACTGCTACATCATCAGAATTACCAGAAAAATAGTGCCTTCAAAAGAGGTACACTTACTATCAGTACATAAATATACAGCGTTGAAAGTTGTTCTACCATAACTTATTGGTATGCGTCTTCAGCTAAGTATGCAACACAAGGCTAACTTTCGTGATGCAAAGAAATATATGGCGATAACTTGTGGGCGATTGCTCAAGAATGAAAACACCAAAATAAAACATTTTATTTACATGGCACTACATTCCTAGACCTATGTGTGGGCAATGTTCATAGCTACCTTTCTACACGGCATCCATAAGTGATGCACTTACATGCTGTTATAGTACAACCTGTAACAGACTTGGCTGGTAGACTACTAAATTTATTCTTACAGTCCTGCAGGTATGCATTGCCCTCCAACGAATAGTACATATAGTTGCGCACGTTTTGTCGACATTGCTCTAGTCTTTGTTGTTGTCTTAGCCTTGGAATGCAGGATTAAACACACCATGGTTTGAGACTTGGATAGTTGAGAGCCGCATTTTTTCATCATCTGGAAAAGGAAAGAAACAGGAAAAAACAGTCACTGTCAGCCCGATGTGCAACTTGGCACATAGAAATTTGGGTACCACAGCAGCAACAACCAAGTGATCTCGTGTGCCTACTGGTGGCTGGGCATCATATGCTTGTAAGCAGTTCTCTGAAAAGTAAAAAAATCGCCTCTGCAAGCAAAGGAAATGCTAGAAGTGAAGTTTTGCTAAAACTTGCTTAAGAAGTGCTTGCTAAAGAAGTGTTGCTAACACCAATGTGTTCAAATGTTTTCTTTTCCTGTGTATCCACCCCTTATGTAATACCCTCCTGGGGTCCTCAGGGAAATAAAAATGAAATGAAATCAAATGAAGTGCTAAATATAAAATTCGGGACTGGGAACTGTGTAGAAAATTTTGAAACTGGAGGCAAAAAGCGAAAATGCCCATATGTCCAGATATTAGCGCATGTTAAAGGTCCCGAGGTGGTCAAAATTAATTCGGATTCCTCCATTACGGCCCGCCTCGTAGCCCATGTGCAGCTTCGGTGAGTTAAACACGATAATTTCAGTTTATTGAAAATTTTCATACTCGAATATGTCTAGAAAAAATGATAACTTAGTCAATCAAGACTTCCATCTGAGTGTTCAGGTGCTGATAAGAAAATGGTACAAAAACATTAAAAAATGAAGGAAAAAAATTGGCTCCAATCCACGCTGTGAAGATGGTTGGAAAACAAAGCTTTAAACGACACCCACCAATAATTGCCCATGCGACGTCAGTTGAATTCACACACGTGGCTCTACAAAGAGCGAAACCAGAGATTTGGCCAGCCGGCACCTGTAATTTGCGGGAGCGGCATCCCGAACGCAGTAGCGTTGGTCATGGCCGGGCTAGAGCGGCGGACGCCATCGCTGTAGCCCAGCCGTGGGTCGGCAGAAAGAAAACGGAGAGGAGCGTCTTTTGAAGGGTGAGACAGCGGAACCTAGCCCCATCCTGATGTGCTAGCTCGGCGCTACACCGCCAAGCGACACAAGCGCAGACACGGAAACAATTGGGCATGTGAGCTTAGTGATTCCCATTTATACCCATTTTAAACTAGTTAGTTTAGCAAGTTTGAGAATTGCGAGAAAGCTGAGGGAAGTATTATAATCACTATTTATCAGAACCAGTTGCTCCTTTCGCCTTTTGAAATACCTCTTAAAACACAACCGAATTGGTATTCACCAGTTTAGAAACCGGGGTCCCATTCTTGGCAAGCGGTGCGCAAAAGGTAGCGTTTCTCTAGCGGCCAGATGTTTGTACGTGGTCTGTACATTTTGTTTTCCTGCCTTGCAAACCAATCCTTACGTATCTTTGCCGTATGACCACTTATTTCTGTCGGGTCTCGGGGTCTCCGGAGGTGCTGTTGAACAAGTCAATCAAGCCGTGCGAAGGAAGCGCGCAATGGACGCAAAGCTGCGCCAAAACAGTCCCAAAACAACCGTCGCTAAAGCAGACGACAAAGACGACGGAATGGTTCCCGCCGTCGCGGCCGCCGGCGCGCAGGGAATGCTGGGCGTGCACATCTACACTGTGCACGCTCCGTGAGTGAAAACCGCCCTCCCCCTCTTCAGCCGCGTAAGGAGTTTCTTGTCCCGCACGCCGCGAAGGTAGAAATCTTTGCTTTAAAAATGGGAAGCAGTGGAACAAAACTTCGACGTACATTGCCATGAACAAATGCGAGTTCGTCAACATTCTGTGAAAATGGAAAGCATAATGACTGGCCGCATTCCCTGCAGTCGTTGAAAAGGAGGCTATAGGCATGGCTATAGGCATACCAACAAGGAGTAACTTTTGTTTCCTCACTCATACCACTAGTTGACAGAAAACTGGCTTATAATTATATTTTCGCAGGGTCTAGAGTGCCGTCCGACGGCTCTTTAGCTGGGCCTTGCAGTGTCGTCCGACGGCGCTGCAAGAGTATTCGCACTTTACAGCAACGGTGGCGCCGCCGCGCGCCTTTTTTCCGAAGCTGTTTGTAGATGATCGGCGTCCCGGGCGAAGGCAGGCGGAGCGTTCGTAAACGTGGGGATTGAGAACGCAAAACCAAAAACCAATGGAATGTGCTGTGTACCGCAGTGTAAAATCGCTTAGTGCCGGGAAAACCCAGCGTTCATACCTTTCCCAGCGATAAAAAAGCCCGAAAGGTTTGGATAACTATGCTGCGCATTGGAAAATGTGTCAGCAACACAATGGGGTTTGCAGTATTCACGCAAGCTGACTTCTTCTGGAGCAATATCCCTAAGTTTAGTTCGCTATCTCGTTATTGATGGTGTATTTTTCGTGGAAGTTGAGTGTATCGTTTATTAATAGGTGGTCTGCAGCCACTGAAAACGCGGTTGAAGAAAGGCACCGTGCCGCGACATAACATTCCTATGCGCACACACGAGGGGAAGGTGAAGCCAAGAACCAACAGGAGAACGTCATTGCTCTTTCATTAACGAGCTGGTTTCTGTTAATAAATGCTGAATTCCAGTTGCATTTTGTGATTTGTTGAGTTGTTTGTGCTTCGTTCTCTTTTTAGCATGTGTGATTACTAGTGTTTTGAACTTGCTGCTTTTTTAAAATTCTCAAACCCCCCAAAGAAATGGGCGATGTAGGTATGTGTAATAAAAATAAACTTGTTACTGTGGCATCGTCGTTTCCGACAGCGCGCTGAAAGTACAGCACAGCTGATGTAACAGGCCCTGCCATAGAGGCGCCAGCGTTTGATATTTAGTTTCGGTATTTTTATTATTACCTGTAACCTGCATAAACGCCGTCGGATATTTCCTTGTAAAAACAGCCCACAAAATTATAATTTACTTGGGTTATTCGCACTTGTAACTGTAACTCGACACAATTGCGCAAGTGGCAATAGGCCTCCTGCGCTGGAGTTTTGGCGCCATGCAGCGCCCCTAGCGGCCGACGCCTCTGGGTAGTACAAAAGCAGACGACCCTCGCCGTCCTCCATGTGTTTTCAATTACAAGCCAGAGTGAAAGTTGGTTGTGGCCCTTTGTGGCGTGTTTAAATGACTGCATACTGTATGGAAAAGCCCTTAAAGTAGTTGCAGAGGCTAAACAAAATAATATCCGCTTAAAGAAGCCGATTTGTCGGCTTTCTTTTGAGCGAGCTGTCGCGGTGGGCGCGATGTGGGACAGTATCGCCAGGTCGGGTGGTTTAACTGTTTGACGACAGTTACAGTTTTTTCTTCTTGTGTGCGGTCGACAAAGGAAAGTTCACGAGTAGCATAAACACGGAACGCTGCTCATCCTATATCCTGTGGTAACTGCAAAAGGTTGCTTCAGCGGGAGCATGCAAGCGAACGCAAGAATTGCGCAGCCGACTCAGCTGACACTGCTGGCCTGGCACCGCCTTTGAAACGAGTGAAAATCTTGTTTCGTATTTTCACAAACTAAATGATTCTTGCGTAACGTGTTACGCCGCACGATTTACGAACGGCAGGGTACATGTATACTAGCGAGTAGGTGGGGCAATAGCGCCAAAGAAACAAATTAAGCGCTATTAAAGGACGCAAAACATGCACCTAATCACACGCCCGCTGCCTGCAGAGATGTGTACTTCTATAACATCACATAACACAGCCGCATACACGGCGCGGGGCCCCGAATATTTACATACGATCATCACTTACTGTGTTGGTTTTCTAGTGCAGGGGTCGTCGAATCTGAAAGCCGACACGCCAGTTTTGACTTCAAATGGAGTTAGACAGCGAGACAAGAACAGAGAATTGGCGTCCTCCAGTTGAATTGCCCCCCCATCTTCACACTTCGCCAGATTATTGTCAAATATTATTAGAAATTCGCTGAATTTTTTCTCTTTGCATTCAAAGCCCCCCTCCTCCTCCCACCCGATTTGCCGTCCAGCCCTCCGCCGTGTCGGCTGCATGGAACTCGGCCGTTGCTGACCATCATTCTAGGTTAATAAGTGCGAACTGGGAATGTATGCTGCAAGAGCGTAATTAAGTAAAGTGAGAGCAAACAAGGAAAGCGAGTGGCCTCTTAGTTCGCCCGACCACTTTGTTTTACGGCCACTAATTTCGGAATCGCAAAACAGATTTCGCGCTTCTGACGGTCGCGGCATTTTGTCACTGAGACACGCAACAAAAAGGCAAGCTAACGCTGCACCATGTATTCGTAACGGCGACGCAAACGAGCACTGTTTAATGAAAGTGCACGCATAGTGTGCAGGTACGCAAAAGAGCGGCGCACCGCAGCAGGCGAGCCTGCGGTCCGCCGGACTCGCTGGCTTATTTTTTGGTCGGCTGTTTTTGAGAAACCTTTTTCACCTAGAGTATTAGTTTAAACAAGAAATTTCACTTCAAATTTCAATTCGTACGATCATCGATCGGTGAACCTGCGAGTAGCAGACGCCGTCACGGTCCCGGCACTTTCGTCGGCGCTGTAAACGTGTTTAGCGCTGCAAAGCGTTTTCCCCTAATGTGTGCTGCTGAGCACGAGGTCGCGGGTTCGATTCCCGGCCGCGGCGGCCGCTTTTCTGATGGAGGCGAAAAGCAAAAACGCCCGTGTGTACGAGATTTCGGCGCACGTTAAAGATCCCCAGGTGGTCAAAATTAATCCGGAGCCCTCCACTACGGCGCGCCTCATCGCCTGCGTTGCGTCGGCGCGTTAAACCCTACAATCAATCAATCGTTTTCCCCTAATGCCAAGTTGATCGCTGAAATAGATCGGACGCGTCGGGAATGAGCTGGTGACCACGTCGCAAAATAATCGGGAGCGTCGAGCTCATTTTGCTTCTGTCAACACGGGATCCTATGGGACCCGCGCAGCTTTGTACTACCCGGAAGTACTGCCGGGAAGCCGCTTGCGCAGCGCCCCCTGGGCAGCGCAGGAGGCCTATAATAAAACGCTGTGCTCGGTTGCGTCTACCGTGCTCAGCTTGGCGCCTAATAAAAATTGCGCCCACCTCCCCGCGAGGGGAACCCTGTGTAGATGCGACGCATCGTGGGGTTCACTTGGTGTTTCCGTTGGATTGATTCTGAAATCGCGTGAAACGTGTCGGGAACGCGTATGATTATTATGTTTTATGATTATTATTGTTTTATTGGCCAATCTTGGTCAATCTCTCTAAGTGGTATGCTTGGGGCTTCGCTGTCGCAACGACCTTTACTCCATCATTGTTGCTGTAAGTGGGAGCTCCTTTTCTTTTATTGCAAGTGTTAATCATTGCCCCATCATGCGTTGTATCAGTACCATCTTGACGTAGTTTAAATGAGTCAAGGATAAAAGGCGCGTTCGTAGCATTTGATTCTGTCTCGGTTTTGTGGCGCAGTGGGAAGAGCACCATGTACCTCGCGTTCCGCCCCCAGGGTCGTGGGATCGAAACCAGGCGCCGCTAACTATTATTTTTTTTTTATAGTGTAGGGGGAGGTGCGGACAACGCCGTATGGAGGGACAAGGCGAGTGAATGAGATGCAGTCGCATCTAATATTCGTAAAGTGTGCTTGAACAGTTTTTTATAGAAACTGAAGTGCCAACAAACGTTCACGCAGCACGGTTGGCTGGTGACGCCATTCGGTTGCAGGCACAATCCCTCGATGCTGAGCATGTCATCCGTGCCCTCCCTGATGCCGCAAAACACTGTGTGACTGGCGTTGTAAACTGCTTCGCCTTCGACGAAGCACCTTTGTGTCTCATCGGCAAGGGAAAAGAAGAGACACTAATGGGCCCGTATCGGCTTTTTCCCCAATATGCGCGCGCTTACACGATGTCCCGATCATCGTCCCGTCCTCCATTTTGAATACCCCGTCGCGCCACCTATATTCGCTGGAAAGTGCGAATGCTCCCGTGCCGTCCGAGCGGTCCGGCGCTTGAGCCCACTTGAGCGGCGCTTGTACAGAGCTTTCAGCACACGGCCAGAACGGCGCCTTCGAGCTTCAGTCGTCTTAAGAGAGCTATACGAAAGAAACGAAGTTCCTTATGACTCATCAGCCAGCTGAAGATCTGAAGCTCGCGGATGGTAAGACGTGTTTCCCCGAAAGCAAGCGAGCCGGAACTAAGGTTCAATGTGCGCTCACTCGGGTTAAGGCACATTCCCAGTGGCGGTGACTTGGCACGTCGCGCGACGTCGCAAAGCGATGAGCCGGCCGTCGCTCATCATCGCTTTGCGACGGCGGAGCCGATCGCTCTTGAACCGAAATCGCCACGCGATGAGGGATTTCGGTACGAGGCGGCGAGCCTCTGCTCGGCAAGCAGCGTCCCGTGCATTTCGGTTCTTTGTTCAGTGGCTTCATATGTACCAATCGACGAACAGCGTGGGACTCATCAGTGTAGAGAAACGTGTTTGAATTGCAAAAGCAAGTAATCTTCGTATATAGCTAGATGGATACTTGCAGCCTTTTCGTACCCCTATCGACGAGTAGTAAACACCGTGGAGCTCGAAAGTGCCAGAACTTCAGCGTCTGTGAAACGAAGCGAACTTTGTGGGCCCTGGATACAAGTGTTATGGCGTGAAAGCAAACGTGTGAATTTCTGCCTGCAAGAATATGTTGAAAAGAGTCTGCTTGAGTTCGTTATTTTCGACTCTCCAGGTCAGTAGCATGTGTTTTAGAGTTCCTGTTTTTGTCGCGTTCGCGTAACATAATTTTCTTTGACTGCGAATGGTTGGAGCACCAAGGAAGTCGTTCAGCTCGGGTAACAGTTTCACTGAATGCAGTCGCATCATCTCTCGTCGCAAGCGCGTGAGCGCACATTGCACATTGATTTCGGCTCGCTCGCTCACAGGGATACATTAACATAACCACCCGCGAGCTTCCGATCTTGAGCTGGCTGATGCGCCAGCTCAAGATCGGAAGCTCAAGATCGGAAGCTCTGTACAGGAGCCGCTCAAACGCCAGACCGGACGGCACGGGAGCATACGCTTGCAGCGCCGTCGGACGGCACTGCAAGGCCCAGCTAAAGAGCCGTCGGAAGCAACGTTTCTAGCTATAAACGTTGGTCGGACGGCACTCTAGACACTGCGTTAAATTTTACGCAAGTATCGCGTTCTTATTCAGCTAGAATTCACCATAGTTAGCGTACACTTGTTTCGGGCAAGGTACAAGTGTTAGGCTTGGTTGCACAGCGTTGCCGTTGCACAGAAAGCCGACCCAAAGGTGTTAGCCCTGCGATGAAGCCATGTCGTGCGGCAGAGCCAACTTTCATTGCTGTATTATTTGTAACTTTTGAATATTCGAATACTTCGAACGGTAAAACTGTGCTGCAGATCAGATAAAATAGCAAAAACTATTCGCTAAACGTTAGAAGTTTCGATATTCACACACACTATTTTTGATTTTTCTTCATGTGCACACATTTCCTAATTTACATACATATGGATATGTATGTATGTATGTATGTATGTATGTATGTATGTATGTATGTATGTATGTATGTATGTATGTATGTATGTATGTATGTATGTATGCATGCATGTATGTATGTATGTATGTATGTATGTATGTATGTATGTATGTATGTATGTATGTATGTATGTATGTATGTATGTATGTATGTATGTTTGCATGTATGTTTGCATGTATGTATGCATGTATGCATGCATGTATGTATGCATGTATGCATGTATGTATGCATGTATGTATTTAAAATACCTTACAGGCCCGGGGCATTGAGTAAGGGGGGTTACATGAAAGTTACAGAAGGTGCAAGCAGTCAACACTCGGCAGGAAAGATTGTAAGGAACTAAAAACTTCAGTACACACAAGACAAATAAGAGATAAACAAAAAAAAACGGATAAGTACATTGCAGGGAAATAACGCAAAAAGTACTACAATGTTCAAAGTACTACAATGTTCAGAGCACACAAACCCCATCAAATGAAAGATACAAATCTCGCAATAACATTTGACGACAGAAAATGCGAAAAAAGAATTAACATATTTGCGACAGATAGCGTGCACATGACACGCACAGAAAAAAGCTGAAGGCAAGGGAAAAAAATAGATTAGATTGAAAAAACCACAGCACTTCAAACACCTTGCCCAGTGAAGGAAACAAGATGATGCCTAATTATATGTGCTGCTCTGCAAGTGCTCGTGTAGAAGATGACGAAATTTTTTCTGATTATTTTCTGCAGCAATGCTATCAGGAAGGCTATTCCATAAGCGAATGGCCACAGGAAGCGCATAAAAGTTAAACGCATGTGTGGAACCATACATACGGGAAAAACTTAATTGGTTATTTAATCTTCGGGACGTGTTTGATGCGATTTGGATAGGTAATGTGGAACGAGTGCAGTTAAAAAAACATATCTGTGGAGCAATGATAAAAGGGCGATATCGCGGCGGAGAACTACAGGCTGGAGGGAAAGATCAAGCTTCATTTTTGTTACGCTGGAATGGTGGCTGTAATCACGGGAGATGAAACGGGCGGCTCTATTTTGGACCGATTTGATCATGTCGATTAGATAGTTAGGAGGCGGGGACCAAATAGATGATGCGTACTGGAGTTGTGGGTGAACAAATATCTGACAGGCCAATTTACGAATACTCGAAGGCGAATTACTAAGATTACGACGTAAATAGCCTAATGTCTTTGATGCTTTGGCACATATGGCTGTAACATGGGATGACCATGAAAGGTTTTCGGTTAGATGAACGCCTAAATATTTATAGGAAATGGTCCTATAGAGAGATCCTATATTTTGACACGTGTCTGTAGCGTTGTGATAGAGCTACCTGTAAAGATTGCATAATTGTGGGAATGCGCATGAGTGACCAGATAATAGTGTACTTATATTTGTGTGATCCGTACAATAAATTGCGCTCGTCCCGTCCTTCCTGTGTGTGTTGTCTTTTTTGCGCAAAGCCCATGTTTATTCACCAAGATGCAACAACTCGCCCAACAACAAGTTCTTCTAATTATAACTAAGTGCGAAAAAACGTTTACTTCGCAGTTCAAAAGAACCTAAAAAAAAACAGATTTGGTTTATTCAGAAGATGTCTTTGTCAAAAGCAATGTGGTGGATCTTAATGACACCTTTAAACAATTAGAATATACAATCTGGTAAAATAATGAAGTTGTTGCTGTTCACCAGGCACTTTTTTGCCTAGCCCTTATGACGTCACAGGGGCACATTTGCGGGGTTGGCAGCCGCCCACCAAAGCCACCGCTAAAAATCAGGTCTGTGAGATTTAGTGGTGCCTGCAGTTTTGTTTCACCGTACCGCTTGATTGCTGGCATGCAATTAACGCACTGATAAATAAGTTTTTCTACATTACGTCAGCGCTAATGTTGGGTAGAGTCAAGCTTGAAGGTTTCTCACTAAGCAAAAGAGAATTCTACGTGCCTTTTTATACTATTAAAGGGGCCCTGAAATAGGTTTCACGGATACATGGGTATTCACATTTTCACGTAAATCAATGTCCTAGTAATCACCTCCTTCAAACATTTTGTTAAAGCGACGATTAGTGGAATTATTGCAAATCAAAACACCGCATTTTCGACCGCGTCGCGATTCTCCCTTGTTCCGTTCACCTCCTTACACCGCCCGAGTGTGAAGGCCCAAGATGCTTCACTTCTCTGTGACGTCTGCAAGAACATCAGGTGGCGCGCGTTGTCTGCTGTGATATTCTGCACCGCAGGATCGCTTTGGGAAAGAGCCGTCTGACTTTCTGCGTTCTGTTTGGGCCGTTTTTTATCATTTTATGAATCCTGCGCTCCGCTCACAACTACAAAAGCTGATGCAAGGAATGGGGTGGGCCTTTTACGCCTCTACATCACGCAGAAAGATCACGCGAACAGAGAACGATACTGTCACAGCGCATTCACGGTGACGTCATGTCTTGGTACATATTAGAGTTTAAAATATGTGAGCGAAAGACTAAAGAATCGCCTCAAAATTTGGTAGAGTGAGAACATACATGCGTTCCGAACCGACGTCCGTTTATATACTGCCTAATTGGCCGCTTGTTCACGCCAATGTCGAGGTTGGTCATGTTGTGGGGACGCCATGCACCCGTGTACACAGGCAGCTGTAGTATTCCATTCTGGTATTCTATCTGTTATAATTTAAAAGATAACAAATAAGCAGCCGAAGGGTTGTGCACGGTATACGGCACAGGGACTTTTTTAGAGTGCGTTGTGCACTCCCCCCACCCCCTTACTTTCCCATACTTTACGGGAAACCTCTACGTGACTCTGTGTTTATCAACTACTGGACAAGTACACCGTAACAGACATTACGAGCGGCCTCAAAAGATCAGTGTGAGTTTTGGGGCCATGCGTGCCTGCCTCTTTGTTCGGCTATACAGATGATAACACAATTTAAAACAAGTAATCTACGTCGCTTTTTTTCCCTGATGGCCTGGAGCCCCTTTCCTCTTTATAAAGGCTGTTCATTCAGTTTTTACGTGCTCAGTGCTGCCCATTGACATATGTGGATGGTTTGCTTGCCGGCCGCTGCCCTATAGTCGGCCCCCAAGCCTACTTTGTGTGTTGTTTAAGTGTATGGGACGAAACTATGCTTACTCTATATAAAGACACACCAACTTTGCAAGATACACGCATCGGTATTCCGTCCTCTGAAAGTACAATTGCCGTTTTATATATACAAAGCACGAGTTTAACACTGACCAAATCGTGCCTAAGACTTAAACGATGCACTGACGTTTGATATGGTAGGTCCACAGTTCTACCAAAACGTTTTATTTTGGATTGATGCATACAATTCGCAAACCTTACCACTTAGAAGGCAAAAAAGAAAAAAAGAAGCAACACTATGCCGGGATTCCAACCCGCGACTTTTCATGCGTGAGCGCAAGGCGTCAGTCCACTGTGCCATGGCACAACAAGTGAAGAAATGAAAATAACCTGTATACTGTACTTCATAGCTGATATCCAGGAACAGCAACGTTTCGGCTGCGGCTGCTATTTCACCCAGCGGGAACAGTGCTCACCGCGCTTTTGTTTTACGCTTTCCGCTAAAAACTTCGGAATAAACCTTCCGTAACTCCACTGCTCTTAACTTGGTTATATTTTCTAGAAGCGTTGCTGGTCGCACATGAATATTCAGTTTGCAACTCCAGGAAACGAATTGTTGCCACTGCGAACGGCTGAGGCGTTGTAAGCCGAAATACGGATTACATTAGCGCTAGTGTTGAGTTCTATGAACTTCGTGGACCTTGCTATGTTTATTACGCTCTAAGAACTAACAGAACACAGCCGCATTCATTGCAGCACGAATTTTGTCGGGGCGCATGCAGTTTTCGCTTCTCGATCGCTTCCTGACAACCGTTCGGCCGATCGGTATTGTCGGTGTCTTTGGCCAGCGAGCCAGTCACACCACGCCAACAAGCTATTCTAGTAACATTGCATCACGTGGACTTTTGATCGGCCGACGTATTCGTGTTGCCATCGGCGTCGTGTGACAAGGTGCTCTGCGAACTCGGAAGTCGCCGTCGTGTCGTCGTCGTGTCGGCCTAGCCTGAAAACGATAAATCTGCATGAACACGATATTGTGAAGCGTTCTGCAGGAAGCGCTAATTAACCAAAGGCACCGCCGCAACCCATCGACGCTGAGCACACGCCGCTTCTCTTCGCCAGAAGTGAGAGAAAAAGCCGTCCAATTGCAAGTCTTCTGCCTCGTGACGAGCACGGGCGAATGGGCACGGGTGACGTACACAGAAGAAGATGGCGGAGCCCAAGAACATGCAGGAAAGGGGGGGGGGGACGCGGCAACAAACTTTGCCACAAAAGTGTGAGCTTTCCACTGTACGTAAAAATGTTATACTTGGCACAGCTGACGTTGATCACCCAACCTAACGATTGCTCTAGTTCATTTAGTATGCTCAAAACGACTTTCGGGGCACCTTTAACTATCTACAAAATGGTACGAAATTGTGACAGTGGGCTACAACTCTGTGAAAATTCCTTCCAGACGCTCTCTTATGTAACGAGCCTCTATAGAGTTGGCTTTACTGCTATAAAGAAATGAATTGGTGGAACGATACTTTACCAGGTAATGTAAGTAGCTTTACATCACAGCTAGAAAGCAGTGTCCCTCTGTATCCCCAGGAATTATAAAATGCCACAATTAGGCACATTTAGGGCATCGGTCGCTGTTGCGCGGTGCAGCACTCTGGCAGCCTATTTTGTTTAATACACCGGTTTTGTTTAATACACGGGTTTTGTTTAATACACGGGTTTTTTCATCAACCCGACAGTGGATGGCTTCTCCCTCAGATAGACTTAGGAACGCATGGAAACGTATCATGTGATCGCTATGAACTATTGCCTTGACAGACTTAAATAATCTCCACGCGATAGATCACTCCGCAAAATTCAGCACGTCACCTGGAGGCCACTGCAGACGAATACATTCTATAACCGCTATAAATTATCATTCACCTATTCAGGACCTTTCCGGCTTGAATTCTCCTTCTGTAATTCTGACAGGGTAGACATAGCCCATATTTTGTATGGTTGCCCCGAGTACCCCCCATCTAGCGGTTTGCAACTACCTAATTCAGAGCAGTGGGAGGGTGCGATGCTCAGCACCGACCCCTCGATGCAATTTTAGAGCGTGACAAGAGCGCTGGAGGTTGTAAAGAGGTATGGTCTTGTCGCAACCCCTCTTGACCAATAATCCGCCATACCTTGCCCCTTTTGAACGAAATTAAAGTTCTATTCACCCATCTATTAAGCGGGCGAACACTCAAAAGATCACTGCCCTGGCAACAAAGCATAACGCGTCCCCAGCTTTCCGGCTCACGCCTAGTTCAGCCATCGGCCACCAGGCGATCAGGAATGAGCGCAACTCTCTGGGCGGTGATCCTTTCAGCCCGATTACTAATAATTTTCGATATGGTCTGCGATATTTTTCTTATCATGTTATCTTGGGAGTGAAAACTACCAGTGTATAAAACATGGCTCCAGTATATTGGCTCCACAAGGTTCCTGAAGGGTTTAAAATGTGAGTATTGCGGAGAAGCTTCAAGCATTGCGGGAAAAGCTCCTGTCGCCCCCGGAACAGACCACGTGCTGGTCACTCGGTGGGCACTTTGGCTCATCGTTGTATCAGCCCGGGTTCCAAAGAAGTCGCAAGTTCTTTTTATGCCAACGCGCGTTACTGGCGCGTTGGGTAATCAACGGATAATGTTGGGCTAAAGCGCAGCGGCGGCGCGAGTTCTGGGTGCTGTTACAAACGGTCGGTGTGTGAGTGCGCACGCGCTTGTGTGTGTGCGTGAGTGTGCGTGTGTGTGTGTGTGTGTGCGTGTGTGTGTGTGCGTGTGTGTGTGTGCGTGTGCGTGAGTGTGTGCGTGTGTGTGCGTGCGTGTGCGGGTGTGTGCGTGTGCGTGTGAGTGTGCGTGTGCGTGTGCGTGTGCGTGTGCGTGTGCGTGTGTGTGTGTGTGCGTGTGAGCGTGCGTGTGCGTGTGTGTGTGTGTGTGTGTGTGTGTGTGTGTGTGTGTGTGTGTGTGTGTGTGTGTGTGTGTGTGTGCGTGTGCGCGTGTGAACATAAAGCAGTCGTGAATGTCGTTGCGCAGTAATAGAAAGTTTGGTTAAGTACATTTCACTTGTCACTGGTTTCCCTCTTTGTGCAGCTCCGTGGGAGAATTCAAGTGACGTCACATTGGTAATTGTCGTGGGTGTCGTTTACAGCTTCGCAGCCCAACCACATTTACAGCGTGGATTAAAGCAAAATTTTTTTTGTATTTTGCCTAATCAGATAATTAGTGAAGATTATTTAGCCAGATTCTAAAGCACCAAAGCTAGGCGAAAAATTCCAAATAGAAAGTTGCATAGCGGTTTGCAAAACTACCGAATAAATAGTTTACGTAGTATTTTTCCGCTTACTCATGCATGATATACAAAAACACTACGTGACATGCCCGCTTGCGCGTCGTGACTGCAGTGCTCCAAAACGTTCGGTGCACAAACAGCCACAGGCGTGCTGTCGCTTAAAAAGTGAAGGTCAGCGACGCAAGCCATAACCGTTGCCTGTGCTTATCGCTATGACGAACTGTTGCGAGGGAAGCACATCGCTGGTGTAAATAGCACAGCCAACGCCTACATCGCTGGACTGTCGCCTTTCAAGCGGATGCACGCCGATGGCTGTTTGTGGCGAAACATTTGGGAGCACTGCAATCAGGACGCGCAAGCGAGCATGTCATGTGGTGTTTTTTGTATTTTTTCAGTAAGCAGAAAAACAGTAATACTGAATAGATAGAGAGACGGAAACTTTTTATTCGGACATTCTGCAAACCGCTTTGCAACTTTCAAATTGAAATTTCTTGCCTAGCTCCGTTGCTTCAGAAGTTGGCTAATTAAGCGTGACTGATTATCTGTTGAGGCAAGATGCAAAGAATAGTGTGGCATACTACATACAAAATAGAGCAACATGCATTTGGTCACGTCGTCTTAGAGTGCATGGGCATATTTTTTAAACTCCGGCTGAAGTTAGCTGAAACACCCTTACATATAGTACTGGGTGGAACAATGAGATTGATTTGAGGAATGATTTGAATGCTGACGGACTGACTGACTAGTTGGATTTAATGAATTTAATAATAAGTAACAATGGCCATGAGAATATTTTGTTGTGATTATTACGAACGATTTTCCTTTTGTGGTCATCTTTATCTAGCGACGAAAAGAGCCTTCCGATATGCCGCCTATTTGCTTGTTCCGTTTGCGAAATGGCACCGTGCATATTGTTCGGCATACCGCCGTTGGTGCAGTCGTTCCAAGATGGCCGCAAGTGTTCACGATGGCTTTCGCTCTCCGCTAATTCAAAGCATACGGTCAACGTCGTCCCAAAATTATGAGAACACGATTTCAAAATTATGTAACACTAAACTGAGTACGAAGAAGCAATTGTACGAAGAAGCAATTATCGTAGTTAACTGTTCCGCCAATCTTTTTGAATGTCTGACTCTCCTACAAGCTGGAACAAAAACAGAAGTTGGAGCGACCCTCTCCGCATTCCGACTAGCTCAGGTACCGAATATATGCGTGAACATCATTACAGACTCTCAAATGACATTAGACTATTGGCTGCAGCCAGAATACCTAACCGATTCGGTAAGATACTCCCATCCACAATAAAGAAAGTTAACGTTATCTCGACACCTGGGGTGAAGGGTCTGGAAGAGAACGAGGCACCGACAAAGGGGCACGGAAACTCACAAACCTTGCTCCTCGCGAGCACGATTACGCAGTAGTCGTGGTCGCGAGGAGCTAATCGAGGAGCCGTTTCCGAGAAATATTAAGAACGTCTCCTCATCCTACTCTAGAAACACGATCCTTTATCGTGCCACAAGGGGTGTCAATTCTGACGAATCGCAAACTCTGTAGATGACAAACCAACACAAGTACCTACAAATCTACGTGCGCGAAGATGTTTGGTGGGAGCATGAAACATAAGCTTTAAACTCTGCTAAATTATGAAACACATCCACCCTCTTCCGCGCAACCTAGCCATTTCCACGTGTTCGCTAGGGGGAGAACTCAAACATTCTGCCGTATTTACTGGATTCTAAGTAACCCCTTTGCGATGCCCAAGATTGCGATGCCCAAAATGAGGGGGGTGTCTAGATTTGAAAAACCCCAATCCCCCGCCCACTTATTTTCGCGGCCGCATCCCGACGAGACGGGCGAAAGGAATAATGTTTCATTGGACAAGTATTCAACGGAAAAATAGGTACTGTGAACCCGCCGCTTTCGTATGCTACCCAGTCACCTTCACTACCATTTGAGTAAGTTGTGCCGCTTGGGCCGCCGCTTTCAGTATCACCCAGCAAATCGTCTTCTGTTCCGTTGGAGTGGTTTGCAATTGAAAGCTTCTTAAATGATTTGGCCACAACGTCAACTCGAGCCAGCTTTCACTCGTCTGAAATCCGCCTTGCGATGGCTGCTTAGAAAAGGGGGTGCTTAGATTCGCATGCAATCCGAATTTTTTCCCAAAAGTAGGGGAGGGTTCTTAGAATCGGGATGTGCTTAGAATCATGTAAATACGGCATATTCCTCTTTTATCAACACGTGGAAGGCAGCTTGTGCTATCTCCTTACCTCAAGATCACCGTGACCTGACTGAGAGGGCACAAAAAGGAGCTATCGCATATTGTAGCCTAGACTTAAGGTTTGAGCTAGACCTAGACCTTTGAGCTTTCTACCATATGTTTACCCCATTTTCCCATGCTCCAACAACTTCTTCCACAAACAGTATCTTCACTCGCAAAACAGAACCGTTCAGTCCAGCCTAGACAATGGAGCATAACACATTAAAACCCTGAAAATGTAGCTGTCTCGCTCAAACTGACCGCTACCCTGCTTTTTTTTCTTTATACTGACCACCACCCCGCAGCTACAACCTTTCACGATCACTCCTTAAGCCGCATAACCGCAGAGGGCCCCTGTCTCTCGTGGGATGCGGTGATTAAAAATCCCGGGCCATCTCCACTAACGTGAAACCTGGTGGGGGGGTGAAGAATGCAGTGTATACGTGTACTCTTGGCGCCTTGGCATTTTTGCCAACGGAGATGAGACCATTGGGGTAGATGTATACAGCTTTGCTGTAAAGGTCTCCTGTCCCTTAAAAATTAGCACTAGCAAAACAAACTGTATGAGCATGACTCAGAGAAGGCCACCCCTGAAGTTTACCTGCACATTGAATAGCTCCGAACTGTCGCGAACGAATTCTATAAAATATATAGGCCTAAAATTCACACATACGTTGAAATAGGATGCTCATATTGAAAACACGTGCGCCGAAGCATTCAGACAATTGTGGTTTCTCCGTGAAAAATTGTCGGCAGCACAGCAAAATTGTCGGCAGCACAGCCTTACGTCAAATTAAAAGCATCTAAAACGCTTCTAAAACCCGTCCTCGAGTATGGCAGCAGTTCGGAACCAACATCAACAATATCTTGTACACAAATTAAAAAAAAAATATTCAGAATAGGGCACTCTGGTTCTGGTTCTGGGCGTTCTGGTTGATTGATTGTAGGGTTTAATGCGCCGACGCAACGCAGGCGATGAGGCATGCCGTACGCTCCGGATTAATGTTGACCACATGGGGATCTTTAACGTGCGCAGAAACGTCATACACGCCGGCGTTTTTGCTCTTCGCCTCCACCAGAAAAGCTGCCGCCAAGGCCGGGAATCGAACCGTGTCCTCGTGCTCGGCAGCGTTTTTATTTACACTAAATATTCTAGACACGACAGTGTAACTTCACTGCGCATTCGAGCACGAATTGTAACCTTGTCGTCACGGGGTTGTGCTTGCATCCAACCTCCACATCGGCACACGACTAGGACCAACCATGTAAAAAGATATAACGCCATTTAACACGCGTAAAAATACATTCAAGTATTTTTTTCGTCATGCATTGAAACGTGGAACGTATTACCACCTGACGCTATCAATGCCGGAACGGTTGACCGCTTTGAATTGGGTTAACTTCATCCCTGGAACACTAAAGGCGTTTGGAAAATGTGTACACGTGCCGTCAAAAGTGACTAGAACACGTCTCGTGAATTTACAAACATTTCAGATTCAGATTCAGTTTATTTCATGTACAAGTACATCAGGGGGTTGGAGAAAAGCTGCAGTACTGCAGCTTGACAAAGCTCCAACCCCCTCCGGAAACTGCCTGCCTGCATTGGTGTGCGCTTAAATGAGTCCTCCAAACAGAAAAAGCTTCTAGTAAACAGGTTATGGCTGTCATCAAGGGAGTAAGACACCTGGTTTGGGATATTAACAAATCCTTGTTCCAATTAGTTATGACGGCACCTGTAATTTCATCCTGCTTTCCTGCCTAATACAGCCGAGATTAGAAGGCAAGCACGTCGTCACCTGTTCGTGTGTGCATGCTTTTGATTTTACACTTTATCGCCTTGTTTTACCAGATGATGTCTTTCGTTTAGAAGTGTCTCACTGTGATATGTGTGTTAGAATAAATAGTCTGTACAATGTTATTATTGTTTTTCCCACAACTGCGTGGTAACTAAACCGAACAGCTTAGAAAGCGCATGTATCTTTTTTGGCGTGCTTTGGCAGTGACGTGGTCGATTTGTGATGTTTTTTTTTTAATTTTATGGTTGAGTAAGTAGCGGCGCGCAGTGCACCCGTTGGTTTAACCATGCGCAGTGTACCAAGTTTTGTATTCATGCATGTAGCACGCCGCGAGCGCCCACTCCCTGCAAGAGTCTGACAAGGCTTGCAGTATTCATAAATAAATAAGCACTCTCCATAGGCAGGGGGTGCGGGGGGGGTGGGGGGGTGGGGGGGGTTAGCAATCAGTTGCGTCCTGCACGTGTGTCTGGAAGCGAGGCTGATACCAGAGGGAGTCCGCTATGGAAATTTGCGCACATAAAGTATGCCCACCTGGGAGAGTGCCTCTTTAACAGAGAAGCAACGCCGGAGCCCGACATGGGTTCCGGCGTCCGAAAATCCATGACAAATAAAAAATACCGAGCGCACGTGAGCGCGTGCCTCGCGGCGACCCCTTGGGCATTAAAAAACAAAACAAAATATGCCGAGCACTCGTGAGCGCGTGCCCCGCGGCGAGCGCCCAGCGTCCCCTGCGCACGTTTATCAAGACAAGCATTGGCCAAGATTGGCCCAGAGTGGCAAGAAAACTCCAGTATTCACCATAATCGTGGCAACACTTCCAAAAAAACCGAAGGAAGCTTACACTTATAGCAACAAAAATGGAGTAAAGGTCGTTGCGGCAGCGAAGAAGAAGCAGATCCGCTGCAATAGTGGACTTCAAACGTTTTGATGGCCCTGAAGGTTGCGCACAGCTGCGCGACCTTCAAATCTTATTCGTTAGTGTGCCCTTCATTAATTTTTTGGTGCTTGGATTTGGTTGCTCCGCGACATTGTAAACAAAGCCCTGACTGGAAAGCGCCAGAAAGAATAGGGTACGGTCAAATCGCGTCTACAAGAACCAAGTCAACCCTTGTGGCCCTCAGTGGAGCCCCAGTCAACGCGCTTCGCAATATTGCCCGGAAAGTCCGCTTGAGTTGACGTATTAACCGAGAGCAATAAACAGCTTTGTTAATTTCACGCTCAACTTCTTTACTGCGTCATCTGTACCATTATTTCTTAACTTTTCTGTGTCATAATAAAAACTTGAATCCAATTATCATTTTGATATAACTAATAAGGTGTGAGGGTATATACAGCCTAACTTCCTACGTCAAAAGCTACGCACACTCGCCTATACCTTTTTATAAAAGCAAAAGCAGGCGCAAACAATTTTAACTATGGAAAAGCTCTTAATGAGAGTTTTCCGTGTGCTGACAATTCCCGAAACACAAGTATTCCCCGTACGAAATTCCCTATGAGAAGCTTATATTCCCAACCAGTTTACCTAAGACGAGTTAGCCTAGGACGAATGGCCTTGTGACGAGTGGGACAAGACCCATATTCATCGTATATCCTGCATCGTGTATACATAATAGTAAATATCAGGTCTTTTCCTCCTCCAGGAACGCGCCGCCGTGTCTCGTGTCGCCGTGAGGGACGTGGCAAACGGTGATGTCCAAATTATGTACATATTATGTACAGAAATATATAAAGCATATACCGTACTTACCCGATTCTAACGCGCACCTTTTTTCCGCAAAAGTAGGCCGAAAAATAGCATGCGCGTTAGAATCGGATACGAAACCGAAACTGCCGAATCAGCTGAAATTTCGTTCCACCCATCGCCATCTCAAGATGGCGCCAAAGCTTTTAGCAACAATTTTTCGGATCTAGGCACCTAGGCTTTTCTTTCGGCGTTCACACAAATGTCAAATTATTCCACTTGCGTGCTTGATAACAGAAATGGCAGCAGCGGCAACGAAGGTGCACCGCTTGCGCGGCTTACCAGCGGCTCCCACACGTTCACAACGAGCGGTTGGCTGAAGCGTATGCCTCCTGAGAAACTCGCGGGATGGGCATGCGAGGAGTGGGCCACGATCCCGTCGAACATGGTTGAACGTTCGTTCAGAAGTGTGGCATCGCGAACGTGCTTGACGGCACCAATGACGAGATGTTGCGGTCAGCGGAAGGCGACAAGGAGCTCTCGGAGAGCGACGAGGAGTGAGATGAGTGAGATTACTTCTGGGAATAAATCGCCTGTTTCTCTCGCATTAGTTTTCTTGCTCACAAAATTTCTTGCGCGTTACAAACGGAGGTGCAAGTTTTTTCGGTTTTTTGCCTGGAAAATCGGGTGCGCGTTAGAATCGGGTAATTACGGTATACAAGACAACTGAGGTAGCGCGTAGTGGGCCTTAGAAAGCGCTTGCCGTGGTCTAACTGGCACCCCGGGACTGTGCCCGCGACATGTAGCAAGTTGGACAGCAAAAACCATCTTGTTCTCAAAGGGCCAAACGTCATGCTTAGCCCATCGAGAGCCAGAGGGAACAGCCCAATTCAACTAGGCTCAACCCAGTATCAGGAAAGCTGGGGCCCTTTAAAGTTTGCCTTTATTTTCTATGGAAAAATTCTATGGAAAAATTTTCTACGGAAAAAAAAAACATGGAAAAATTTCTACCACCAAAGCAACCGTCTTCGTCCAGCCAACCATTCATCTCTAGCCACGCTTCGCTATCAACGCGACGTGTACCGGCTACTATTTGGCAGTGCTGCGCTACACCTGCCTTATCATTCGCAGTCGGCTGAGCGGGGCTCGACTATCGCGTTGCCATGAATAAGTCTGCTCTTTTCTTTCTACATTTATGCTTGATAAACAAACGTTGACGCTGAAGCCGGGAACTCTAAAAACTGAAGTCAATGCGGCACGTGGTGGTTAAAGCCAGTACTACTGGCCATGAGCCGGAAAGCTGGACATGGGTTAAGAAAAATTGTATCTTAAAATTTTGTTTTTTGGGCTATGTATATATGTATACATATAATGCTTATTTTTGTTTGCACTTCTGCTCTGCCCACTATCGTTTAATGCAGCTATGGGCGCTAAAATGTGCATTTTCTTTAATTTCATTAATATTTTTAATCATGAACTTCTGGCCTCGTGTAGTCCCGTAGTTTATTGCATCTGAGGTCTTGCTGTGTGTTTTTGTCTTGGTGATAGATAATTATTACTCCTCCTTCTTACATTTCCACCAAGAAATATGAACAATTATTGGATATGCTCTCAAGGCAGCATATTTCGATCACTCCTAGTTTTTGGAATTATAACAGAACCTTTAATTGTAATTTTTTTAAGTTGATGCATTTTAAACATGCATGTGTTTTGAGCTGAAAATTATGCTCTTGGTCTGGTTCGCTGAAGTAGTAGAGTGGCTTCCCTTGACAAGGCATGTCCCAGGCCAAGAAAAGCAGGCAATTTTTCTCTGTCTGCAGAAATTTGAGGAACCAAGCTGCTATCAAATGGTAATAGGCTTTTCTCAAGCAGAGGTTCATTCTATTTTTGGCGTAAGCTGAAAAACAAGAACGCCAGTGTGTTGATTGAGATTCTGGTGCACGTTAAAGATTCCGAAATCCGCCCTCCAAATAAATCTGTACGTAGCCCTCCACTACAGTGTGCCTCATAGCACCGGTGTAGCTTCAGTTCCCAAAAACCTCAATTTTAATGATACGACATTTATTATTATCGCCACGGTGCACAATGTAGGCAAGCCCACCAGCACAGAGTTGCATAATTCCTACATATTTGCCTTGGCATCAGCACCACTAGATCACCTGTTGTGCATAGTTAGAAAATGCAGGTTATACCTGCGCTCACTAGCATTAATAACCACGTTATTTGCACAGCAGATTGACTGCGGATAAATTTTGTAGACTTGTGACCGGCGGCTTAGCCGGTCACTGAAATGTCAAGGTTGTATGCACTAGTCACAGGGTTGTTACAAACGTTGCTGTTTTCTGATTTCCCTTTACTCTGTCTTGCAAACTCTAGTGTCATTTTCGTGCTGATGCGACAGTTTGGGGGAAGCTTTGTTCAGTCTCTGCTGTTGTGCAGCGTACATATCATTTTATTTATCCACCACAAGCATCATTCTGTGAGTATTATATGATCAACCCACCAACATGGGGGGAAACTTCATATTCATGCAGCGGTGAGCCCCAAGGGCAGGGGATTGCTTCACCCCAAAACACTCTTAAAACGTGCACCACCACCATGCTCACAATGCCTGCTATACCCACCTTCTGGCTGTGCCCCCTCGTTCCTCACTTCCCTGCACCCCAGAGGTCACTTTGCTGAGTGTACGTGTCTTAGAGAGCCCGCTGGAGGCCCAGCCGCAGATACTTTGGGCGTAAAAGCAGTACCACTGAGGCTATTAATGCGACAGGGTGATGCCCTAGTAGAGTACACGAGGATCACTGTAATAGCCATCATTTAGATGCTGAAGAGCAATTACTTTAGCAGGAGTGTTTCACATCAGTGAAATATTTGACAGAAACTGCAGCTTGGTAAAGTTTCTTCAGATGCCCCACAACCCTGCATTTAAAACTTATTTTAAGGTAAAAAATCAGTGCAGTCATGGCCCCTTTAGCCTTTTTTAAAGACTTCAATACAGGGAAGCAATAACTGCTAAAAGGAATAAATGATTTTAAAAATGTTAGGCATTTTGTGCACACGTACGACAATACTCTCAGCCTTCGTTTATGTGTGTATTTTAACTCGGAATCATTGCAAGGTAATATTAATAGTTGCTCCAGGTGTTATTCTCTGACATAAATTTCATTTTTGTGAAATAAGAAGATTTTAAAATTTGCCTAAATTGCCCAATTTGTGACATTCTTTGCAAAAAATAATTGCTGCAGAGATGCGGCTAAAATGGTATCAGTGCCAAACCACAGATTGCAATGATTGACATCATAATTCTAAGTGTGTTGGAACAGAAGGTATGAGCTCCGTACTGGCAAGCTTACAAAGCAAAAACAAAGAAAGCTGTTTTTGCATGTGAAGCCTTAAAGAACTTAATTGCTTCGATTTTTTAACTTAAATAACAAAACCAAGGCTGTTGTTGATTTCTAGATTAAACGCAGCATGTACTACTTCAGTGCGGGTCTTGTACAGTTCATTGAATCCCACTGCATCGAATGTCGTTTCATCGAAAGAATGTCTGTTTCATTGAAACCATTATTTTGAACGCCGTTTCACTGAATCAGTGGTGCCCGTTTCATAGAAAACTGAGCACTTGCTATCGGTGCATTAAAATTTTAGACAAAAATTCTTCTGATCATCTTGTGAACTTTCAGACCACATGTGAGGTATACATATGAAATTTGGGTCATGCAAACTTTGAGGAATGTAAGAAAATGACAGTTTTGCACACACCTCCCTCCAACCCACCAAACTGAAAACGTTTCACTAATAAGACCTCAATGATGACTTCGTGTGGTTCCCCACAAGCAAGCTTGAAGCAGCAAATCAACGAAGATTAGACACAATTATGACATATCGGTTTTGTTTAAAATAAAATGAGTGCTTCCAAATTGCCCACAGTAGGTGGAAAAATATAAGACAGATCAGCTATGGGCCTTGGAATGTTTGTGACTATTATTTGTCAGCCAGCATACGCACAGCATATTTTTGACCACAAATGCGAATGAAGCTTTGCATGATACTGTTGACAATGAACACATTGTCTCCCGCCATTTTCAAATATTGAAGAAATTAATGGCTCAGAGCTGTAGGCTCTGGCGGAAAAAGTTAGGCGCTTGTTCCCCTTCTCGTAATGCGCAGGCATCACGCCCGTAGCCTTTCCTATGGCAGTAACTGTGATACTTGCTGCAACAAAAGAAAAACATTCAAAGCATAACGGTAATTGTATAATGGTAATTGACAAAACAGAACGCACAAGACATGAGGCTAGTACTGGAATAAGAAGTCTCACCAGGACTATATTTGCTGCCCGAGGCTTGATTTCTGTATTGGTTTCCAGCACTTCAACTGTAGTTCTGTTTACAGCATGATTGTGTTCCTTAAAGTCCTTCACATTATACTCTGTTTGTTCTACGTCATACCTCCCCTGCAGATCCCGAAACACTCACACTTCCAACAAAACTACTAGTGAACTTGCCACATACGTAGGCGTAGCCTTCTGAGTACAGCTTCAGTTTTCTTGGAACAGTAACCCTGAATTCTTGTGTATATTATTGCTTGGGTGTTCTAGGGTGGGTAAAATGGTCACTAACCGGTTACCAGACACATACCACATTGCCATCCATACAATATCAGAAACACGCCCCCATCCCCCCTCCATGCATGCAAGTGCAATTGCTTATGACAGACATGTGCACAAGGAACTACAGCGCACATGCAAGAATCGTATAGTAATGCTTCGTATCAGTAGTATCTCCAAAGCGTTACTATGTTGTAAAGCCTACCACTGTGCTCTGGCTGTCTTTTGTAAGGCAAGGAAATATTTAATAGAACAGTGTTCGGAATGACTTTGACGAAACAGCGTTCAATGAGACAATGTTCGACGAAACGGATTTCAATGAAATGGCTTCTACAAAATGATTTTTGATTAACCGGCGTTCCATGAGTGTTCGGAACCATTGTGGTGCACGTTGCTATTGTTTGCAGCTATATGACCAATTTCCTATTTATTTTTTAGTTCGAATATTATAAGCCATCACTTACATTTCTTGGCATCTTCTTCAGGAGGAATATTGTGAGAACTTGATCTTGAGCAAAATTTCTTGTAAATTTGGTAAATGCCACACAATAAAAAACTTAAGAATATCATAGTGAATCCATAAAGCCACGGAAAAAGTAGGGCTTCTCTCTGCTCCTGAAAGAAGAAAGGCACACAATATATGTTAGCCAGTCAATTTATAAGTCTTTGTGATTAAGCAGTTCATGTGTATTGTTATCACTTTCTAGATCTATTCTCTTAGGTTGGCCGTACAGGCAACTTAAAATGACAGAGGGGAAAACTCAATGATTTTATACATGTATAAACTGCTAGGTGGTGTCTCTAAGTTTAGAATTTTTAGACTTCTGAAAGGGATACTACAGGATGAAAAAAAGTTGGCCTATATAAGCAGGGTTGTGAATTCAAATACACCACTCATGGCAGCCAGAGTTGTATAACTTCCCTATACAGTTTTCTGCACTATGATTTGTGATGTGTAAAATTGTGAATGGTAGAATGAGTTGGCAGAGGTTGTTCAAACATTTTTATGGATAGAACAGTTAGGTATAAGAATAAAGGGTGGCTCTGCAGGCGTGCAAGGATGAGTGCGTCAAGGATGGGTGGGAGCCTGCCCCACAGACGTGTCAGTGCGTCACCACAGCCACTGTGACCATATTGGCGAGGGAAGTAGTGTGGTGGAAGTGGCGTGTTTAAATTTAGTTTTCTCATTAAAAAAATCTAGGTACAGCCGTGATCAAAATTTTATGGACCAGGGAAATGGTAATTTTAGGTTATTTCTCTTCCTATAGCAACCCGACAAACTGTTGAATGCATGCGAGAGGTCGTATACGTACTGAACTAATGAAAGCTACCGCACATAGTAATCCGGACTGCTGTGCGGCAGAGAAATAACTCAACATTGCTGTTTTCGTGGTCCGTAAACTTCTGCTCTTGGATGTACATCAGCTGAACAAACACAGGACATAAACTACAAATTGTGAACTTCAGCGTATACAATAAGTAAGTAAGCGATGTTTATAACTCTCTTTACCACCTGAGACAGCCAACTTGAGGACCAGCATACTTATAAAACGCTGTCAAGCAAAGGCCTCTCGCGTGGAACGTGTTACTGTGCCACCACCAAAATACACGAAACGGCCCAGCCAATCACTGTCGCTATACCCTCATCATAAATGCTATGTAACCCCTTATTTTCAGTATCTAGTTTGGTAGGCTGGTAGTTAGCCCTCCCAAAATATGGTAGGACATGTTGTTTCATGCAACTGTTATTAAGACATGCTTCCGTTGCAATAAAACCACGTGGCCTAGCATGACAGTCACATATGGGAAAATCTTTCCACCAAGATTGCAGGCATGCGGATAAGCTGTTGGAAATTTAAAGGATATCTCCCTCCATGTCATGAGGTAGTTGAATAATGCTTCCAGTGTAGTCTGACAGGTACACCAGTGCAATGTCTACAGAAAATGTGTTTTTTGTGCTTACATAAATATTCCCATAAACCACCCCCCTTCATCCCATAAATATAATCCCCTTTGTACCCCTCGTGCAGTGTGCCCGCTGACATTGATCATTATATTATGAACTGCTCCAAAAACAACCTTGAGGGGACAAACTTTTTTCGTGATCTGCGGAAGTAGGAGTGCCCCTTGCTACTTCGGGGGACATTATTTTTCCTAGGGGCCACTGGATTGTGCGAAGAGAGGTGTCTTGTCTGCTGCTGAGACTTTTGCAGGCTACAGGACTACCACAAAGTTCCGAGAGAATGCCCCCCCTCCCCCCCCCCCCCCCTGAAACATCGCCCACCCCCCTTTAGGGGTGAAGTAGTCAATTTTCTAAAACAGGGATGTCAAAATTCTTCTGGGGGGTGGTTGGGGGGTGTTGTGGGCGTGTGTATAAATACCTGTCGCCCACCCCTTAAAATCAGTTTTGGCGTCTTCGAAAGCTCGGGGAGCTCCAACCGAGAAAACGTCCAGCGGCCGTGAACACTGCCGGTGTCTTGATTTTGAACTAGAGAGACACGACCTGTCCGATTTGACTGGCAACAGGAGGAGGAAGGGGTAGTAGATGGGAAGAATAGAAAGGAGGAAAAGGCCGTAGATGGCAATAGAAGAGCTGGGAGATATCGTCCTGGCATCATTAGCAGTGCGGCATCTTGACAAGCCTTGATAGTTCTGAAGAAGATGAGTTAAACAAGTGCCTGGCCTCTGCGCGAGGGGACCCGAAGCTCGGGAGAGCATGGTGGACGAAGCGCTGCAGATCGTGTTTACTCTGACAGCGACGCATCGTTCGATGCCTTTAGCGACGATGAGTGAACAAAACAAACGCGAATCATCAATGCGGTCGCTTGTTTGTCCTTTTCGCACTTGACCCTTGAGTATTTTTTACTTGATATCTCCGTAGTTTTGGTTGGTGGTGTAACCTTTTTCAGTTTTTCGCACCTGACCCTAGAGTTCGCCCATCCCGTATTTCTCACTTGATATTCCTGGATTTTGGGTGGGCGTTCTTTGGGTGGGCATTCTTTCTGAACATTATGGTAAATGATGCGTGGTGACTCTCCATGTCACTGATACGATAATGGGGCTGACTGTGGAGCATTTGCCAGCAGTTATGCAAGGCTAATACCCCTGTCACACGGCAAATCTAATGTCATTCAAACTAAATGACATTAGCTGTAAATGACATTCGGCTCGGCCGTGCGGGTCTACACAAATGTCATTTGATTGTGATAGAGGTGACGATTAGCGAGCTCGCAAAACCGCAAAATTACATTTCAAGCGCATCTAGAATGTTTTCACAGGTAATATTTTTTGGAAAATTTTTAAACAAAGGAATATTTTTAAATAAAAACAAGAAAACCACCGACTTAGGTGACATCAGTAGACATCACAAGCTGAAACAAGTCTGCAAAAAATCCGGATTAGGGTAGCGCGTGCACTGGGGACGAGATTTTTTTGTTAGTACTTGCTGGTCTTTCTTTATTAGAACAACAATACAAAAAAGAAAATATAAGTTTACTGACAGTTTTTAGAAACAGTATTCTGTGTTTTGTTACTGAATTTTACTGTCTAGGGACGCGCTACTGCTGTAGAGGCTACTCATTTGGCCACTAACTGAGGTCCGGGACCTCAGTTACCCGCTAAATGTCATTCGGTATTTTCGTGAAGCGCCGAACTAATGACATTTAGAGCGAATAACATTTGCTGTAAATGCCATTAGATCTGCCGTGTGACAGGGGCATAAGTCTGCCTCATCAAACAGCACGTACTATTATGAGCAATATGAAAGGGAACACCGGAACGCGTGGAAAACACCCTCAGACCCAGCTATGAGTGATACGCAGCGGCCGCCGTCAGAAACAAAGTGGAAAGGGAGACGCTGTTCTAACAACTGTTCCCATTCCCGCCGTGCGTCTTATCGGCTTTCGGGCGATACTATATCATCGGTAAAATGACATAAGTTGCTGGTTTTTAGAAATCCCAGCGTGGTGAGAGTGCCAACAGTTAGTGGAAGAGCGCCCTCCTTTCCCCCTCTGTTTTCCACAGCGCCATCCGCGTATCACTCCGATTCTGTTTCGAGGCTGTTTGGCACGCGTTCCTCTGTTCACTTTCATATTGCTCATAATAGTACACACATAAATATCCTGCTCCTCAGTTTTGTTCTTAGATAGGCTGGTATTGATACACGCATTGATTGCTGCTGATCTCATATCACCTGAAAGCTCTGTAATGTGTGTTTCTTTAATATAAGTGTAGAATACAGTAGAAAATTGGCTATGCAGCAGCTTTCCATTGATATATGAAGTGTTTTGTTCTAGCCAATATTGTTAAAATATGTCTAACTGTATTTGTACTGCAGAAGTTCAGTAGCCTAGGTTTTTTATTGTTAAGAATGAAAAATGGGCTTACTGGGCTAATAAAACATTAAAAAAGCATGGATATTAATAAAATGGTTTCACTGATATCACTTTTTGTAAGTGTCCATGTGAGTGAACAAGCATGAAAAGTAGTACATGCCTTAATCCTGAAACACTTGTACTAGTAAGCGCTTTCACCAGACGATTGTATACAGTTTGCACTGGCTGCAAGTCAATCAGTTACATACTGAGAATTATCGATCTACTGCCAACATTGTACTCGTGGTGCATTTTCATGGTTCATCTGCAAATGGTATCACTCGTAAATCGGGGTTTGTCAACAGCACTGAGCATGAACTTATTAGCATATCTAGTGAATACAGAAGATGGATAGATTGCAGGGTTTAACGCGCCGACACAACGCAGGCGATGGGGCGCGGCGTAGTGGAGGGGTCCAGATTAATTTTGACCATTCAGGGCAGAAATTTGGGCTAGTTGGTGATGGGACTTCGACATGGTAAAAAAAGCGCACTAAAATGAGGACACAAGAAAAAGGCGGTGACACGGGACGAGCGCTAGTCCCGTGTCACCGCCTTTTTCTTGTGTCCTCGTTTTAGTGCGCTTTTTTTACCATGTCGAAATTTTGACCCCCTGGGGATCTTTAGCGTGCGCCGTAATCTCGTACACACGGGCATTTTTGCTTTTCGTCTCCATCAGAAAAGCGGCCGCCATGGCTGGGAAACGAACCCCCGTCCTCGTGCTCAGAAGCAAAACGCCTTAGCCCATATTATTCTTTTAACGTCGTTAGAAAATGTTCATAAAGCCGGCACTTTGTTTCAGATATTTATACGAATTTATACGAATACAGAAGCGCGATCAACGTTCTTCCTCAAGATTGACTGATTTGCTAATGCCCCTCAGATTATTTTAGGCCAATGCATAAACTTCCATATCACAGCACAGTGGAGCGCTAGAATTTTTATTTTGGTGCCCGCAATACATTGGTGATCATGCAATGCTGCGTCTATTTCCCTTTGTCATTGTCTTCTACGTCAATTTTTTTCTTGTGGCATTCTGCCGTGTCTACTACAACAGGCTGTAGGCAATTTCGCAGGGTAGGAAAGCTTTGTTTTCCAACAACGAACCTTCTTTCCTTCTCTCTCTTTAATCCAGGGCCTTTCAACCCCATAAGCTTTGAGCCACTTGTGGACTAGAAAAAGTAACAATGAACTGTGCAAAGGCGAAGAAAAGAAGGGCGGAGCGGATAAAAGTGTTGAAGCTTAATATGGTGTTGAAGTAATGCCCTCTCGTGCCTTGAAGTCGCAAGAGCGCTTCGTTTACGCATGCCTTTTTATGTTGGTTGTCCAGCACAGCTTTTGGGTTGGTTATGCAGAGAAGGCAAAGACACTTGGCTCGCAGAAGCAGACTGTTCAAGTACATACTATAGTATTTTTAATTGCAGTTCACACACGCACGCATGGACGCGCGCGCGCGCGCACACACGCACACACGCACACACACGCACACACGCACACACACGCACACACACGCGCACGCACGCACACGCACGCGCACGCACGCACACGCGCACACGCACGCACGCACACGCGCACACGCACGCACGCACACGCGCACACACACACACGCGCACACACACGCACACACACACACACGCACACACGCACACGCACACGCACACACACCCACGCACACACACACACACACGCACGCACGCACGCACGCGCACACACACACACACGCACGCACGCACACAAGCGCACACGCGCACACACACACACCCACGCACGCACGCACGCACACACACACACGCACGCACGCACGCACACACACGCGCACGCGTACGCGCACGCGCACGCACGCACGCACGCACACACACACACGCGCACACACACGCGCACGCGCACGCGCACGCACGCAGGCACACACACACACACACACACGCACTCACGCACGCACGCACGCACGCACACACGCACACACACGCGCACGCGTACGCGCACGCACGCACACACACACACACACACACACACACACACACGCGCGCACACACACGCGCACGCGCACGTGCACGCGCACGCACGCACGCACGCACGCAGGCACGCACGGGCAAGCAACCACGCAAGTGGGGAACAGCAAGCCTTCGTCACCCCCGTCCAAAAAGGTATGATCTCCATAACCACTGTGGCTTTGCTGATCATGTTTCCCTCCCTTAGACTATGCATGTACTCAGCTGCAGACACCTAGTTTATTAAACTCAAGGCGTAGCTACAGTAGCGTAGCAAAATATATTTACAGGCTTGAATTGCGTCTAGGGGCCTACCACCCATTATAGCATAATGTCTATAAAAGTGACACTGGAATTTTGAATTAAATTCTTAAATTCGTTTCACTGGAGTAAACCAAAGTGGTAGTTGAGATTGTGACAAAGCACTCGCATCCAGGAAAGCAGAGGAGCATCATGCTAGGATTAACAGAGTTCTTTCCGCACTGAAGAACAATAAATGTGTATGTTTTGAGAAAAAGAGAAGAAAGGAAATGATGGAGGTTGAAACGGAAGAAATGAAGAAAATATAAAGCTCCATATTACAAGGAGCTCTCTCAAGGCAGTGTAGAAAGCTTTCACCCAGGCGTAGGGTAACGACGTGAAAATACACTTGAAATTCAGAGATAGCAGTCAAGAGACGTATGCATAGCACAAAAACAATGAATAAAAAACCTAATTAACCTTTGAAGTGTTCGGTTGAGCAGTCATGATTGGTCGTATCTGCGGGATAATATCCCGCAAACTCACATTTTGCAGGCCAATATGATGAGCTGGCCTTGCTAAAAGACATTGACAACTTTTCACAACATCTGCACCTAGAAGAATCCTTTTTCACCATGCATCAAAAACAACACAGTACGCTGCCACCTCCAAATTTATGGTGGCAGAAAAAAACGGTAGCTGGCATTTTGGCTAAATTTTGATTATGGCTAAATTTCCAGCTGGGAATTTCACCATAGACCAGCTGGACCCAGCTGCCATTTTCTCCTGTGCGTAGACACATTATTCACTGAGGGAGAAAGATCTAGATTCATATATCGAAGCAGTTTAAGAAGACATATTTTGCAGGCTTACAATGCTCATAAGCCAGCTGTCAAGAATATTTCAAAAGAGGAGAGTAATGCGTTTAAAGGGGCCATTAAGGCAAAATGCAAGTTTGGTTTTTTCGAAAGATTGCCTCGTTAGCATAACAAACATCACTCAAATAAGCTGTATAATGAGGAAAACTCAGAATAGGCATGCGACACCCTAGGTACTTTTACGCACTGAGCCTATGACGTATTATGGGCTGTTTGAAACTGTACATGTATATACTGATGGCTCTGTGACTGAATCCAGGTCTACCGCGGCTGTGGTAATTTCAAGCCTATGTGTTACCCGAAGATTCACACTAGACCACAAGACAACTTCTACTGCTACTGAGTTGGTTACCATACGGGAGGCGATTCGTTTAGTCTCCCGTGAATCACCTCAAGCTTGGACCCTGTTTTGTGACTCAAAGCCAGCACTCCAGGCCCTCAACGGAGTTATGAGGCAAGGACTTTATTATGGCCTTGCTGCGGAAGTACTCCAATTATGGTCCTTGGCACTGCAACAAGGACATGTCCTCACCATTCAGTGGGTACCAGGCCATTGCGGGCTAGCTGGTAACGATTGGACTGACGAGGAATCAAAGAAGCTTTCTACAAATGCAGATGTTGTACGTCTGCCCTTCGCAAGGACGGACACGACCGCCTTTCTATCTACCATTCTCCGCCTCGCCTCGGTGAGTCACTGGTCCCACCCTGACAATCGTCATCGAAGATTACACCATTTAGACCCCGACCTCAAGTTTCGGTTACCTCCTGGTATTCAGTGATACCACGCCACGCTGTTTCACCTACTACGGCTTGGCGTAGCCTTTACCCGTCGCTACAAGCACTTCATCGGCGTTACGAGTGACCCCGATTGTGAACCATGCCGTGTACCAGCGACTATTTCGCATGTTCTCTGCCACTCTCCACGCTACGTGCATCCTCGAGAACAATTAGCGAGAACATTGGCCCGTTTGGACTGTCGTGTGGTGCCGGAGGAAGTACTGCTGGGACCTTGGCCAGACGCGCAGCGTTCTCACAAGGCATTCAAAGCTGTGCTGACATTTCTGCGCAGCAGCGGCCTCTCGGCGATATTGAAGTTGAGGCCCGTCCGGCTGCGCAGTAGGCATCTTCTGTACATAGCCATTTATTCATTTCTCTGCAATCTTCATCTCTCTTGTCCTCTATCCACGCTCTTTCCTCCCCTTTCCCTTCTCACACACAGAATAGCTGACCAGATACACTACCATCAGGCCGACCTTTCTGTGTTTTTTTTTATTTCAATAAAATTCCTCTCTCTCTCTTATTGCGATTGGCTGAGGCTGAATAAATCTAGAGCACATTAAACAGTTCAAATAGGGATTTTAAGGTTGCAGAATGATCTTTTGGAGCTTACATTTAGTGCATATTCTTTTTATAGCAGTAAGAATGTTGGGCTAAGCAGTGGAATTTACGAACTGAGCACGCAGACAGAAGCACTATAGTTTCAACGGCAAGCACTATGCCAGCCTATGCTCCACAGTTGTCGAGCGCATTGGGCTTGTCTAACACCACACAGGCCAATGGCAATAGTAACACTGCTACTTACGTGGCTCTTCCTTTCGAGTCGTACATAATATTTCACAACACGATTACTATCAAGCGTAGCAATAAACAAGGTGCAAGCCCGGTCAGAAAAAAAACCTGTGTAAACAGTGGTTCTCTAGCAGTATTGTTATGCCATCTATAAAGGCAAATGGTAACCAGGCTGACAAAAACATTTTTGCTGTGGGCGGCAGCCTTGGTCAGCTTACTAACTTGTATTTTATAAACCTGCTCTGGATACGTCATTGTTGATGTCACGAAACACACGATGCAGTGGGAGAATTAGAATTTTGGCTTAAATTGTTTAATTTCTCAGTGAATAATGCATCATTTGCTGCCGGACAAATACTGAGGACACTATATAACACCAAATATTTCAAATAAAACACACTCGTATTTTGTCTCCATCGCCCTTTAAGGTGCGTATTTGCCAACGCAGTGGTGCATGTTTATTTTTATTGGCACCATTTAATTGCCTTGTAAATGCATTTTTGGGACCTTTTAGAGTGGATGATACAAAATAGCTTACTCGGAACTTAAAGGAGAGCGAGACGATGGTGAGAGCAGTGCCGACGTTCTGGATGCCCGATTCGATGGCGATGGTTTTTCGAACAGCTTCCGGGCGTCGGAAGATCCAGCTGACAAGGTACCCGAGAATCATGCCCGCTGCGGGCATGGCCACAGTGGCAGCATACAGTACAGTAGGTGTATTACTGAAAATGTCCGGGAAGATGATCACCTCCATGATCTGCGTCACCACGATCAGCAGGCCGCCTAGGGAACTTGCAGCCTGCACAGGAAGAAACCCTTAAATTGCTCTTGACTTTGCTGCAAAAAGCTTGGGACATCTAAATGGTGAATTACAAGTATGTTCTTCTTTAGAGGAACATACAAAGACGCCACTGTTAGTTTACATTTTCACTTGCCTGATTCCTACTGTCTGAACATGTTAGCTGCTGCTGCCACTCTGCCAGTGATATCAAACAAGAGAGAAAACGGTTTTTATTGGGACTGGCAATGATAGCCAAGCAAAGATGCCTAGCTTGCTATTCCAGACAAACGCGAAAAATAGAGTGCGAAATTGAATAAGTGGTTATGATGATGACAATTATGATATGCATGCATGAATGGAGTAATTTACAGCGATTGATCTAGTTCTGTGCTTTGCAGGTGTGTCATTCGAGCTTGTGTCATGCATGATCCACTTTTTCGGTCGAGACCAGGGTCCGGATACGCCCCTCAGTTGCAGTCTCACGGAAAGTGGTTGGCCAAGAGAAACTGCAAAGGACAACCTGGGCGCTGAAAACCGCGCATATTCACAGAAGGAATGTTTCAGGTCCTCTTTTAACTTAAAACTAAAATGTTGTGTATAGAAAATATCAGCCGCGAATGATGCAAAATCCATTCGTCGAGCTTGCCAAGTCAAGGTGGCCTATCTTGAAGGCACAGTATGGGTCTAAATGTAGAATGAAGGGGTGTGTACGCCCAGGTGGATCGTAGAATGCTCTATGCAACACCTGCTGCAAGAATTGACGCATCTTTTCTGGTAAAAGAAATTGGTATTCCTGAAACACATAGGTCACACGCGAAACGTGCCGCAGTATATACCATGACGTTACCAGTTATTCCGCAGTGAGCAAGGGATCTCTGGAGTTTTGTGCAAAGTTGCTTCTGGACAGCTCAAAGAGCAATGCATTCATACGAGACCAGCTGATCTGCCAGTAAAAAGGATATACTCAGAAATGCCACCTGAGAGTCCGTGAAGACTACTCATTGACTACTCATCACTGATATATGCGAAAGTGACCCATAGTGCTTCAAGTTCCGTAGCCGTCTATAGATCTTGTCGGGTGGCTGATTGTAGAACTGAAAGTGGTGCATGATGAAAGAATGCACATCGCGATAGTAGATGATTTGGCTGACATAGATTTATAGTGTGCATATTGGCTCTGTATTCTTTGTGGTATGAGTTCAATGCTGCAATACTTTCAGACAGTGGCAGGAACATCCTGCTTGCGCACATATGCCGGGTACCACAGTCACTATCGAGCAGCACGATTAAGCCGTCCGCGGGCTCCAGCACGTGTACCACGTGCTATTTGTCAAATTAGTGCGGACAATCATGCCTCACACCATTTCACCGGTGGCTACTTCTGAACTGTGGCCTCTGGCGAGTATTGCCTCGTACAAATGCGTACGCAGGATTTAATTCATATGAAGGGGGGGGGGAGGGGAAAGCTTGAAAAGAACAAAATAAAAAAGAGAACAGGAAGACATCCAAAGCAAAAAAATTTACACAAATTAAAAGTACAAATACTTCGAGATGACATCGTACTCCACACAACTTTGCGATTGTTTTGTTCAATTCTTGCGCACTGAATTGAAAAATCATTTATCTTTGTAATGAAATATATCATACATCGAAGCCGCATGTTGTTGGTGCGGAGCTATTCCCCACAATCACCGGCAGTCATATTTGCTGATGGGCAGAGTTATTTTTGTCTCTCGTGCCCCACCCCCTGAACGAATGTATCGGCAATGGGGGAGGGAGGGATCTCTCGCCACCCCCCTCCCGCGTACGCCATTGTCCATCTCGCTACGTAAGAATTACTCTACTTTAAGGGTAGAATCGAGATTAAAACGTTGTGCTAACGAAACGTTTTCTTTCTGACATGCAAAAACTACGCGATTAACATGTGCACATCGCAGAGTACACTCAATGAGTTGCCCCGAAACCGCGTCCCGTCGTACGTGTGCTCTGTTTTATGCATGACAGTGCAACATCCGGAGCCAAGATACAGGCCGTAGATACACTAAGTGGCCTGAGTTTCGGCGCCAGCTCGTTTTGACATGCAGTGCGCGCTGTCGTACGGAACATGCCGGCTGTGATCATCGAGTCCATGCCATGACAACGGGGCTTCCCTTTAAAGCGTGCTCTACAGCAAGTATACGTATGCTGCGGTGAAGGTAGCAAAACAGTTTTAGTGAGACATACTGCCGCAGCGCTGGCTGATAACAATTATGACAATTATAATGATATTTTTTTTCCGAACGAGGCAAAAGCTTCAAAGCCCCGCCGTTGGTGCAACCGTCTGTCAATTTTTTCTCCACTATAGTTGCGTCCGTTCCCGCGTACTTACATGTGCATCGACGGTAAACGAAAAACGAGATATTCTCCGCGGCAATTCGTTGCGTTAAGTAACGAAAATTTATTAACTCATGAATTTTAAAACACTACATTAACAGAGCTTAAGTCCATTTAAAATGTGGCTAAAGCCCACTGCATGGTTGTTCTCAGAAAACGTGATTTGATCAACTCCGAACAATTAGTTCTTGCGAAGCGAGAAATTCGATAGAAAAGTACGAAGGGTGTTTTACGCCTGACATGTCAAAGTATTAGCTTTCACTTTTATCATACAGGTGGTCCTGCAGCAAAAACAGCCGCTAAAGCACCAAATTTAGAACTTGCTGTGTTGCAGTGGATATGGCACGGCGGTCGTACGTGAGGCCTTCAGTTTCACTAAGATGTGAATATTAATCTACAGTTCATCGTAAAATCTCTTGATTATTAAAGGAAATTCGGAAAAGGCGTCAATTACCGCCCTCCCCCGCGTAGAATTGGTTTTCACTGTACACGTTTTTTTTTTCAGGCTGTTTGGTCGCGAACATTGTTGTCGGCAACACTGACACGAACGACGACGAAAGTTGCTTTGCTGTTTCCGTTATAATAAATAAATAGTGCTTAAAAATGTGGACCTAACCACAAAAAGTGATGACTGGCATACATATGAAGTTTTACGCACGAGATTTGTTCTAGAGCTCGTACACAGCGCGTTTCATGCGCCGACAGAAGTTCAGCGAGCAAAGTAGATGGGGGGTGAAAGCTGGCTTCATTTGGTTGCAAAATAAATGCTGTCATTGAAGTTGGCGTTAAAATAAATAGGCCACGGAAGGCGACCTATGCTTCAAAACGATTCATGGATAAAACGCCGTTGAGGTGAAAGCGCTTGAAAAAAAAACCCCGTTAACCACAACAATTTGTGTAAGTATTTGTTGATGCATATCTCTTGTGCGCTTTAATAAATTTTGGGACCGCAACAAAGCTCCAACAAAAGTTTTCAGGCCATGGACGCGCCTGCAGTTGCAAGGCAGTACAGGCATTACAGGCAGAGAACTCCCCCTCCTTTCAATTAATTTTCACGAGATTTCATGCAATAATATTTAAATAATTTCCTCTAGTTTAACTACATTACGCATACGTTCCTGAAAAAAAGTATAAAATCCCGACTTTCCACACTCCCGTGATTCCTCTTTTTAGATGCAAAGCTTCTCATGCTCGGGGCTGTGTCCCTCCCTCCCTTGTCGTTGTCCGCCGTCCGCACTCTACTGCGCATGCGCGTCTCTTCAGCCCCATCAGCATTTTGGCTGACGTCAGCGCAGTCCACTATAAAAAGAAATAGTTAGGCGGCGCCCGGTTTCGATCCCACGACTCTCTGGCCACAACGGGAGGAACGTGGCGCTCTTCCCACTGCGCTACAAACCGAGACGGGAGCATGTGCTACGAACGCGCCTTATGTCCTTCACTCATTCAAACTACGTCAAGAAGCTACTGATACAACGAAGGCACGCGAAGCTGAACGTCATCGGAAACGACGAACTGAAAAATTTTGAGGAGGATGTTGAATTTCCTGCGGGAAAGATGTGGCAGGAAGCGCCACGCGCCTTGCAGCTCAACCAGAGAAGAGGACGAAGAGGGCGGGCAGCGGGGTAGGAGCGTGTTCGATCAGGTAACGCGGGTGTCGCTCTCTTCGCGGTCTCTACATTTCTCTAAATTTCTCTGAACCTCGTTATAACGAACACTGATATAGCGAATTATCGGCTATAGCTAACCAAATACGAACTTTGGTTGATCACGCTTCATTTCAGTGACCCATTCTTTTTATAACGAGACCGAAACCACGAGAGCTGCGTGTGGTATCGGCTGTAACCAAAAAAAATATTTGGCTCGCGCAAAGCTTAAAACTGGAAAGATAGCACAAAAAAGCAAAATGAAAAAAATTATAAAACAACACAACCATCTTCTTAATAGTTTAAAAACCTGCAGAAGTTGAAAAGGCATTTTCGGGCGTGGATAATGTGGAAAACTTTATCCTTCTCAGTGCTGTGAAAAGTCACCAGACGAAGATCATATCCTTCTTCAAATAAATCAAAACGCAGGCCTGTTTTGTCAAACGAACTTCGTTCTGTTGTAATTTCACGTTCTCAAGTTCCCGTACATTTAATTTGAAATGCCACAAGGAGACAGGTTTGAATTAGGCTACCTCCTTTTATAGTAGGTTCGAAGCTTGGAATAATGCGTTTTTGTACCTAGGATTTTCGTGCGAGCCAGACTGCCATTTTTAGAGCCGATTTCTACCTCTACTGTTACAACGAATATCAGATATAACGAACTAGTTAACTGCCACTATACTTCTTTGTTATAACGAGGTTCGACTGTACCTTGTTTTTAGTCACCTGTGCCTTTGTATTTTTTAATGTTGTTAATTGCCAACGTCCCTGGGCTCTTCACCAAGTTGTTTGACCCATCAGAGTTTTTTGTGAGTGAGAGGCCATGAGGCCCTGCGGTTTTGTTTTGTTTGCTCGTTTTCTGGCGGTGGGGCGCGCTTTGACCTTCGAGCCAAGGAGGGTGGAGAGGAAAAAATACTGATGAGTAAAAACTGACGCAGGAAACGTGCAGAGGGGACACAGGCACAAACGCGCACTGTAATTCAATGCATTTACGAAATGCCATTGAAGTTTCAAAAGAGGCTAGTGGGTGCGCACTACTTGCAAAAATCGAGCTTAATCAATTGTGCAAATAGTAGGGGAAGGCGACACGAATCACGAGCGCATCGTACTTAATGCAAACAGCCTCCTCGTGTCTCGAAACGTAGCCCTGGCCCCATCTCAAGTTCGACTCTCCCTCGCTCGTTGCATAAATCGCCAGAGATCTGTGCACCCTGCAGTGCACCATGAGCATACCTTGGTGACGTAGGGCGAGGCCCGCGAGCAGAACTTGTTGAAGAGCATGCCGAGGCCGGCCGGCAGCGAGATGAAGACGAGGCTCATGGCCATCTTGGAGTAGGGCACCACGATGTCGCCCGTGTCCACGTAATGGCCGTACAGCAGCATGTTCGCTGGCATCATACCCATGGCCAGCACCGTCGAGCACAGCGTCATGGCGATGCTGCGGGATGGTCACGTGTACATACTGCTACACTGCTATGTTACGAGAGAATGCGATGCACGGCTATCCTGAAAGACAAAATACAAGTTTCGCCAGATGCCGACAAAAAAAAGTTTGTTCTATTCGAAAGATTTGGTGTTTTATAGTGTCCCTACGCTTGTACGGCAGCAAATGATGCTTTATTCACTGAAAATTTAACCAATTTAAGTTAAAATTTTGATTTTCCCGCCAAATTGTGTGTCTTGTGACGTCTGCGATGACGTTACCAGTACATGTCTTCAAACGAACGTTAGTGCGTGGTTTAGTACGTAGCAGACTGCAAAACACCTTATTTACTATCAATCTTTATAAATGGCGCCACCATACAGGCCAGGACCGCTGTCCGCCTTTGCTTCGTTTCTGACCCCGCTACTTTAGAAATAATAACGCAGTACGACTGACCTTACTTATCCACATTCGATGTCAACAGCGACATTGCCACTCATGACTTAGTGAACTGTGCCTTCTGTGAATTGGACCCCAAGACTAGAACTGTGTGCATTGTGTGAATTGTGACCTTTCGCTTTCTTTTCCCACTTCCCATCCTCACTTCCCCGCAGGGCCTTATGGCCTCTCGTCTTTAATAAAGTGTTTCACTCACTCACTGTACCTGGCTACTTTTTTTTTACCGTTGAAAGTAATCGTTTTGCGCAACATTGTCTTCTGTGACTCTGTTTGTGGGGCATACTCAATGTCGCTTATGCCAGTCGGCCAGTGTAAGGCCAGTGTAAGCAGATGGCCAGTGTAATGCCAGTTGGCCAGCGTAAGATTATAATGAGGCAATCTTTTGAATGAATCAAACTTGTGTTTTATCTCCATGGGCACTTTAAATCTTCATCAACATCGTTCGAGTCTCCGAGAAGTGTTTCGCACGCGTACACATCCGGCATTCTTCGACAAATTGGTACTGCAGTAAGGCTCTGTTCCACCCCATTCCTCTCAAAGGGCAGGACCGTAATTTTTTGTACGATCGGGGCTGTGGGCTTATCGGGCTTCGTAAAACACCCCTGCTGCAAACATTGGAAATTAAATAAAACGGGCTAGTTATAGGGTTGCAGTGAAAGAAATGAAGCTCGTCAAAGAGCATTGTTGTTACTTGGAGAAACATATCGCTACGAGACACCACTTAAATGGATGTGTTTTTTGTGCTGCAAATGAAAATTTGCGGCAGGTGTACACCCACATTGCACAGGTCATATGATGATGCGCCCTCGTGTTTTTGTTTCAATTTTGCGTATCTTCATTGGTAGATTCCAAGTCCTTTCATCCCTGTGTGTCTGCCTGCCGTCTCGCGTGGCAAGGGCACACCGTACGACGCATAATATAGCTCTACGAGCGGTGCAAATTTGGAAGTCGTAGATCCTATCAGAAACACAATCTGCGTTAAATAGAGATTTGCTATGCATTCTGTTGGGAGAATTCAACGCATTTTTTGTAATTGCATTTCAAACGGCCTGGGAAGAAAAAAAAAGCATGGCATATTTATCATCATTAAGAAGGGCACTTTGTTTTTTTATTCCAAGATATTTGTTTCAGCTTCGTGGGTGAGTGAAATACTGAGCAGTAGGTCGAATAAAAATATTTAAATTGCGCTAGTTCGAACCGCAAGACAACTTTTTTCCTTGATCCGCACTAATCAGGCTTTGATATACGTGGCCGTGTTCAGTGGAAACTTTTATGTTTGCATAACGGCATTGCGTGATTCTTTGTGAGCTTTTGAAAGCAAATCTAATTCTTTCGACGTCACTCAATACTTTTGATGTTGCCTGAAAGCTTTTTGTCAAAAATATCCAGCAGCCGAGTCTTGTTCGCAAAAACGAAAGCAACCGAGTACACGTAAGCCCTTTTTATTTACGCTTGGAGAAATTATTAGTGCGTCGGTTTGCTTTACTGGGGTGTTCTTTGTTTGAAGGGACTTGTGAATGCGATAGCATGATTCTCCGAATGAACGCCGCTAAATGTCCAATTGAACGCACCAAACGTTCTGCGCCGCGCACAGCGCCCTGGTTCGATGGTGAATGGTGCGCCCCGGGGTAAAGCCAGCTGATTTCAAACCGGTTTAGCAAGAGGCGCTCTCCGCCTTCCCAAATTACTATGCGTATGCCTGCGCGGCCATTTTCATTGAGTTTTACTTCTCAAGAACGCTGTATAGAAAACTTCGCAGCCTTTCGACACTCTCATTTTCTTTGTTTTATTTAGGAGTCACGCGCAATGAAGCGCGTCGTAGCCAATGGGAATTCAGGAACTTAATTGCTACAGACGCCGACAGCAGCTGGGCCATTTATTGCTTCCGCATTAAACATCTGTACCAAACGGCTTTGTACGGTCAGAGTCAATGTGGGCTAGTTGAATGTTATGCACGAGAGAACGAGACAGAAGTACACAGCACAAGTGCTATTGATGCTAGCTAATTCTTTACTGCACATGAAATAGCACAGCGCAAGGGCAGAGGGGGATTGAAAAAACACGAAAACGCGTGATAGAATAACCGATTTCCTTGCCAGGCTCTCGGCACGTGCTTGTTTAGATAAGTCATTTCTTATTTCGAAAGGCTCACCGAAAGTTTACTTACGCGCGTGTTTCCAGCTTTGTAATTGCCCTCGGCCTCCAAAACTTCACGGCACGTCCGTTCTTTGAACGGGCGCAGTGCACAGGTTTGCCTAAAAAGGGGACGCACAAGCAGCGACGGAAGGTTTTGCGAAGTCGCAAATAGAAGTGCGGGAGAGCGTATTGAGCGGCGATACCGGTTTTGACGCTTTTTGGCATTTTCTGCATTAATAAGCTTTTGCTGTTGCCACGAGTAATGTATTTGCATTTATGACACTGTAATCTACCGCGTTAGAGGCCAACTCGGTTCTACAGTTCGGCATCTCTTTAAAGTTTTCGCGTGACTCAGATGAGCATAAAAAGCACAGGCGGCAGTCACGTGGCTTATCACAGCCATGCAGTACGTTTTTTTTTTCTATGATTGGGATCTGCTAAACGGGGGCGTACGCACGTGCGCCTGACGACTGGAGCAGATTGGTATCGCAAGGCTAAGCTCACCTGTGTACGTAACGGCCCGCAGATATAATTATCAGACATCAGCGATGCCACAATATCCGCTACTCGCGCGCGATGCCAGGCGGCAATGATCAGCACTTGTCACTCGCCCGGGAAGCTTAAACGCGAACCGTAATACAGCCGGCCGTTATCTCAGCTTGCAATGGGGGTTATATACAAAACAGAAACCTACCTAAAGCAGAACCACACTAACCACCCAACTTAATGGGGTCATAAACCCCCCAAACACGGATAACACCAAGGTAGTGTAAAAAAAAGTCAATGAAGGAGGCCGAAACAGGTCTATAAGGGACAAAACCACTAAAAACGCACAAAAACAGCAGACGGAACTGACCTATAAAGGGAAGAAAACTACCCAAAATTTCATTGATAATACACAAGGGGATGGTAAATAGATTACACGAGTGATAAAAATATTCTCTATCTAGTATTAAAAAACGAACTGGCGGGTATGGGACTCGAACTCAGCTGCTCAAGCTTGCTATGAAATGTCGACACCACGATGCCAGGCGGCCCAGTTTGGTTAAAAAGAGTGTTTGTTTGTTTGTTTGTTTATTTGTTATTTTGGGCATGATACACGTACATAACACGGTACATTTCAATTTTCATATTCTGTCGAAGTGAACGGGGCAATAGGCGTTCGAGACGCCTGTCGAGGCCCCGTATCTGAAGATTACACAACGGCAGCAGCGACAGCTTAACAAAGCACATTTAACAACGGAAGAATGCAGATTATGACAATATATTGACACACTGCAACGTAAGCGAGCATGCATAAACATAATTACAGGTTGATTTTACATCGTAAAGCACAAGTGAACATAGAGTGAATATGTAATTCAAGAAATGTTAGAGACAGTAAAATAATCAAAAGAATTTTTAGCAAACTCAAAGTTGTAAACCAGAACAAACAATACCCAGACTAAAGGTGTTACTGAGATCGGGGATGGTACTTATAGTATATATGTGGCTTATACCCAATAAAAATAGAATACACAATGACATCGTATTCAAAACCAATGTGTTGGCAAAAAAAAAATGACCTAAGGTGGTCAAGTTCGACAATTATTTTCTTTGAAATAAAAATAGTTTCACTTCTTTCTTCAGTACGCCGATCGAACAAGAACTTTGAAAAACTTTGGTAATTCCTGGGTAGTTGTTTAAAAAGTGGGGAATTTGAAAACCTAACGTTTGTTTACCATAAGATGTGCGAACCCGTTTTGTTAGGTATGGTTCATGCCTGAGGTCGTAACGACATTTTTCTCTTTTAAATTTATTGAGATACACGACAGGATCGGGTTTTCCATCGTGGAATATCTTAAAAGCTAAGCGTTGGAGATAAATATTATCTATTTTAAGGAGGTTATTTTTGTAGAAGTAAGGAAGGGTATGGTCGTCCCACTTAAGATTTTCTATGAATCGAACAAACTTTTTTTGTAAGATACAGATACGGTCTAAGTTGCCTTTGGTAGTGGTGCCCCACACGAGGATGCAGTAGCAAAGACGAGAATGCATTAAAGCATAATATAACTGGCACTTAAACTACCTAGGAAGAAAATTTCTAAATCTGTTTAACATGCCGATAGTCTTGGATAAGCTTATACGTAAATGATTAATGTGTTGTGTCCAGCTTAAATGTTCATTAAAAGTGACACCCAAGAATTTAACTGATGTCACCCTTTCAATATTCTTGCCAGCTATTGACAATACAACACTGGGAATCATTGGCTTGTTCCAGGATCTAAATAGAATATATTTTGTTTTATCCGTATTTAGTGCGATGTCATTTGTCAAGAGCCACAAATGAAGTTCCTTTAACCACCTATTAGCTTTCTGAACCACAATCTCGAGATTAGTTCCATGGAAAAACACATTCGTATCGTCAGCGTATAAAGACAATATTTGGAGTTTCAGGTACAAGGACAATATCATTAATATAAGCAAGGAACAATAAGGGGCCCAAAATTGAACCCTGTGGCACACCATACCTTATGATTTCCGAGGTAGATTTGAAGTTATTGATCGTCACAAATTGACGACGATTTTGCAAATAACTTTTTACGAGATCGAGCGCAATTCCACGAATGCCGTACAACTCAAGCTTATTAAAAAGAATATCATGCTTAACAGAGTCAAATGCTTTTTTGAAGTCTAGAAAAACACCTAATGTATACGAATGGTTTTCGATATTTGCAATTAATTTTTCTTTAATATCTAAGAGTGCATTTTCCACAGATTTCCCTTTCTGGAACCCATGCTGTACATTTGCTATCACGTTATTAACTGTAAAAAAACTACTAAACCTTGTATTAATAACCTGTTCTATAATCTTAGAGAACACTGTAAGTACAGAAATCGGGCGATAGTTCCCAAGTACATCCCAAGCACCCCCTTTATGAACGGCACATACACGGACAATTTTCATCTTTTCAGGAAAAATACCGGAAGATAAGATAGCGTTGTAGATGTGGGTAAGGGGAATACTTATAATATCGGCTATTTCCTTTCCCGGCCGAACATTGATATCATCGAAGCCGTTCGCACATGTATTTTTCATGTTTTTAATTATTGATTCAACTTCATACGGTGACTTCGGTGCTAAAAAAATAGACGTAGGAACTTTATCTTTTATATAAGCCTTAAAGGAGCTACGTGGAAGGAGCGATTCACCAGACGTTAGGAAGTAACTATTAAATTTATCTGCCAAGGCCGTACCCGAGTACGAACAACCGTCAACAATGATTTCGTCTGGGATGGTTACTTTGTTAGGAGATACAAGGGATCTTAGTAACGTCCAAGTTTGTTGTGGTTTATCGCAAGCGGCCGAAAACTTATTCATATAATACATAGATCGTGCTTTCTTCAGTTCAGTTGTTAGATTATTTCTTATTTTTTTGTATTTTAACAATTTACCAATATCCTTAGTTTTTATAAACTCGTGAAACAAACGGTCTCTGAATTTCATTTTATTTAGGAGTTCCCTGGTAACCCATGGTTTCCTCGCTTTTCGGAGTTGTTTTTGTTCTAGTAGTGGGAAAACAAAATTGTAGGCTTCGCTAAATACCTCTACAAACAAATCGTAAGCCTCATTAGGATTTGCAGTATTTAAAACGTTTGCTCAGGTTAGTGTTGAAAGCATTTGTCGAAACATACCACAACTTCTTTCGTTACCCGCCGCGGTGGCTCAGTGGCTAAGGCGTTGCGCTGCTGAGCACAAGGTCGCGGGTTCGTTTCCCGGCCGCGGCGGCCGCTTTTCTGATGGAGGCGAAAAGCAAAAACGCCCGTGTGTACGAGATTTCGGCGCACGATAAAGATCCCCAGGTGGTCAAAATTAATCCGGAGCCCTCCACTACGGCGCGCCTCATCGCCTGCGTTGCGTCGGCGCGTTAAACCCTACAATAAAAAAAAAAACTTCTTTCGTTAATGAATCTGCGAAGAACCTTTCCTACCGCACTCTGGCAAGCATTCGCTCCAGATAAAAAACAAAAAACTGGCATGTGGTCACTAATTCCTGCAGATAAAACACCAGCACACATGCACCCGTCTAGAGAACGCGTAAGGCAGAGGTCGATTAAGGAATGACTTGTACTAGTGACACGTGTAGCTACATCGATAACGTTTGTAAGACCAACTGAAGAGATCAATTCCAAAAGATCAGTGCTGGCGGCATCACTTACAAGCATGTTAATGTTAAAATCCCCTACTATTGCTACTTGAAGGTTCAAGGACCGTAAGTATTCACTTAGTCGCTCTAGGAAGTGAAGAAAAACAGATAAGGGACGGGAAGGCGGTCGGTAGATAACTGCAACAGCGAAAGCTTTGCCGGCGACTGCTAGACACTCATAGTCATCAGTGATCACAGTATATTCGGTAATGACACGATAGGAGATACCGTCAGCGATGTAAAGCGCTAGGCCCCCGCCTCTTTTACTACGCCGAAATATAGTTTCAGAGCAATAACGATCGAACTGTACCACATCATTTTTATTACTAAACCAGGTTTCCGTAAAAGCTAATACATCAAAATTATGCTTCAGCTCTTCAATGTACAAACAAACTTCCACATATTTGTTTCGCAAGCTTTGCGCGTTTAGGCAAAAAATAGACACTAAATTCTGTTGACACCCTATTCGAGCAAGAATACGACGAAAAGAAACAGCATCATGATAACTGCACGACAATTCAGCCATGAGGGAGGCGGTGCCCGGTTTCCCATTAGGGGATTCAAACGATTTTGTTTAGGTCATCTTCTGATTTGATGTGGATGGTACGGTCGCCCTGCTTCTTTTTAACGAGCACCTTGCCATTTGTTTGCCACGCAAACTGATAGGATCGTTCGAGCGCTCTTGTTTTAGCCATCCATAGTAGATGCTTGTTGTACGGGGTCAAGTTGTCGAAAAAACGGAGGTCAGGTTCCTTGATTTTCAGTAGCGGTCTCTGTTCTGCCCATTTTTCTTTTGTGTACCTGGATTCGAACCGAACAAGAACAATTGGGACTTTGTCTAACTTCGATGGTAGTCTATGTACGGCTTCAATTTCTCGGGCGGTGACTTCAGCAATGTTTAGCTTACGGCCAATGCTGTTCAGTTTGGAGAGCAAGTTCTCGCCTTCGGTATGTTCCAGACCATGAATCTCTAGGTTATGATTGCGACTGTATTGTTCAAGGTTGTTTAGTTCCTTTTTCACCTCTATCAGTTCTTGCGTTGGAGCGCTACATTCTACCTTTTCTACTCTGGCCTTCAGGTCAGCAATATCTTTTGTCTGTGAGTCAACCGTTAACAACAAGGTATCGTAGTTAGCAGACAAATTCTCAACCGCAGTTTCAATGTTTCTAACAGTTTCTTTGATTGTCATCAGTTCATTCATCTGGCTCACGAGTGGAAGAAGCGCAGCGATCCTTCTGTTCATTACTGCCAGCTTATCAGATATGTCCACTGCTTTTTCCTGATTTGACTTTCCAGATTTCTGGCCACTCCTTAGTTTTGCGCCTTTGCAGGTAGCGCACAGCCATGTCGTTTCGATATCAGGTTTGGACCGAATTGTCGCCACCGAATTGTCGCCACTGTCACAAGGCACGTATATTTTTAACGTGCCCCTATAGAAGGAACAATGTGTCGCTTGGCTGCGCTCTCTAGGAAACTCCTACACGCTTCCCGCAGACGTCGGATAATCTTTATTTGCGTTTGAGCACCGCATGACACTGAAATTGTTCATTGGCGTGTTCTCACTGTCACACGAGCCATCGTATACGATCGCATACGCAAGAACAAGCGAGACAAAGCCAGTACGCCGCATGCAGAGCCACTCAAAAAGCTTAGTAACGCTAGCAGGAACGCTCCTTCGGCCCGCTACTGCCGTTTACGGCAGGCGACATCGCTCCCTTCATTGCACTGCTCCCGTGCGCGAGGACGTGCCATCCCTCTGTTAGCGAGGAACGGCGTCACAGTGATGGCACCGACTACGATGTGCCGTGGCGTACGCCCGCACCGACAAATGTCTGCTCCTGGCCATGCATACTCTACTATAAAAAAGCAATGTAAAAAAAAACAAAAAAACAGACGCAAGTAAAATGGGGTGGAGAGTGAGCGGCACAAGGTGACCGGCATGCGTCAACCTTCAATGTTCCAGAAAGTCCGCTCATTTTCGTATACTATTACTTCATCCTCGTCTATCTCTGAGTGTGCAACCGCACGCCAATTCTGCGTCGCGTTTGCTGCAGTCAACGACTTTTTCAGGGAAAAACCAACCAGCTTTTTACGGCTCGTAATGGACAAGGTTGTTACGGCCCGTAATGGGCGAGCCACGTAACATACGTAAATGCCTTTGCCCAATTCCTGCAACATGAACGCCGCGTTAACCAAGACACCCGATGTCTACAATAATGCGCGCAGGTGTAGTAAGGCTTCGCGTTCCATCAGATGCTGCTTCTGTGCGTGCGAGAGGCTCAGCCGCTCGGCTGCTTGATTTCAGCCAATTATCTTCAGAACCTCGGTAATGACATGTTACTCAGCCGTTCGAGGGCGGTGATTCCGTCGTGCCGTGCAATACACGGGACCCCTGTTGCTGTCACTGGGCCCGCAGCGCCCGCCGTGATGCAATTAGCTCCGACCGAGGCCCAGTGTGACCCCGCAAGCGTGCGTGGGCGCCGCGTTCGTGCATCGAGTAACAGCAGCGCGGGTCGCGGTCCAACGGAGGAGAAAATGCTCTCTCTCCGGTCTCCAGTTTCTTAGAACAACTTCGCCACCTTACATAAGTATGCACTGTACTCGAACCACGCGTAGTTGAGCCAAGTTGAAAGGTGCTTTCATATTTCTGACGAAGCTGCGTGACGGGGAGGCCACCAGACGATTGGGAGTACAGCGGCTCTTATGCGACACGCCGCTTAGCAGCGCGTAAACGTCCACGACCTGTGTCTGGCTCACCCTTAGAGCACGATATTCGTAATTTAACAATCCGAGCGCGAAAGACGAGACACAAAGAGAAGGAAAAGACGAGACGAGCTTAATCGCGGAGACGACAGTCTCTACTACCTGTGGTGAAGCGGTTGAAAGGAGGCCAGGGTCAGTCGACATGGCTAGCAGGAAGCAGTTGAGGTCCGGGAAAGTGGCGGCGGGATAACATACGAGACTACGCGCTGATGTCTGTGGTCCAATGTCAATGGGGAATGAAGAGCAGACGTCGGGGGTCCACACACACGTATTTACGTGGCGTACATGCACGTCAAGCGGAACCTTCGGAAATTCAGGGCGTCGTTCGGCCGAAGGCAGCAGGTTCGACCACTGCGCGTCGCTACCACGGTTTCCAAGGCGCGCATCTGCTTGACACCCACACACATACGCACGAGCATCGGAGGAGTTGTGTGCCTATATTTCGTGGGGAAATATGTGTGTGTAGTGCGCGTGTGTGTGTGCATGCGTGTGTGGAACGATGGCGCTTGGCTGATGGTACGTAACCAACCGACCGACCGGGGAAGTTGCACCGTGATCTCGCGAATGACCATTGGAGACGATTATGATGGCTTGCGTTTATCTTTTCTGCCACTCTCCTCCATCGACGAAGACGACGGCGGCACTAATGACTATTAAGCGAAAGCCTTAGATAATCAAACGCGAAAAGGGACCGTAGCTCTCGTCTTCGTCCGTCAACACAAATGTTACCAAAATTGCCACCGCTGCAGAGAGCGAAAAAAAAAAAATAAAAACGCATTTCGGTTGGTGTGACATTTGAACCCGGGCACCAGAGAGGAATGCAAGTTCTCTAACCCGCCGGCCTGGCAGAGGGGGAAGGCGAATTCACCTTTTCCGAGCCGCGTGACATGGTGAACGTGACGGTGAGTAAAAAAAGGGCACGCGAAGGAGAGCTCTGACTTGGTGAAGCTGCCGAGTGAATTTCGCTCAGTCTGCCTGCCGGGGTGATTCGCGTCAGAAGGCGAAGAAACGAAAGGGAAGAGACAGTAGTAAAGAAGTCCCTGATAATCGCTAGGCTTTCGCCTTCAGACCACCGAAGCCCTTTCGTTGCAGCTACCTTCGCCCACGCGTCGACGGAGGCGTGGACGACGGAGGCGTGGACGAGTCATCAGTCATGATGACTAACAGTTATAAGCTTTATGCCCCGCGTCTGCGAGGACGGCGGCGAGACGGTGATTGTTCTGCGTATGCATTTGCAAAGCGAAAGCCTTAGATTTTGATGTTTTGAGGAAAGTGCGAGCTACGGAAATCGTTGTAAAGGCACGCGGGAAACTGGAGCGGGAGCCGGGATCGTGTGCCGGAAAAGGGAAACAGCACTGGAGGAGGGTTTCAAGAAAGCGCGGCGGAGCGCGCGTGCAGAGAGAGAGAGAGAGAGAGAGAGAGAGAGAGAGAGAGAGAGAGAGAGAGAGAGAGAGAGAGAGAGAGAGAGAGAGAGAGAGAGAGAGAGAGAGAGAGAGAGAGAGAGAGAGAGAGAGAGAGAGAGAGAGAGAGAGAGAGAGAGAGAGAGAGAGAGTCGCTGCCCCACGTCTTGAGAGGTGAAGGTACCTACGGGGGCGAACGGGGGCTCCTGGTGGTGGTGAGCGAGACGTACTAAATTCCCTTCCCCAGCTTGATGAAGGGCTTCGAAGGGGGCTGTCCAGGTGGCTGGTTAAGTGTTGACGAGCGCGGGCCTCAAACACAACACAAGGTTCAACTAGGCCAGTGGTTCTCAGCCATGGCTGCTCCGGGGACACCTTTTGGGCTTCCTAAAGTGATGGGAGACCCCAAGACGGAGAATAATTGATCAGTATCATAACGTCAAACAAATGGCACTTGCAGCTTACATCGCCTATACAGACTTATCCAATGCCCGCCTTTTCTGCTTGACAGGCCAACTGCACTCAAGTTTTCGACAACGTAAAAATAATGTCCCCTAATAGTACACATAAAAAAATTAGCAGTGGCTTAGCTCGGCTATGTCAGGATATACGTAGCGTGGGCTAAGGTTCAGCTGGTTATTCTTAGGTTTCCTGGTTGTCTAGGATTAGCTGATTATCATGCTTACTGCTGCTAAAACGATTTCCAATCCGATCCAGTCCAGTCCAATTCAATTCAGTCCAGACCGGTCCAGTCCAGTCACTGCTCTTCGCGCATGCGCAGCACGGCTCTCCAGGAGTCACGCGAAACGGCTATCAAGCGGCTCCGGCGCACCGTCAGACTTGGCTACTGCGCAACGGAGGCGCACAGCTGGGCAGGCGCCGGCGCCAGTGCGTCTGCCGCGGCTATGACGCCACTCCTCTGGAATGCGCAGACCGGGGAATGTGCAGACCCAATTCTCTACACACCCGTACTCCGATTGGATTGAATTTCTAGTCCAATACGAATACAATTCAATTCAATCCAATCAAATCCAATCCAGTGCTCCTCGTGCTTGTGCAGCACGGCCCTTCAAGGTCCACGCGAAACTGCTCAACCTCGGCCAGGGTAGCTTACGCTACAAAAGAGTGCGAAATTCAGAAACATACTACGTTTCAAGCATGAACGCGAGCATGAACATGAACATGAACCGAAACTGAATAGAAAAGGCGGCCATTACTGGCGGCTGAACATGACGTACGTGATGGAACGGTAGCGGCCGCGCTAGAATCGGCGGCCGCTCAGAGCCGCCTTCAAATGCACGTGGTAGCGTCGCGTTCACTGACATTTGCCCATGATAATGGAGTTAGGTGCAATTTCGACGTCGTGTTGCTATCATTTGAAATGAAGCAGACCGTCCGACAGTTATTTTTTCATCAGAATAACTGCAATTGTAGTAATCCTTGGCATTGCGAGTAAAAAAGTGGGCCCTGATTTACAAAGCTAGTTGCTCGTACAATATCGAAAAGCAGCTTTGGTTAGCCAGCGCCTCGGCTGTCACATCGCTCTCTTCAAAGAGAATAAACCGCAGGCAGGCGGTCATCAATCACTATTTTATTACACATTACGTGCAAATAGCTTCGTGAATATCAGCCCAGTATTTTTCGCCTTGCTGCACATTAAGAATCGAATTATAAAAGGGATCTAAAACTATAAGTCAGCTTCCATAGCTAAATGGTGCATTAAAATACGAATAAAATTACCAATCTACCCCTGTTCTCTACTTTCACGAGAGACATGTGCTGTTGAAAACATTTTACTTTTATGTATACGAAATCTAGCGCTGTACAAAAGTAAATAATTCACTTGGGAATTGAAAAAAAAATCAAGTTTCATTGTTTATGTGTGAAGCAGTTTTGTTAGCTTTCGCACTTCGCGAAGACGGCGGCCGATATTTGTGCGGATATATTTGTTACCACGAGCAAGGCAAATGATTTTGGTTCACTTAGCGAGTGAGACAAAAGTCGCACAAATGTTTACGCCCGCGTCTACAGCAACTCTGGTTAGGTCGCAAAACTTTGAACAGGTCTAAGGGATGGAGGTGGCGTTGGCCCAGCCCAAATATTGCAAATATTGGACGCGGAAGTGCAAGTGGTCAAGAATTTATAAAAGATCCTTTGCTTCTGTGATATATGCAATAGGAATGACACATGTAAGGCAAGTGTGCGTGTCGCGCTATTTTTTTAATAGAGATATTATTCATAAGTAAAAAGAGTTTTGCTAGCTCCAGAACGTTCGCAAGCGCGCGTATATTTTGTAGGCTTCTAATCTCTTTTATTGCACTGAAAAAAAAGGCGGATATTGCTACCTATGCGGTTAGTTTGAAACTTGTGATGGCGATGGCGGTACAGCGCGGTGGTGTAGCAGAGATTCCCTGGGCGAACGTGTCCCTGCGCCCGGCGGAGCGTCGTGCAAGTCGGCGGAGAAGCGCGAGCTCCACGGGACAGGATCACTTCGCAACCTGGACGACCGCGCCATAACCCAGTTGACGGCTTACTACAACGATGCGTGGCGCAAGGGCACTCTACCACAGGAATGGAAGCACGCGGACATCATCCTGATACCCAAACCGGGCAAACCTCTTTCATTTGGCAACCTCCGCCCCATCTCACTTACTTCGTGTCTGGGCAAGCTTCTCGAACATATAATTCTTGCTAAGCTGCAACCACATCTCGAAGCCACCCACTTTTTCCCCGACACAATGTTCGGTTTTCGTTCCCACCTGGCCACACAGGATGTGCTCCTCCAACTCAAGCACGACATCCTGGATCATCCCAACAGAGCCCAAACACGCGCCGTTCTGACACTCGACCTAAAAGGTGCGTTTGATAACGTCGCACACGACCTCATTCTTGACAATCTGGCATCATTAAATTGTGGAGAACGCACATACAATTACGTCAGAGCCTTTCTGGCTGATAGGACAGCCACCATAGGGTTAGGTGAGCACCGCTCACCACCCTTTCAACTGACTGGAAGAGGAACGCCCCAGGGCTCAGTTCTATCCCCGATACTCTTCAATGTGGCCATGGCTAAGATGCCTCCTCTACTCAACGCAATTCTGGAGCTTCGCCACGCGCTGTACGCGGACGATGTGACCATGTGGGCAACACGCGGATCGGACGGCCATATACAGGACGCCCTGCAAGAGGCAGCAGATGTAGTTCTGAACTATGCCTCTCTGGGGGGCCTGTCTTGCGCAGCGGAGAAGTCTGGCCTTCTTGTGTTGCCTCCCCGCATGCGACCAGTAACCAAGCCAGAAATATCCGTTTACCTTACCAGTAATTTGATTCCGTGCATCACCCGAGTCCGAGTCCTATAGACTCCATCTACAGTCTAACGGCCGCGCCACGCACACAGTTCACCTCCTCAAAACCCAAATCACGCAAATCACGCACATGATCCGTCGCATCTCCAACAGACGCGCCGGCCTCAAGGAAGCAGACACCCTCCGCATAGTTCATTCCTTACTCATCAGCCGCCTTGCCTACCACGTCCCCTTTCACAATTTGCTGCGCTCCGAACTCCAGCGCCTCAACACTGCCTTACGGACGGGAATAAAAGCAGCCCTGGGACTTCCCCCTTACACTTCTACACAACGTCTCCTTCAATTGGGTGTCCACAACACGATAGAGAAAATTATTGAGGCACAACGAGCTGGTCAGCTTATCCGCCTTAGCACCACCCGCACCGGTCGTCACGTGCTCGCCATCCTGGGATACCCCGAGCTGTCGTCACCTCTCCCACCAAACCCTGTGGCTCTCGCCCCTGTCCTTCGTGCACGTTTACAAGTTGCCCCGCTCCCCAAGAACATGCACGCGGAAACCAACCAGGGCCGACGCCGCGCCCGAGTCGAAGCGCTAGCCCGCCGGTACGGTCAGGACCCACATGTGATTTACACCGACGCAGCCAGTTATCCAGCCAACCCCAACGCTAAAGTGGCAGTGGCCTCTGCAGTTGCTGGCAATGCGCAAACAACTTGCTCTGTACGCACCGACTCCATCAGGGTGGCCGAAGAGACAGCCATAGCATTGGCTGTGTCCCACATCACCACCGCTCGACCCGCGGAAGCTGACGACGACGATACCTGGGCAATTATAACAGACTCGCAAGCCGCCTGCCGGGCATATTCTTCTGGAATCCTCTCCATCCAAGCAAACAACATTCTTCGACAATACGATCCATCCAAGCTTCCCTTCATTCGTATCGTCTGGACCCCTGGCCATGCCTCCCTTTCTGGAAATGAGCACGCACACGCGCTCGCCCGAGAAATGACCCACCGGGCGTCAGAGGAAGCGGACAGACAGATCCGGGGTGGCTCCAAGACATCAGCTTCCATCATCCCATCCCACGAACCTCTCAACAATACACTCACACTCGCCTACTACCGCACACAAAGAAAAACACTACCTCCACCCCACCACTCCCTATCCCGCGCCGACGCCACGTCATGGCGGCAGCTCCAGACACACACGTTCCCATACACCACAAACACTTCTTCTACCCCACCCAATACGCTGGCAACTGCCCGGCTTGCCAGAGCCCCACTCCCACCCTCTACCACTCTGTATGGGAGTGTCCGCGTCCACCAGACGGGCTCACCCCTATACGCATCCCCACCCTCTCCTCTTGGGAGGCTGCTCTGTCCAGCATTGCCCCGCAAGACCAACAACGGCTGATCAGGCGGGCCCGCCGGATAGCGTCCGCCATTGGAGTCCTGGACTGAGGACCCCACTCATAGAGGCTGCTCTTCGGCTAACAAATGATCAATAAATGTTTTCCCCACCACCACCCCAACCTACGTCACAGTCCGCTTGGAACTTGTTTCGGCGACTCTCCGCCAGGTGCAGACGTCGTCTGCACGGAGCTACTTTGAACGACGGTACCTAGTGTGCTGTGCTTACGAAGCTTAGGATTTTGCCAAGGTGATTTTAAGAGACTAGACTGCTTATTTGGATCAAATATGAACAAAGAAAAACTTGAGTGCAGTATGACGATACGCGTCGTAATGTTAAACGATTTTCTTTTAAATCTAAAAGCCTTCGAGTCACCTATATGCTGCTTTTCTGTGTCTGTTTTTTTTTCGTTCTCACAGCCGGCGTGTTGTGCAAAAAGCAGATGTTAAAACATGTGCTACGTGGAGAAACTAAACTAAAAAAAAGGGGGGGGGGGGGGTTGTGGCGGGGAAAGATACGAGATAGCGCTGGCCTACCCGCGCCGCGCCCGAGAGATCGGCCCGGAAAGCGAAGGGGGTGTTAGGGCCCGACATGGGAAGCCCCGGTTCGTGCGTGTATCACGTTCTATGGGCTTGGAGCTGGTGGCGTCTTCGTCCGGGAGATTGAGACGTTGAGCGTTTCTCGTTCAGTCTTCTATTTCTCAACGCACTCGCCATTGCTCACCGTTCTGAAAAATCAGCTACTGCGCCTAGCACAATAACACTCTCACAACAATGCTACAACCAAGTTCATTTCAACCCTGGTATGTCACGATAAAAGCTTTGCGTTTCGTCGATTTCTGTCTATGCGTGAAGCCCGCCAATTTTTTTCATCCTTCATTC